>NC_134855.1:30506804-30812637 GCF_049852395.1 Peromyscus maniculatus bairdii | reverse complement strand
AATTGTATTAGAGTGTAAATATAAGGCTCTAGGCCCATTAGTATTTATGGAGTAATTTTGAAAAGAAAAAAGTGTTCTAGTTTGGTTAGAGTGTTAGTATCTTTTTTTTTTTTTTTTCTTAAAAATGAGTAAATAAATGTATTTGAGTTAGAAATGAGTCAGATCCTTGGGCTTAAATAAAGTGAGAATGATAAACATCCCTGGTTCTCTTACAATGCAAAAGATTTTAATGTCTTGATATTAGTATCATGTAAATAAATAGGTACCTTGAATTTTCAAATACCAAATTCTGTAAGTCACTAATGATCTTTTTGGTAATTATTTTAGTTTGTAATAGTTGTTGTGGACAGCACAGACAGAGAAAGAATTTCAGTAACTAGAGAAGAGCTCTACAAAATGCTTGCCCACGAGGTAAGTCTGCCTTTGTTAGTAGGTGGGGATGAGCATTGTATCACGTTTGATTTGCTCTTTGTAGTTTCTCTTAAGGAGTATTTCAGATCAAAAAAATAATTTATCTGTTGTTCATGCTTGCTTGTCATTCCTGCTTTGTGATTATGATACTTTCAAAATTTTAAATGTGTCTAGAAGCAGGAGGAAGAATGTGCAGACAATCATAGATTGATTTAGCTTTGATAAATCTGATTTAGATGTTTCACTGAGCAAAAAAAAATTTCTACAAGTAGCTTTTCTTTTACGTTTTGGGCAGATTATTTCTTTTTTTTTCTTCCTTTTTTTTTTTTGGTTTTTTGAGACAGGGTTTCTCTGTGTAGCTTTGCACCTTTTCCTGGAACTCCCTTGGTAGTCCAGGCTGGCCTCGAACTCACCGAGATCCTCCTGGCTCTGCCTCCCAAGTGCTGGGATTAAAGGCTTGGGCCACCACTGCCCGGCCGACAGATTATTCCTACAGTGGATTATCATTTGACAGTTTGACAGGTACATCACAAGTACTTGGCTATATAACGGTTCTTGAGTGTTCTCCATTATCAAACTAATATTTAAACTTAGTTACAATTAGTTTTTTTTGTGTTTTTTAATGTTGTCCCTTTCACCAAATGAAATTCTATGACTAGCTTCTAATTATGCTAAGTCCTTCAAAATACTACTAGGTACAGTAGTCAAAATTTAACTAAATTAGGGCTGTGGATGTAGCTCACTGGTAGAGTGCTGGCATGCATGAGGTCCAGACCTTGACAGGCCTCAAACTCACAGATTTCATTTGCCCCTGCCTGAGTACCTTAAGTAAAGGTGTGTACCACCACACACAGCGTCGCTGCAGAACACTCCCTATTGCAAACAAAGAAATTTCCTTTCCTAACCTATTGAGGCTGACAGCAACAGTAACCTGTGAATGTGAGAAAGGTTTAAAAGGCGTTTTGACAGGCAGATCCCATTCATTTAAGGAGACAGTGGCAGTGGCCTCCCGACATGGGCTTGGGCCCTTCCTTGCCATGGGCTTTTGTCTGCCTTACAGCACTAGTGAGTTTTCTCCTGTGGAGTCGGCCCTAAATCCAGTCGTCAAACAATAGCAGCCTCCTCACTACTACACTACTACATTTGGCTTTCTGTTGTTTTTCTGGGAATTCCAGTTTAACAGAAGTTTTATCACATTTGTCTTGGAGTAGCATGGACAGACCACCTTTGTTGGCTCACATTTTCCTTGGGATCCATAGGCAGCCAGGATTGCTGGTGACAGTTCTTCCCCAAGCAGCCTACAAGGTACCTTGTAGCACTGCAAAGAAAGCAGCCAGCCATCAGGAATGGAGCCCATTAACAGTTCCTTTTGTCTCCATATCCTGTAGCCAAAGCATGCACTGTCTTCAGCAGTAGGGACTCTCTCATTTGGGCCTGCAGCCTGGAGCAGTGGCACACCTTTATAGTCTGTGAGGCTTCAGGGTCTCCCTGGCTGATTACTCATTAAGAGGCTGCCCGCCGCCTCTGGTATTGGACTTTTTGCCCAATCACCTTACGGCTCCTAAAGTACCTACCCCACTCATGTCTGTCTTAGTTTCTTTTCTTGTAATAAAACTACTCTGATCAAAAGCAGCTTACGGGAGAACGGGTTTGTTTTAGCTTAACAGTTCCAGAGGATGTAGTCAGTCATGGTGGGGAAGACATCGCAGCAGGCAGGAGCAGGGGGCTGGCTGGTCACATGCACCTACAGTCAAGAAGTAGAGAAGACCAGTGGGAAGTGGACTGCGCTATACAGCTTCAAGTTACCCTGGGAACTTCATTCCTCCAGCAAGGCTCTGTTCCTGAAAGTTCTGTCAGCTTCCCAAACAGCATCACTTGTGGGAAGCAAGTGTTCACACATATGAGTTGTGGGGAGCATTTCACATTCAAATTATAACACACAGAGTACCTTATTTATTCAAAACTGCAGTCTTCACTGTTTTGAGTGTTTTTACAAATCTGTAGAACAAGTGTTAGCATCATGTAATGAAATCTTTTTACAAAGCATAGTCAGGATCTCTGAAAAAACACCATAGTAAATGCCAGTTGATCTTGGATGGCTGAAGGGGTACTAAAAAGGAAACATTAGCAGAATGCAGTACAGCATAAAAAGATCTCATCATATCTGTCAGTTTTGTTGTTAAAAGAGCAATGTTGAGAACAGCGTAGATGGGAGACATTGCCCTTTAGTCCTCTGTAATCCAAAAACAGTTGCCATGAGCCGTCCTACTTCCTTGTCCGTGTTATTGCTGCCACTTCAAGGCTGTTTCCTGTTTCTTTAACACCAGCAATCTTAGCAGGACTGCCTTGCACTGCTCAGCTTGGGTCAGGACCAAGTGGGCAGCAGAGTGCTTTTATCAGAGTGTTTTTATTACACTTGCCTGCTCTGTCTGGCATTGGAGTCAGCTCCTAGGTTCTGACATGCTCTAGGCCATCATTGTGCCATTGCTTTTGTATCAGACAAACCCGGCTGCTGAAAAGACTATACTGGCCAGTCTCCACTCCTGGTGTGCTTTTACATGTATACACTGGGGCTATAATTGCCCACCCCAAGGCGAGCTTATCACTTGGCTGTTGTATCACTTATATCTTCTGTAAACTGCTGCTCCAGCTTTTTAAACCTTCTAGAAATATAATAGCACAACATTTGACTTTCTGTTTTTTTCTGGGAATTCCAGTTTAACAAAAGTTTTATCACATTTGTCTTGGAGTAGCATGGACAGACCACCTTTGACCTTCTCTCATTCCCTCTTGATTGCTTTACCATTTTGCAAACCTGGTCCACATGCCAGTCTCCATTTAGATTCCTGAATCAAGACTAACCTCATAAAGATCATGTCCCACCATAGGGCTTAGCAATGGTAGGGTACCAACCATTGTACCAAAGTTCACATGATGAATTTATTGACTTGCATACAGGAGCATAGGTAAGGGGTTACTTAAAGTAACATGGCTGACACAAAGGTAGTATTTCCCAAAAGCCCATACTATGCTGGTTGACTTCCTCATGAAAGCAGCAGCCTTGGAGTTCCTTGCAACTTTTAAATAGCTCTGATGATCCAGAGAGTTTCTTTTCCCCAGTAGTCATTACTGGCATGTAACCCTGGGGAAGAAGCCCTTTTTTGGTATATCTTAGAAGTTTCAAGAGCTTTCTGAGACTTATGAGTTGTTTACTTCCTGATTTCTTAAGGTGTCTCCTTCAGGATACAATGTTCCAGTTGGGAGGAAATTGTTACACAACAGATGTGTAGAATAAAATTTTTATTTCAGTGGAACTTGGTAAAGTCTAAGAAAATTGGGATACTTACAGTGAAGTTGTATGTTACCATTGATTCAGTGATTTCTTTTGAGTTTTGCTTTACAAACTTTATTTTGTTTCAGGTTGATTTTCAAGAGTTTAGGAAACCTGATAAAAAGTGGTTTCTGTAAATTAAGAATACATGTTTGCTTTTAGTGATTGTGGTGGTTTGAATGAAAATGGCCCCCATAGGCTCATAGGGAGTGGCACTATTAGGAGTGGCCTTTTGGAGTAGGTGTGACCTTGTTGGAGGAAGTGTGTCACCAAGGGTGGGCTTTGAGGTTTCAAATGCTCAAACCAGGCCCAGTGTCACGCTCTCTTCCTGCTGCCTGTGGATCCAGATGTAGAACTCTCAGCTACCTCTCCAGCACCATGTCTGCCTGCATGCCACCATGCTTCCTACCATGATGACCATGGATTAAACCTCTGAACTATAAGCCAGCCCCAGTTAAAGGTTTTCCTTTATAAGAGTTGCTGTGGTCATGGTCTCTTCACAGCAATAGAAACCCTAACTGAGCCAGTGGTCATAGCTTCCAATGTGTGCTCTTGCCTATTGGGGGCTCAAATTCTGGAATTCATGTCAAACCTTTTGGGGTTTAGAAAATACATCTTAGGGGGCTGGAGAGATGGCTCAGTAGTTAAGAGCACTGACTGCTCTTCTAGAGGACCTGGGTTCAATTCCCAGCACCCAAATGGCAGCTCACAACTGTCTGTAACTCCAAGATCTGACACCCTCACACAGACATACATGCAGGCAAGAAAATAAAATAAAAAAAGATTTTTTTTATTTGCAACTGAATTTTATAAAAAGAGACAAAACATTCTTCAATTTATTTCAGAGTGGTGTTTTATGGAGACTTTAGAAGGTGAAAACACACATATATGGTGTCTCTTGAATATGTATGTATACCTGTAGCAGGAAATTTCTGTGATTGCTTACTCATTGGCTGATATATAGCAAGCTTGGTGTTTGAACCTTTCTACCCAGGGACATGAACTTGGCTCCTTTTCTCTCCCTTGTCTGTTATACTGAGGCCCAGAAAGTTTATGTGGCTGACCAGTTTTTTAAAGGGCCAGGATCTGAACATAACAGCTATGTTGTGTTCTTGAATGTTATTATATAATATAATATATTATATTATTATATTATATGTACAAATACTCTTATTTAGACCCATAGCTAGGAGACAATAAAAAGGAGAAAAACGAAGTACAGGGCTGACTAGAAAGTGAAAGGAGGCTGAGTAGGGAGATCGGGAGAAGCATTAAAGATGGTGTGGGGCCACAGGAGACTCCTTGGTGGGCTGGAGCCGAGTCATCAGGTAGAGCTCTGGCGAGTGACAGACGGTGACAGAATGAAAGCACATGGATGGAGTTAGTTGGATGTTTCATAGTTACTATAACACAATCTTTGTTGTGGTTTTCATAACAGGGTTTTTCTCTGTAGCCCTGGCTGTCCTGGGACTTTTCTGTAAACTAGGCTGGCCTTGAACTCAGATCAACCTCCCAAGTTCTGAGATTAAAGGCATGGGAAAATGACTCTTCTGTGCATTCCAAAACATAAAACTATAAAAAGGTTTTAAAAGCATCTCAAGGCTTCATCTTTTAAGAAATATTAAGCTTTGAATATAATTAATTTTAAAATAGTTTCAGACACCAAAATATAAAATTTTCTTTAGAATGACTCAAATTCTAGAAGTAGTCTTCACAAATGAAGCTTCGTGAAACAAAGTGACAGTATTGGACTATGACAGAGAAGTAGATGTTTGCATTTGTTGCTGTTTGCTTGACTAAACTAATAGATGTGTCAGATACTTTTCTTTTTCTGTACGGGCCATTGGACCTAGGGCCTTACATGTGCCTGGCAAGTACTCTGCCCCTGAGCTATGTCCTCAGTCTTTAAAAATCATGTTTGTTTTTGCCAGAGTCTCATTAAGCTACCCAGGCTGGCCTTGAACATGCAGTCAGCATGCCTCTGCCTCTCAGATACTTGTGAGATTGTGGGCCTGCACCATCAGGCCTGGGTAGCTCACATTCTTAAGATCAGATGTGTAGTTTGTATAGTAGAGGACATTTAAATTAGCTTGTGAACGAAAGATTACCATTGTTTACCCTAAATTTTGATAGTTTACAAATACAATTTAATAAGAGGCTTTAATCCAATATGCTTTTTGTTATTGTCATAATATTACCTTTGGTCTTGAGGTTCTATAATAAAAAGCAAAGATTCTCTCTTCATCCTTCTAAATATTTAAAAAGGTAAAATACCTGTTTTATGGTTGTTGTTGTTGTTGTTGTTGTGATCATTTTAAATAATCATGAACTCCATTGATGCCAGTCTGAGATACATGAGATTCTCCTAAAGTGTGGGTTTTGAGATCTAAACAAGAAATTACAGTTTTAATTTAGAGACCCTTTTTATTTATTTTTATTGTTGTATTTATATGGAGTGCATGCCTGTATGTGTGAGTGTGTGTGTGTGTTCACATGCTGTGGAGGCCTGATGTTGATATTGAGTGTCTTCTTAGATTCAGCTCCATCTTTAGAGAGGCAATCACTAGCTGAACTTGGAGCTCTATGTTTGGGCATACCTGGCTATGCAACTTTCTCTGGGGAGTCCTTGGCTCCACCTCCCACACACACTGGGAGTATAGGCAGGCTCCTCTCCTCTCCTCTCCTCTCCTCTCCTCTCCTCTCCTCTCCTCTCCTCTCCTCTCCTCTCCTCTCCTCTCCTCTCCTCTCCTCTCCTCTCCTCTCCTCTCCTCTCCTCTCCTCTCCTCTCCTCTCCCCTCCCCTCCCCTCCCCTCCCCTCCCCTCCCCTCCCCTCCCCTCCCCTCCCTTCCCCTCCCCTCCCCTCCCCTCCCTTCCCCTCCCCTCCCCCTTTCCTCCCCCCTCCCCTCCTCCCCTCCCCCCTCCTTCCTTCCCCTCCCCTCCCCTCCTCTCCTCTCCAGGTCCATTGCTTTTCCTGAGTTCTGGGGTCCCGAACTCTGGTCCTCATGCTTTCTAACACAGCAGACAGTTTACCTGCAGAGCCGTCTCTCTAGTACGAGACCTTTAGTGACTTAATTTTTATAGTTCTAGTTTAGGGGCTTCTCTAAATTTTAGTACTAAGAATGATGGGTTTAAATTACTATATTACTAAATTACTACAGAATATGCTTCCTAACTTGACCCAAATACTTGTATCAGAATTTTGTATTTTGAGCATTCTATCATTAGCAAACCTGGCTTATATATAACGAGTTCCACATACACTGATGTCAAAACCTCTAAATGATAAGATAGAAATTAAATTAAATCCCACAGAAAGTCTGTCTGCTTATTAACTCAGCCACATACCACCTATCAGTAATAGTCCATTTTCATTTAGGGTAAGATTTTTAAAATTTATATCTTGAATAATGACTATATATGTTCAATTCATGATCTAGCTCTTCAGTTTTCAATTTATTTTTAGATCTTTGGACCAAACCATGTCTAGTAACTAATTAAATATTCAGTCTTAAAACTGTTACCAGCCACCTGTATTTTGTCTATTCTAACTTGATCAGGCAGCTCCAGCCTGCAGGGGGCACTGTAACTAAGTCAGTCTTGATTGTGCATAAAACACTCTGCAAAACTTGTAACTACACACACACACACACACACACACACACACACACACACACACACACACACACACACACACAGTGTTTCCAAACTGAGAATTTATCCCTACATGATATGTGGTAGATTTGTTTGTTTGTTTGTTTGTTTGTTTATTGTGTGTTCAGATGATGCCAGCTGCACACATTGTTGGAAACTTGCAGTGTGGTCATTTTCTGAGGAGTTTAATTCTCTTCTGGAATCCTGATTGTGAAAGGTTTGTTTAGGGGATTGGAAGAAAAGGGGTGATACATCCAGAACAACAGTTGGAACAGTGTTGAGATAAGACTGTCCCAAATTGTCCAGAGAGTAAGTTGATAGCTTGCTATTTGGAGTATTTAGATATAAGTGATGGGACACACTTGAAATTCTAGCACTCCAGAGTGCAAGGAAGGAAGATAATGAGTTAAAAATCCGCCTGGGATGCATAGCAAGACATCAAAAACATAAACAAGTTACACGTTTTAGAGTATATAGTAAGTAATATTAATAAAGCATAAAGTGTAATTTGGAAAAGAAAGGGGGCAAAGTTTTGGTACAGTAGTAAAGGATAACTATTGGTAGCCATTAAAATTTTGGATTTTTTTTTATTTGTTTTTTGTTGTTGCTGCTATTGTTTTTTAATTGATGTAGTAGACATTTCTTGTGCTGGAAAAGATGATGTTAAGTGTAAGCACTTAGGGCAATAAAGCTTATCAATTAAGACTAAACAGTTGGTGCCAAGGATCTTCCAGATAGCTCAGTTGGTAAAATGTTTGCTGCTCAAGGGTGTGAATCTGAGTTTAATCCCCAGCACCCACAGTGTATAAAAGCAGGCACAGCAGCACACACCTGCAGCTCCAGTGCTGAGCTCAGTGGCCAGCCAGGCCAAGCAAACCAGTGAGAGGTCCTGTTTCCAAAATTGAGACATTCAACACTTACCTCTTGCCTCCACATATATCTGCACATATAGTGCATGAACTATACACACACACACACACACACACACACACACACACACACACACACAAACACAAACCCATACACAACTGAGAAGTATGTAAATCCATACAAGAATTTGTTTATTTCTGTCGGACTAGGAGATGTGAGATAGTATTGTATAAAATATTCTAGACTGGTAGGGATGCCTATGAAAATAAAAAGAAATTTAATCAAGAAAAAAACAATAATCCAGATTACTAAAATTATGAAAAATAACCAGCTAAGTTGAAAATATATGGGGAAATGAACTAGCCTTTAAATCTTATTTGCGTTTACAGGACCTAAGAAAAGCTGGATTGCTGATTTTTGCTAATAAACAAGATGTTAAAGAATGCATGACAGTAGCAGAGATCTCCCAGTTTTTGAAGCTAACATCTATAAAAGACCACCAGTGGCATATCCAAGCATGCTGCGCTCTTACTGGCGAGGGGTAAGATGTCTTCTAAGTGCCATACATTTGGCTTAGAATTATGTATGTCTTCATCAAATCAATAAGTATGTAAGGAAGTCAGTGTCTGTAGCCAGAGACTTTGGATGATTGTGTAATAAGATATGCAACACAGATATACATATATGAACTAACATGTAGATTCTACTGTTGCTATAGCAGCATAGAGAAATGAGAGAGTCGCTGAGAATCTGGAAAAGCCAGAAAATACTTTTTTTTTTTTTTTTTTTTTTTACCTTTTTATGTGTATAGGTGTGTTGCCTGTGTCTACACCACTTGCATACTGTGCCCACGGAGGTCAGAAGACAATGTTAGACCTCTTAGGATTGGAGTTACAGACAGTTGTGAGCCACCATTCAGGTGCTGGAAATTGAACCTGGTTCCTCTGCAACAGCAGACAGTACTCTTAGCTGGTGAGCCGTCTCTCCAGCCCCTAGAAAAGACTTTTGATAATGAACCTGGGACTTAGGAACTAAAGCTTGAGAGCATGTCCTCCCGGAAATGTTTTCCATGCAGTGTCTTAGTCCTCATGGCAGCTCTGTAGACTAGTCCACATTTTATGCATAACAAAGAAGGAATAAACAAGGATTTATATGTAAAGCTAGCAGATAGCCACCATGGCCAGCAGTGTTGTCAAAAGGAAACTGTGCTGTCAAAAACTGCTGGAGACTGAGGGTGTAGCTTGTTAGTAGAGTGCTTATCTATATGCTTCAGACCATAGGTTGAACATGCTCCATATTTTTACTCCCAAAACCCCATGTATGACACGAGAGTCCTTGCTTCTGGAATCAAGAGTATTGGAAGACAGTATGATTTAAGAAGGAAGTGGTGGTTATTTGTGTCAAATGTGTGGTCAGGCACCAGGAAGATGGAAAAAGTACTGTTGAATATAGTAGTGAATGAGCGAACTCAATCCGTGTATTGGGAAATTGGTCAGAAGGAAGTCAGTGGCAATTTAAAGAGAAAGTAGATTTTGGGATAACAGCTGTAAAGTCCTTTTTTTAAAAAAAAAAAATATTTTATGTGTATGTGTCTGAGTGTATATATGCACACCATGTCCATGCAGGAACCCCTAAAGGTCAAAAGAGGGAATTGTATCCCCTGGAACTGGTGTTACAGGCAGTTGTAAGCCATCATGTGGGTGCTGGGAACCAAATCTGTATAGTAGAATATTTTAATGTTTGTTACTTTTGTTTATGTTGCATTTGTTTAACTCTGTAAAGCTATGTTGTTGTGCCTGTGTATAACACCTGATGGTCTAATAAAGAACTGGCCAATAGCAAGGCAGGAGGAAGGATAGGCGGGGCTGACAGGCAGAGAGAATATATTGAGAAGGAGAAAACTGGGAGGAGGGATCAAAGAGCTAGCAGCCAGAGGAGGGGGTCTCCAGGGGCCAGCCACTCAGCTACACAGCAAACCACTGAATAAGAGTAAGATTTATAGAAGTAAGAGAACGGGAAAAGCCCGAGGCAAAAGATAGATGAATAAGTTTTAAGGAAAACTGGCTAAAAACTAAGCCATGCTATGACGAGGCATTCATAAGTAAGAATAAGCCTCCATGTGTGATTATTTGGTAGCTGGGTGGCGGGGCCCCCAAAAGAGTAAAAACCTTCAACAATAAACCTGGGTCCTTGCAAGCATAATAAAAGCCCTGAACTGCTGAGTCACCTCTTTAGCCCAGCTAGAAACTCTTGAGTGTGGCAAGGAACGAAAGGAAAGATGAAATAGAGGAAGTTGGGTACAGGGTAAAAGCCTAAAGGAAGAGTAACTGTTTTGCTACTTGTCAAAGGTCTGGGGATCTGTATCTATTCAAAAGCAGTAGAAAGGAACTTGAGATTATAAAGGAGGTCTTGAGTGTTGGGCTGAGGCTCTTGATGTATTCAGTAGGGTCAGAAACCTAGAGTCCCCACTGTGGGAGGCCAGCTCCCACCTTTTCAAGGGTTCTTATGAGGAGGAGAATGTAATAAGAAAATACTAGAAGCCGGCAGCGGTGGCGCACACCTTTAATCCCAGCACTGGGGAGGCAGAGCCAGGCGAATCTCTGTGAGTTCAAGGCCAGCCTCTTCTACAGAGCGAGACCCAGGACAGGCACCAAAACTACACAGAGAAACCCTGTCTTGAAAAAAACAAAACAAACACAAAAATTAGAAAGATAGCGAAGAGGAGAAAGACAGGAACACAGGATAGCTTTGGGAAGACCTGGGTCAATACCCAATGGCCCTTTTCCATTTATTCAAAAGGGCTTTTTATAATAATGCCAAGGGGCAGGGCAAAAGACCTCCCCCCTTGCTGGATCAAAGCACACTGCACAGCCAAGAGTAGACCCTTCCAAACACCTGGTAACCATGCCTGTGGTCAGATCATCCCTTTATGCATCCCTGCTGGGTAAAGTAAGCTCAGATTCTCAAACCCTGAGTAAGTTCTCACTAGGAAACCTCTGTGGGTCTCTACACTCAATAAATGAATTGGGTAAAGTGACAGGATTTCTTTCCCTTTGAAATCTTAATGAACGGTGAATGAATATGAGTTATTCAAATCAAATTACTGTGAAATAGACCAAATCTTGGTTTTCATTTGGGTGCCATTTGACTCAGTTGAAGATCATGGGCTATGGAGCATGGCCTTGCATGACCCCAGTTCTGCCATTTGCTAACCTTGCGAGGATATCTTGTCTGCCATGGGAAGGATTGCAGACTAATTGTTGAGAAGACTCAGATGGCTGTTAGGTACTTAATGCAGCCTGTAGTGTACTTCTAGTATTTCAGCTGCTCTTCCTTTAACAGTTGGAAGCCATTTGTTGTTTTTTTTTTTTTGTTTTGTTTTTTTTTTTTGGTTTTTCGAGCCAGGGTTTCTCTGTGTAGCTTTGCGCCTTTCCTGGAGCTCACTTGGTAGCCCAGGCTGGCCTCGAACTCACAGAGATCCGCCTGGCTCTGCCTCCCGAGTGCTGGGATTAAAGGCGTGCGCCACCACCGCCCGGCTAGCCATTTGTTGTTTTACACTGTTTTCAGTTAGTTTAAAAGTAGGAGTCTACTTATGGAGAAAAGTAGCCACTCCCCAAAATCTTCTGTTTGCTTTGTTGCCATCTGTGTATTCTTTTATACTTTTACATTCATATCTACAAAGCTTATCATAAATAATGGACAGGTTTGGAGCTTACTGTAGAATCACTGATCACTATTTCCTTCTCTCTCAGCATCTGGTTTCTCTTGTCACAGGATAATCCCTTTCTGTATTTTGAATTAGTGCAGTTACTTGTTGGTCAATAAAAAGTAATAATAATGATATACTTTATTGCCTCAGATATTTTACATAGTTTTATATATATACTTTGTGTTAAGAACTTTGTTATGTTTAGTATAAAATTCCATTATTTTTACTTCATTTATGTCGAGTATTTTTTGAAAGGGAAGGTTTTACCATTATATAATATGAGTGTTCTAAAATATTATGGTTTTTGCTGATTCTAGACATTCAAATTTCACTTTCCTATTAAAAAATGCTTCATTGAGTAATCTTACACAAAAATCTACCTCCTGATTTTTATTTTTAGAATACTTTGCCACTCTGTGCTTGTTTTTCTAAACACACACACACACACACACACATTTAGACAGTGCCTAACATATATAGGGAACTCACATGACCAATGCCCATAGAACGAACAGGTTATATATATATATATAATTTACTTATACATATTTATTATTTATATATGTGTGTGTATAATATATATAAAACCTGTTCGTTCTATGGGTATACATGTTAGGCACTGTTCTAAGAATTAAGATAAAAATAAACCGAAAGCTTGTGTGGCCTAGAGTAGTAGGTCTTTAACTCAGCAGCACCTGAACTGATTGCTACTGCTCTCAGTTTTTATTCTTCAGATTAATAAAAACTGCTGTTTGCTAGTGTATAGCCTGTAGCTTTTGAGTTCATAATTTAATCACATGATTTTTGTTGTCGTCACAGGTTATGCCAAGGACTCGAGTGGATGATGTCACGGCTGAAGATCAGATGATCTCTACTGACCTCTTCTCACAGACTCTGTATCAACAAAGTGCTGGACTTTACCTGCAAGCTGCAAAAAAAACGGTTGAGATATATTTATAATAAACTGATTTAAGTGTTTTTCTACAAGAAGGAAAATGAAGACCACTCATTTGAAAACAAAGATGAACGTCACCGCCCAGTTTGCTCTCATTCCTTCCGAAGTGCGTCGAAGCTGTGACTGACATTTCTCACGATGACTCCTCTCCGGATGTGGTAGAGCTGTGGCGAGTACGAAGGGAGAGGAAGACATTTGAACTGTAGAGCTTTATTGTCCGAGTGCTTTGCCCTTCCCACCCCACCCCAAGTTGAATGTTCCCTTCTCATTACGTTGAATCAAATACAAATCAGCACAGATACCGTTCCCAGTTTTTAAAAATGTAATATTATGAAAGTATTTTGCTTAAAGTTGAATATGTATTGTGTATATACCTCAAGTTCAGGTTAATGGCTTTGATTTGTGTTCTAAAGAAAAGCAGATAATACAATAATAACCTTAGTTATTATTACCCTAATGTTATTCAGTACCAACGTTAGTGTTAAGGGTCATTTTTGTAGTTTCCCTTCTGTTCTCTGTATTGTTCTAACAAGCCAGCCCTGACCTAGAATTGTTGAGCTGCTCCTTAAAAACAAAACAGGAAAAGGCTTGACATTGTATACCAATTTTTCTTGCTCAGTAATTGAGATGGACAAATGTAACACAAGTGAGTAGAGTGTCTGCTAGACTCCTGGCCAGGAGTGACTGGGCAGAATTATAGACAGAGCAGTTACCAGACTTTCCCTTCTATTGATCCTATGCCAACTCAGCTACTAATCAGTCATAAGTTGTGATTAAAACTACCAGGTCATTTTTAATTGAAAATCATGGTGTGAAATATATCTGCCCAAAGAGGAAACATTCTATAAATAGTAGTAATTAATTTAGCTGCAGCTTTTTAGGTATAACATGACAGACAGCTAAAAATGAATTTGAGAGTAAGCATAAGGCATAGTTTTCAGTGAACATTGATAATTTCTCAATTTGCAGATTTATTTATTTCTGTAGGTTTTCTTAACATGTTCTTCTACTGCATAAAATACCTTGTTTAATAGTTAGGAAATCCAAATACTCTGAATGCTTTTGAGAATTTGATTGAAAATTTGACATGTTACATCATTTGTACTAGAAGTAATTTGATCCAAAACACCTTTTATATTTGCTGTTTTTTTTTTTAATTTATCTAAAAGTTGAAGGTATTTCTGTCATAACTATAAACAAAATTACCATGTGTTTTAACATATTCTTGGTGACTCTATATGCCTTTTGTGCCCTGGAAATTTGAAGGTTAGTCAAAACTGTCAAGATTTAGGATATTCAAAAAAAAAAAAAATTAACTAGTTTTAGTATCAGACTTTAAAATTTCCTAAAGATTTTGATAAGAAATAGAAGTCCACATTACAAGCATTAATGGAGCTTTGAAAAATCTTTCATTAAATGTGAGACACTTAACTGTCTAAACCCATCGGGTGCGGATGAGTGTTAACAGGGATGCTTTGTGTTTGAGATCTGCTGTAAGCCTCCCAGTACACTCTCAGCATTTAATGTTTGCCCACCTGCTCTGAGAAAATCAGCCCTCAATCACTGGGCTTTGTAGTGCTAAGTTCTAGTCATACGTTCTCATACTTCAAATCACGATGAAAAGTTTCCTCTGGTGTATTAGAAAATCCCCTTAAAGACTCACATCTCCTCCGTAGTTTTGTTAAAGACAAACAGCCTCTAATGGAGCCCTTCCCACCCCTCCAGAGCCCAGACCTACAGCTTGCTAAAAAGCTGAATTTTTATTTTTTAATTTGAACAATCATGTGCATAGTTGCTTGGATCACTGTTACATCAGTTCAACACATACCAGCACATTCTGAAGTTGCCAGGGTATTGGCTAAAATTTATTTCTTAGTTGGATGTTTAAAGTGTTTGTTCCATTGTTAAGGTTGGCATAGTATAGTCAGTTATTGACATGTCATAAGAAAGCATGAAACTTTACCACTTTTACAAAATATGAGGTTTTTGGTTTTTTAACCCTTTTAAGCTAAGCATCAAAAAATATGATTCTTGTGTACTTGTACATAAAAACAAAATTATAACTGAGTAAAAAGAGATTTAATATATGAAAATATCAAAACTGTCAAACAGTATTAGGCCTAACTGTGGCGGAGTACCCCTTGACGTCATGCTGGCAGTTTACATGTCATGGGGCAGAACTCAGCAAGCCCTGTGGTTTCAGATGTTAATATGCGACTTCTGGGTGTAAACAAACATCTCATTTAACCTCACTGTGCTCAGCTCTGAAAAGAACAAAGATTTATACCTCTGTACATGTGAATAGACTTAAGTGTCCCGTTTTGATACTAATTTTGAAAGTTGTTTAACTTCTCTTGATATCTTGGTAAAAGTGGCCATAAGATAAATCATTTGGATATATTTGATTTTGTCATAACATTTATAAAGTGTATGTTTCCCATTATATTGAGAGTTTTATTTTAAAAATTCAGTTTCCCTTATATTTCTAGCACACCTTGGCCATCATAGTAGACAAAGAATACAGAGAAGACAAGTGGGCTGGGCAGTGGGGAATGAGTATTCATTTTCTTGTGACATTTTGCCTTAAGAATAAAAAGGTGCATTAGCACTGCTGGTTGGCATTTCGAATGCAGGTGGTAAACCTAGTCTTACGTAAGCATAGCATGGGGTAGAAGGAATAAGAGTGTGTTTCCTGGCCTTGAAGAAGTGCCTCGTAGGTAGTCACAGGAAGTCGCAGGTAAGTGTGGGGTGTGTGAGGACAGGCAAGAGGTCCCTAAGGTGTCTTTTCCTTTTGTCTGAGTGTATAGTATTAAGAAGCCGAGAAGAGAGACAGTATTGGTCCTCTCTTACAGGCACTTTATATTTCTTGCTGTAACTGCAGCAATCACATACAGTACAGACAACCTCAAAATCTGTTTATATTAGTGTAAATAAATAAAAAAAATCATAGCCAGCTGTCTAGTTTTTTCTGCAGGCATTTTTGGGAATGCATCTATAGTCTGTTCTACTTTGTTAATAGGGGATAACAGCACATCCTAGATCTTATGTGAACTTTGGGATCTTCTAATTGCCCTTGGTATCCTGGTATCATTCTCATTTTCAAGGCAAGGTAGAGAGGGTTTCTTTATACAGCAGATTTGACCACTTCGTTCTCCAAAAATAACATGGAATTTCTTGTTCAGGAGCACCTTTCAGAGCTCAGCTAGCCCTTACTGTCCTAGATGTTTCCTCACCACCAATGAAGGTTGCTCGTTTTCATCTAACGGGATCCTAAACTACCGGGAACCATTGTTCCCAGACCACTGGGTTTTCAGTAACAACTTTAATTCTGTTTGTCCACCTACCGTGACTTGACCCATTGCTGGGGACCTTTGCATCACCAGAGATTCTGAGTCTTATCAGGAGACTAGATTCAGGTTGTGGTATAGAGATACCAGTAGAAGACTCATGTTATACTATATTTAGCCCCTTAATTTTACTTAATATTAACTTCTTACGCTGACAGCTAGATTCAGAAAGAGAAGAAAAATACATAGACTATTTCAGGTCCTTGAGCTATGATTTAGGACCAAAGGCCATTGCTACATTCACATTATCCTCATATAAACAAGATTGGTGATGTTTTGGAGAATACCAGTTCAGCTGGCTTAATATGGGGAAGGTTGACAAAACAAGACTGTATATAGGGTTGAACGTGAAGACAGCCTAAGTTGATTTCCCACATTCCATTTTTCTTTATGTTTGCTTAAATAGCAAAGATCAGCATTAAATGTCTAAAGGAATTTGTAACTTGAGACCTGGTATTACAAAACAAACTTGCTGAAACAAGCGTTAAAAGACAGCAAAATACGCAATACGTGGTGGTGTGAGTCTAATTCCAGCATTCAAAATGTGAGACAGGAGAATTGCTGGGAGTACAAGGTCAACCTGGGCTGAATAGGATCAGCCACCAAGACTACATAGCAAAAGACTATCACAAAAAGGAAGGAAGGAAGAAAAACAGCCAGCAATCAACCATCATGTGTTTCTGTAGAATCAGATCTTATAGAAAATAAAGATTCAGGATGCAACTCAAAATACAACTTCTGTGCCACGTTCCTCAGCAGGTGCAATCATTGAAGACCATGATAGTGGAGTAAAGAAAAGCAGAATTTAGCACTCTGGATGCTTAAGTGAGTGCTTGTATTTAACCCTAAAATTGTTTGAAATTGGGAAGAAATGTAACAGGATACAATTGGGCTAATTATGCAATATTTCATCTTTTCAATTCTCTGAACTCTGTACTGTTCCTAAAATGGAAGAGTGAGTCTCTTTGGTGTTGCCTGCTCAATGTATGGATCTTTGGTAGACATTTCTCATAGTGTAAACTTAAGAAGTGCCTGACATTGATTTGTGTTGATTTCTAAGTCCATGTAATAAATGATAACGTGTTTTCTATGGTATCATATATTCTTGTTCTGTTTGGTTTTGTTGAGGCAGGGTTTCACTATGTAGCTATGGCTGTTCTGAAACTCACTGTATAGACCAGGTTGATCTCCAACTCACATGGCATCTGCGTACCTCTGCCTCCTGAGTGCTGGGACTAAAGGCAGGTGCCCCTACTCCTGGCTAATATTATATATTCTTATCTTATGATACAAGCCACAGGGGTCCTAAGTTAAAATTTACGTTTGATTTAAATGAAAACACAAAGTTGAAAATACCAAACCATGTGTAAGAAAACATGAATAAAATTAGTTTGCCCCTACCCCAAAGGAGTTGTAACAGATTTATGCATTGGGTAAGAGAGTGGTTTTTGGGGAGGGTTTTTGGTGATATTTTATTTGTATTAAAATGTTACTTGTATGTTAATAAAGTTGCCCGGGGGTCAAAGCTATTAGCAAGTCGTAGGAAAGCAGGGTGGTGGTGGTGTACACTTGTAATCCCAGCACTTGGTAGGCAGAGCTAGGTAAGTCTCTGTGTGTTCAGGGATACAGCCAGCATTGGATACAAACGCCTTTAATCTCAATACCAACCATAGAAGACCTGGAGGTCTATACAGACAGGCAGTGATGAGGCGGTCATGTGGTTGGGTTTACAACCAATGAGAAGGCAGAACAGAAAGTCTATATAAAGACTTTAACACAGGAAGTAACTCTTTCAGAGAGGTAGGACCACCGCAGGAGGAAGGGTAAGGTTTTAGCTCTTAGCTCTGACCTCTTGGCTTTCTTCTTTGCATTGGTTCTGTGTTTCTTATTTAATAAGACAGTTGGTTACATGTACAGGCAGTAAACTCCCAAGTGTGGCTGTTTGCTTATCAAAAGATAGGGTGGCAGGTACGTGGAGTGTTCTAATAAAGCTACATGAAGTGTGGTGGCTTCTGAAGTTAACAATGTTCAAAGCATTCTTGGTTTAGAAAGTGGGGTCATGGGGTGATAGAAGGAGCAGGGCCAGGATTTGAGACTGAGAGGCAGCAGTCACAGGCTTCCTTGCAGTGCTAGGTTACAGGAAAGCATGTTTGTAACCTTGTTTGTAAGAGTCTCAGAAGTTACATTTCAGAGCTGGCAAAGCAGTAAAGGTGAGCTCACATAGATCATATTTTCTTAGGCCTCGCGCATGGTTCCTTGCTGTTTCACTCTTCTTACCCGAAAAGGAGTCTTGTTTCAGTGTGTATAGTCTTTACAGTCCAGCCCAACTCCGTGGTGAGGAGACTCCTTTCCCCTTCCTGTGTCCCTGAATTTTCCCTATTTTGCTTCCATCTCCTACTCTGAGATATAAACCCCTTAATCTTAAGGATCAATGGTGGCGGCAAATCTGCTTTCTGAAACTTTTTCCTGCTGAATAGATCTCTCTATCCAGGAATTGTATAGCAGGCCCGAAAAACACCAAACATCTACAATAATCTATTGTTCAGAAGAGATGTCAAAACACACTGGATAAAGACGGCCGCTTCAATGAACGATGCTAGGAAGACTGGATATCCACCAATAGAATGACAGACAACACGGAACTCCTCCCCACAAGACCAACTGGCATGTCGGGATCTGTAGCCTTTTGGCTCTCGGTGTTTTTGTAGTTCCAGAATTGAACCTAGAGCCTCATACTTGGTAGGCAAGTCTTCTACCATCACACTACACCTCCAGCCAAAGCTTATTACTTAATTCATTCACAATGTTCAAACCGGCACTGTACGTTCACTTAACTTTGAGAAGGCTGAAGAAGAAACAAACAAAAAAATGTAGACTGACCCTCTAGTGTTTGAGGAGAATAAAGCCCAATGCCTTTCGTCTTCTAACACAGTGACCAAGTCCTCAGCCTCCAGCTGCCCACGTGGCTTACAGCTGTCAGTCCTGATCGGTCCTTTGACTTTCTAGTGGAGCTTGCTGGTTTTATTGAAGATTTCCATTCATTTCAGTACTATAAACTGTACATGATCTCAAGTGAGACTGCAATTCCTGTTTTAACATCGTCTTCTGAGAACACTGTATTGGTCAAATAAGCTCCTAAGTGCAGGGAGATGTCTTTATTTGGTTCTTTTAAGGCTCAACCAGTCTTGGGACAAAAATGATACCTCCTTTTGTTTTAGATTTCTTTGGTTACTCTGAGTTGGAGCATCTTTTTATGAGTTGTAGAAATGTTCTACCTCTTGTGCACTTTTTGTTACTGGCTGTGAAATTTCTGTTAAAGAATATTAACTGTCACCTGTCACTGCCTTCAATGCCAACATAAATGGATTAGTTAAATTACGTGATGGTGTATGGGAAATGAGTGTAATGAGTGTGATGCGGAAATAGATGAGTGGGATATGGAAATAAGGCAGTGTAACCTGAGTCAAGATGGTCCCAGTTATCCGTGAAGTGCAGAGAAGACTTATGAAGTAACAAATTTATCATAGGCAACAGCATCATGCTTACTGTTTTTCCGATGCTGCTTTTGAATGTACTGACTTCCATATTGAGCACAATACGTGTGGATTTGAAAGCAGCGCTGGATCATGTTTGTTACTTTGAGAGAATCTGGTTAGGGCTCAGTTGGCACAGTATTTGCCTAGCATGCAGGAAGCCCTGGGTTCTGTCCCCAGCACTGCATAAAAGTAGGCATGGCAGTACATACCTCCAATCCTAGAACTTGAGAAGTAGAGGCAGGAGGATCAGAAGTCCAAGGTTATTCTTGGCTACATAATGAGTTCGAGATGAATCTGGGCTACGTGAGACTCTGAAAAACAACAACAACGAAGTTATAGTAACAGGAATGGAAAAGACTATCGAAAAGTTTTTATTTCAGTTTGTAAGTAAATGAGATGCTCCTCCATTTAGAGGTCTGGGTGACTAGTAGACATTAATTTGTGGGCAAAGAGCCATCTGCATCCTCCAGTGGAAGCTTGAAATTGGAAGCATTTTGACAGAATCTTGTCAGTTATTGCATATATAAAGAAATTGCCTGTTTCACTTATTGCCTTATTTGATTGCTTTCGAAGAATATTTGATCCAGCTGCCTCCATTCTGAAGGTTATTTAAAAAAATTAAAAAACAAGCAAAATGCAGTGAATGGGAAGGTATATTATTTGCAGCAGCCGACTGAAGCAGGCCAGCAGAGCCAACTGATTTATATTCCAAAAGCTCTACATGTGTGTGCCTAGCCTCAAGCACAGTTCCAAAGCTGGGAGGCTTCAGCTTTGTTGCTATCAACAAATGGAAATGGAAAGTTTTTCCATAACTCATCTTTTGTGAAATCCTACGGAAAGAAAGCACGTCAGATTGACCTTTTAGTCATATGCATATTTTATAATTTGACATTTATGTTGTGAAAATGGCATTTTAATGAATGTAAGAATTGTTAATTGGGTGTGCAGAACATACATACCAAGTTCTCAATTCGGGTTGACATGGGTGGCTATAAGTTGGCTGCTTTGGGACAGGTTCTCTAGGGGTGAGAGTATTGCCATCAAGTAACTGCTCACAGGAAAGGCTTTTCCAGTGTCACTACCCAAATAATATAGGATAAGAACTGCTTGCTTAGCTTTTTCCTATATGAGGTATTAAAAAGATCTATTTTTGGAGCCTGGTGAGGTGGCTCAGTGGTTAAGAGCACTGTCTGCTCTTCCAGAGGACCAGATTCTAATCACAGCACCAACATGGTAGCTCACAACCATCTGTAACTCCAATTCCAGAGCATCCGATGCCTTCTGCTGGCCTCGGTGGACCCAGGCATGCACCTACTACACAGACATACATGCAAACAAAACATCCACACACATACAAATAAATACTTTTTAAAAAGAGTATGCAAATGATAGAAGGCTTTTGTGCAGATGGACATAAATTCTAGGCAAATGCCATGCCATTTTTATATAAGGGATCCAAATGAAGTCCTGAACCAGTTCTCTGCACTGGTGTTAGGGTCGAGGACGAGATACAACAATGATTTGTCAATTAAAAATTTTAAGTGTAGAAAAATCCATTGATTAAAATTTGATTTTTAAAAAACGACTCCACTTTCTACACTGTCTTAGCACTTTTCCAGTTGCTATGACAAAATACTCT
Organism: Peromyscus maniculatus bairdii; assembly: GCF_049852395.1. Lineage (NCBI taxonomy): Eukaryota > Metazoa > Chordata > Mammalia > Rodentia > Cricetidae > Peromyscus > Peromyscus maniculatus. Next base: position 30,791,188 of record NC_134855.1, on the reverse strand, counting down.
GACAAAGTGGGGGGGGGGCATAATTTTGGCTCCCAGTTGAGGTTCTGTGGGTGAATGCAGGGAAGGTACTGCCGCAGGTGCTTGAGGCAGCTGGTCACTGCCACGCTTGTATTCCTCCAGCGTTCTTCCTTTTAGGCAGTGCAGGACCCAAGCCCAGTCCACTTTCCGTGTGAGTCTTCCTGCTTCACTTAACTTAATCAGCACAAGCCCTCCCATGTATACCTAGAGACTAATCTCTGATGGCTGTGCCTAGGAGCCTGCCTCCTAGGTGACTGGTGCAGGGGTTCCCAACCTGTGAGTTGTGACCAATTTGGGGTCGAATGTCCCTTTCACGGGGGTCACCCAAGATGGCCAGAAAACCCAGGTATTTACATTTACATTCACAACAGTAGCAAAACTACAGTTATGAAGTAGTAATGAAAAGTTTATGGTTGGGCTCACCACACCATGAGGAATTGTATTAAAGGGCCACATCATTAGGAAGGCTGAGAATCACTGGTCTAGAGCCTGTCAAGTTGACAATAAGAATGAATATGTATGCTAACCTAAAAAAATTAGTTTAAGAATTATCCCAGGACAGGTCCAGGGAGATTCAGCATTGTGCTAAGCAGTGAGAGCCCTGACCTGGCAGGTGACAGGTTTGTCAGTGATGGCAGTGAAAGCAGCATTGTCAACCTGGTAGTTCTGTCACCCTAAAATGAGATTCAGAAGCAGAAGTTGACTAGCTTTAATGAATACTGAAGCTTTTCTTGCTGACCAACCATCATAAAGGCTGTTTATGGTTATGGGTGGCTTTTATATCAAAGGTAACTTTAAAAATCCCATCGAGACAAAGCAATCTTGAGCATAAGGAATGAAGTAGGAGGCATTTCACTGTCTGGTTTGAAATGTGCTGCAAGCCTAGAGTTGCCCCAACCAGCTTGGCATTGCCATAATGCAGAACATTCACGGGACCAAACTGAGCTCAGATGGAGACCCAGCCAAAGGCTCTTCAACAATGGTGGGAAAAGGTGTTGGGGGAGCATTCCCTTCTCTAAATAAACAGAGTCCATGTGCAGAAGAATAAAAGTAGATCCCTCCCATCAGTTACAATAATATTCAAAATGGATTAGACTTACAGGGTCTGAAACCATGTTCCCTCCACTTGGAGGGCCCTCTCCTCCTAGTCACAAGTGGCAACCTTTGCTATATCTTTGAACACCAACCCTGACAGTCACATTGGGAGACCATTCACTACCTCCTTCTAGTGCTATATCGCAAGATTCCTTCTCCACTTTTTGACAGGTTCTTGTGCAACCCAGGATGCCCTAGAACTCAGTGTGAACTTGATGTGAACTCATAATCTTCCTGCAGCTACCTCCTAAATGATTAGATTACAGGTAGCTGCCCCATGCCCAGCAAGATTCTTGTATGTTTTAGCAGAATGCTGTAGACCGCCTTTGAGGTCAGGAGTTCTATTCCATTAAGTTTCACATCAACTCAGCCAGCATGACATTTTCCAGGGCTGTGAATGAGCACACGCTTGCAGAGTTTGACCACTTTAAGTGCTACTTAGCATGTGATTATTAGAAAGTGCTATAAGCACTGTATGCCTAGACTTGCTTTAGGAAAGAATTCATGGGGCACCTTAGTGGCGTCTTTGAAGCTCCCTGGTTCTTGGTTAAGAGCTGGGTCTGTGTATCTGCTAAAGTGTTCCATTTCTGCACTGTAGCATTTATACTTGTCTTGTCTTGGGATATATGTCAAATTAGACATTTGACAAAATAGGAAGCTGGGCACATAGCTCAGTTGGTAGGGTGCTTGTCTAGCTTGCAGAAAACTGTGGGTTCAATCCTCAGCACAGCACAAGTAGGGCATGATGGCACACCCTTGCAATCCCAGCACTCAGGAGGTGGAAGTAAGAGGATTAAATTTTCAAGGCTATCCTAGGCTACCTGATGAGTTCAAGGACAGCTTGGGATACACAAGACCCTGTGTCAAAAGAAAAAGATATTAAAACAGATAACTTGACATACTTTTGATCATGTCACTAATAAGTAGCAAATGGGGCTCACTAAACCAATGGTCTGTATACTAAAAGCTATTTTTAAAGATATTTTAATTAAGTTAATTAAACATTTTAATTGGTTTTAAATCATAAGCTGATCAACATTACATGTTAGTTTTTTTATTGTATGTGGTTTCTATTTTAAGGGAAACAGTTTGACTTTTGGCCTCTCGGGATGCAAGTAAAATCACCTGGGTAATGAAGGAGAATGAAGGAGCTTTGTCTTATTTTAATCTAGCTGTCAACATGAAGTCTGTGACAGTTCCATTAAAATGTTAATATATATATCGTTTATACCAGTTATTTTATTGAGACATTGTAATGTTTGCCTCATAAAGTAAAACTGAAGTTAGTGTGTAAACAAGGGCTCGTACAGGGTGTCACTAGATGGCAGTGGCTTCTCTGGGGTGGGGCAAGGCTCCCTTTGGTCTGCTGGGCTGGGTGATCCTAGCACTCAGGAGGCTAAAACAGAGGAACTGAGTTCAACTCTATACTCTGTTACATAGTGAGACTGTCTTCAAAAGAAATTATAGTATTAAGTCGTTTTATTTCATAATTTATTTTAAACATTTGAGTACAAGTCTATAGAAAATAATTTTATTTAAACATTCACTATGAATTTGGTATAAAATTAGAACCAAAAAACCATAAGAATGAAAAGTGTATAATGAACAGGAGCATAGGTCAGATGCTGTATGTGGGGTTGTGGGGTGCATTGGAGTATGTGGGGTTGTGGGGGTGCACAGGCTTTCTGTGGTTCCGGCTGTCTTGGAATTGGCTATGTAGACCACACTGACCTTGAACTCAGAGATCCTCCTGTCTCTGCCTGCAATATGCTTCTTATAATTTTCCGTTCAGATTTCACATCACTAATTAAAATGAATATGTTCTGACTACCAGAGAGGCCAACAGTTTAGCTATTAGTAATAAATGGTTTAAAACTAAAATGAACACCAACTTTAAAAGAGGACGTCTGTCAACTTGACTACATTTGGAATTAACTAAAAACCCAAGCAATTGGCTACACCTGTGAGGGATTATTCTTAGTTAAACCATTTGAAGCGCTGAAGAGCCACATTAAATCTGGGCCACACCTTCTGGAGGGCAGGCTATATAAAGGTCACGGAAGAATGAAGCTATTTTTTTTTTGCTAACCTCTGATTCTGCTTTGTTAACTGCTGGAGTACAGGAAAACAGTGTTGAGAGGTCTCCATGAGAAAAGACCACTCAGACATGGGCTCAAACCAATAGAAAGCTTTTACTAGCCAACCAGCAATTAAACTGGGAATTTAGGACCCAAGTGCAGTCCCTGTTCTTTCTTGGGGTGAGATTTTAAGCACAAAAACCACACCTCAGCAAGAACAGTATGCCAGAAGCAGAACTACACAGTAGCCAAAAAGCAAGGCTAGTACATCTAGGCACGTTCCCAGATCTATGGATTTTGATGGAGTAGGTATTTGTTCTCATGGGGGGGGGGGGCCGCAGGTGGTGCTGCCTACATGCTGAGTTCCAAGGCCTGAATGGTACGTTCATCATGGCGTCAGTGGTGCTAAGGCCTGTGGGCCTATTAAGTTCTAGGGACATGTAACAGTAGCATTCTGAGTGCTGTAAATAAATGTGGGCTGTGCTCTGGCTGTGTGAAAGGAGCCAAAGTGTGAGGACCATAGTCTTACTCAAGAGTTGAGCACTGATGATGCCCTTGCCACAGACAGTATGTCTCGGCAGCTGGCTCTGTCAATCTAAGAAGAGGCTCACTTAAAAAAAGACCATGAAGTAATTTGCAGTTCAGGGGCTGTGTTTTTAAGGGAGATGAGCTTGTAGTCTACTGATTAAAGTCAGAAAAAAGCTTATGCCTGCCCACATCTTACACACACACACACACACACACACACACACACACACACACACACAGAGAGAGAGAGAGAGAGAGAGAGAGAGACAGAGACAGAGACAGAGACAGAGACAGAGACAGAGAGACAGAGAGACAGAGAGAGAGACAGAGAGGGAGAGAGGGAGAGGGAAGAGGAGGGAGGAAAGGAAAAAGGGAGGGACAGGGAAAGGGAGTTTTGTTTCCTTGGTGTATGGAAGGGGATTTATTAGAGTGACTTACAGGCTGTGGTCCAGCTAGTCCAACAATGGCTGTCCAAGAACCCAGTAGCCCTAGTTGTTCAGTCCACGAGGCTGGATGTCTCAGCTGGTCTTCAGTATATGCTGCAATCCCGAAGAAGTAGACTGTGATGCCAGGGAAGAAACGGACTTGCCAGCAAGAGCCAAGGCAAGTCGACAAAGAGCAAAAGCTTCGTTCTTCCATGACCTTTGTATAGCCTGCCCTCCAGAAGGTGTGGCCCAGACTTAATGTGGCACTTCACGCTTCAAATGGTTTAATTAAGAAGAATCCCTCACAGGTGTAGCCAATTGCTTGGGTTTTCGTTAACTTCAAATGCAGTCAAGTTGATAGCCAAGAATAGCCATCGCAGCATAGAACTAGAGCGGTTTGCATACGCTACACTAGGGATTCAAGAGAGGGTGCAAGGGCTAGAAGGTTGCCTCAGAAGAAAGTCTTTGCAGATAGAACTGTTGGGAGGGGTGGGGTGGGGAGTTGATGTCTAGAATTGAAGCCTGCTTTGTTAATTTCACTGAAGACAATGAAGAACTGTGTTTCAGAAGCATTACTTTTTAGTTGTTAGTTCCTCGGTGTGTGGTCATCCTATATATATAAATGTTTGAGCCTTGAGGGCCTGAAATCAGGAGTCAAACTCCCTACCCTCATCGGCTGGAATGAGGGTACCACATCAAGGGACCAGAAACCTGGACAGAAGTCAGTGTGCATCTCTTAGGGCAGCATTTTAATTGCAAATAGTTACTGATAGGATTCTGTCTTCTCACATACTCTTTCCCTTTGCCTAGTGTCCAAAAATGTATCCTTTGGAGATCACATAGATAGACACAATGTTTTAATTATGCCAAAGTAAAATTTAGCAGGTATTTGGGTACTCACCCCCACTCCAGGGTTTGGATTGGGGAAATGCTAGGGTTCAACTCCAGGACCCTGTGCACACTAAGTATGCAGTCCATAATTCAGCCCCAGCCCCAGCCCCACCCTAGGGTCTGGGATCTAGAAAATAACAACACTTATTTCTCAGGCTGCTTGATGTGGTGGACCAGACTCAGAAACAAAGAGTGTACGTGGTGTTAATGCATCAGGGGATGTAAGTAGTTCCTCTGGTGATGAAAACTTCTGCCTAACATCCTCAAGTGACTCCAGGCTTCAGTTCTTGTGGGATGGGCTATCTCCCGGCTTTACTAGGAGTCAGGAGCAGGCGGGGCCTTTGGCTCTTCCTTGTGCCTCCTGACTTCACTCCTGTGTCGTGGGCAGGCCTTGTGAAATGCCTACAGTGTTACCACTGCCACCATTCGGGGTTTACTGAGCTCCCTTTTCCTTGACTTTTCAACCCATACAGCCAATGTACTTACCAACATAGATGCCATGTGGTTATGGCAGCTCACCTGGATCCTAGGGCTCAGAAGGAGGATATAGAGCAGTGACCCTCTCTGTGAGGGGCTGTGACCCCTTTGGGGTGACATATCCAATATTTACATTGCGATTTGTAACAGTAGCAAAATTACAGCAATGAAATAGCAGTGCAATCATGTTCTGGTTGGGGGTCACCACAGCTCTATTAAAGGGTCCCAGCATTAGGAAGATTGAGAACCACTGATATAGAGGATCCCTGGTGCAAGCTGGCCACCCAGACAACCTGTACCAGCAAACAGTGTCCAACTGAGATACCCTTTCTCAATGAATAAGATGGAGAGTCGTCAAAGAAGAGCCTCAAATAAGACTAAGCATCTCAGCCTTAGGTCTCCACAGGCACACACATGCATGCTCCTGCTAACATTCATAGACATGTACATGTATGTATGTATGTATACATGGAAAAGGAAAACAGAATTATAATAATCATGACAGGATATACAGTTAATTCAGAGGGGAGACAGATCAAGAAAAGCCCTTAGACAGAGGTGGTATTGGAATCATAATAAATTAATAAGGTTAAAAGGAGAGGAGATATATTTTTTGGTAGAAAAAAACAAATATAAAGATAAGAAACTACGAAATAAGCCAGTCTATTCAAAGAATGTTAGACAATGTAAGTACACAACACTGCGGAGCTGTAAAGCAAGACTGACTATGTGCTTAAGCCGTGCTAGGCTCCCAGAGAATATATTTGAGAAATGTTAACGATGTAGGCCTTGCTGTCTCAGAGGAAGACATGAGCTGAACATGGGAAACAGCTGGCTCGGAGAGGCTCTGGGGATGCCGACCCCAGGCTGAGAGAACAGCCCGTGCAAAGTCCTCCAATGCAACAGGAGTAGATAAACAAAACCCACAAAGAAACAGGCGTGGGCAAAGGAGGAGATCTAAGTTCTTGAAAGTGAGACATTTTTGATGCTGTTTTGCATAAGCCAAAACCAAGACTCTGAAATGTCCTTCTTGTGTAAGATAATCTCGTCATCTCTGAAAGGCTGTGCCCGCTACCCTCAGAGTGGATGACAGGGATGGCCAACAACAGCTGCAAGCAGAGGATTCTGGGAAATGGTCAAGAGACGTTCAGGAGAATTGCAACTGAGACAAAGCTGTTTCTAGGCAAGATGGCTCGGTTAGGTAAAGTGCTTCCCAGGCAAGTCTGAGGACCTGAGTTCAGATCCCCCAGTGCCACAAAAAAATCCAGGCATGGGGTTGGTGCACATATCAACCCCATTACTGGGGGAAAAGAGCTCAGTGGCCAGCCAGACCAACCCAATCAGCAAGTTCCACTGAGAGACCCTGTCTCAAAAGGCAGGGTGGATTGCAGCTTAAGTTTTCCTGCCTGGCCCACAGTCAGGACTCTGTCACCCGCCAGTCCCACAGCCGCTCAGACCCAACCAAGTAAACACAGAGACTTATTTTGCTTACAAACTGTATGGCCATGGCAGGCTTCTTGCTAACTGTTCTTATATCTTAAATTAAATCCATTTCCACAAATCTATACCTTGCCACGTGGCTCGTGGCTTATGGGTACTTTACATCTTCCTTGTCCTGGCGGCTGCTGCAGGCAGTGACCCCTTCTGCCTTCCTGTTCTTTCTTTTCTCCTCTCTGTTAGTCCCGCCTATACTTCACGCCTAGACATGGCCAGTCAGGTTTTATTCATTGACCAATCAGAGCAATTTGCCATACAGACCATCCCCCAGCACAGCCAAGTGCAGACCATCTCAGACACCTGCACTCAGGCTCCTGGTCCTAATCATCCTCTATGCGAACCTGCTGGGTAAAGCCAAGAGAAACCCAAGAACAGGCTCCCACACGACATACAGAACATCCCACAGCATGTTGATTAGTTTTTATCGCCCACTTGCCACAAACTAGACTCGACTGGGAATAGAGACCCTCAATTGATGAGTTACCTCTACCAGAATGAATCTGTGGCATGTCTGTCGGGAATTTTTTTGATTGCTAGTTGATATGGGCAGCCCAACCCTACTGTTGGTAGTGCTGCCCCTGGGAAGGCCGGTGTAAGAAAGCAGGCTGAACCTGAGTCAGCGAGAGCAAACCAGTGACAGCATCCTTCATCATCTCTGCTTCAAGCATCTGCCTTGGGTTCTTACCTTGGATTTCTCTGATGATAGACTGCAACTGTAAAGTGAAATAAACCCTTTCCTTCCCAAGTTGCCTTTGGTCATGATGTTTATCACAACAACAGAAAGCAGACTAGAACAGATGGAGCCCCTGGAATGACACCCCAGGTTGTCCTCTGGCTCCAAATGCAAAAGCACACACTTGCATACATGTAAATAGTGACACGTGGTCATGTGTGTGAACAGAGAGAGAAAAAGAGAGAGAGGAGGGGCAAGAGGAGGGGAAGCAGGAAAAGAGAGAAGAGTAAGAGAGGAGAAGAGAAGGGAGGGGAGGAGAGGAGGAGGGGGAGGGGAGGAGAGGAAAGAGGAGGAGAGGAGAGAAGGGGAGGAGAGAGGAGGAGAGGGGAGAGGAGGAGAGGAGAGAGGAGGAGAGGGGAGAGGAGGAGAGAGGAGAGGAGGAGAGGGGAGAGGAGGAGAGGGGAGAGGAGGAGAGAGGAGAGGAGGAGAGGGGAGGGGAAGGGAAGAGAAGAGAGAGGAGGAGAGGGGAGGGGAAGGGAAGAGAAGAGAGAGGAGGAGAGGGGAGGGGAAGGGAGGAGAGAGGAGGAGAGGGGAGGGGAAGGGAGGAGAGGAGAGAGGAGGAGAGGGGAGAGGAAGGGAGGAGAGAGGAGGAGAGAGGAGGGGAAGGGAAGAGAAGAGAGAGGAGGAGAGGGGAGGGGAAGGGAAGAGAAGAGAGAGGAGGAGAGGGGAGGGGAAGGGAGGAGAGAGGAGGAGAGGGGAGGGGAAGGGAGGAGAGGAGAGAGGAGGAGAGGGGAGGGGAGGGGAGGAGAGGAGAGGGGAGGGGAGGAGAGGGGAGGAGAGGGGAGGGGAGGAGAGGGGAAAATCCTGAGGCTGAGGATACAGTCAGTCAGTGAAGCACCTGCACTATAACCTGAGTTAGAAGAAGAGTGTGGTGGCATACATCTGTAATCCTGGCATGGAGGATGGGGGTCAATTACATGAGGATCCCAGAGCTCATTGGCCCGTCAGTCCAGCCAGTGAGCTCTGGATTCAGTGACAGACCCTGTTTTGAAAACTATTAAGTTAGAGAGAGACCAAGATACTGTGGCCTTCACATACATTTGAGCACACATGCACAACACTAGAACATGCCACAGACACAAATAAATAAGTAAAAACCCGCTTCCCAATAAGAATCTGGGACAGGATGATCTGGAAATCTGCAAGTTAAAAGAGCAAGCCTTGACATATTTGCCTACATCAAAGGGTACGGAGTGCATTCCTAAAAGCAGTCCTTATTCAGAACTGTCAGGTGCCGTTTGAACGCGTTGACAGCAGACTCTGGGAACAAGGAGCATCCCCTATGCCAGACTCCAGCTTGTTTCTATCAAGTGTCCTCCCTACCCTACCCCTTGCTGGGTCAGGCTGGCCCCAAGGCTCGGTGACCTGGAGAGGGAAGAAGGACTAATTGGCCAAGAGTGAAATGCAACCTTGAGGATAGTAAAGGGAGAAGCCATTTCCCAAAGGGTTTGCTGTTGTTTACCCCCTGGAGTCAAAGGTCTGACTCTCCTGCTCCTCCTTTCTCTTTCAGAGTCAAGCATGTTTTTCAGGACAATGGACTCACTCTCTTCCTCACCCGGCTGCAGCCCTCCTTGGCTGGGCTGGCCTGTGAAAGGTTCTTTTCCTTTATCCCTCTTCTTCCTCCCAGCAGCCACCTAGATTTACAGCTTGTCTGGCCTGTTGTTTTTCTTGAAACTCTAATAAAATGATCCTCGAGTTGTCTTCTGAATCTGTCATTAGATTCTTTTATTAAGGAGACAAAGAACCCACATAAGGCAGCCTCAGCTCCCAGGTACACATGGATACCAAAATTACTATGCTGAGTATAAACCGAAGAGGACAGAATTTATGGAAACTTCTAGAAAAGGCCAAGCTGTCTATAAGGAAAGAGAGCAGGTTAGAGGTTGCCAGGGGATGGAGCCTGGGGAGGTAAGGCTGCTGAAATTAAAAAGGGACAAAGGAACCCTTTGAAGATGAGAGGCATATTCATTATTTTTATTGCGATGATGGTGTCACACATGAATGCCAACTCAAAATTTGGCAAATTGTACAACTTGCTGTGTGTCAGTTACTCTCCCTCAGTGCTTGGTTTGTTAATTTGTTAGAAGTCTCCATAATGTTTAATGATATTAATAAAACATTTTTGGTTTTTTTTGCGAGGGCACAGAAAACATATCAGTGTTTTCCAGGAGCTGTGGATGATCTGTGAGTTAATTACAAAGTAGAATGGTAGACATTTCTGGTGGTGGGATCATCCACATATAATTATTGCAGTAGCTTATGTCTATATATTTGTCAAAGTTCACAGGAATTTATGCTAGAGAGTGTGAGTTTCATTGTTATTATAAATCATAGCTTAATTTTTAAAATGGAAAAGATGAGCAAATAATTCTGCAAACACCAGAATTTTTAAAATTAATTTCTACAGAGTAGCACATATATAAAACCAAATATATAAATTTTTTAAATCAAATGGTTGCTTATATGTTCAAAATAAAAATGCAGTTACAAAACAACTCTTTAATACCATAAATTCAATGCTACCCAAATAAGTAGTGCTTATTTGGTAAGCTGAATAATGTTATTTTTCTGGAAAGGAAATATTGTAAAGGCCCCTCTCTCTTCCTGGATGGCTCTTCCCTTCTTTTGTCCCTTTCTCTTGTCTTGGAGCCACCTACTCTTTTGAGTTTCTAGCTCCATCTCATGCCTCAGGCATCCGTTCACCCTGGTTTCCTGTTACATAAGAGAGAAGCAGCTTCTCTTAAATTTGCAAGGGGAGAAAGTAGAGTAGGAGTAGAAAGTCTGAGAAGCAAGGTGAAGGTCACACATCTGTGGTCCAGGAGTCTTTCCTCACGCTGAGAATGTGTCAGTCAGTACAGGAGGGCCCCTTCAGTTGCCTTCACTTTCCTCAGAGACTCTAGACCTGGGAAGGCATGGAGGCAGACATGTCCCCTTAACCGTCTCCCATGCTGTGACCAAGCTCCTTAGGGTCTCTTGGATCTCTGGTTCCTCAGAGCATCCTGTTACCACCACTAGTCAGTTCAGCAGGAAGTGGTGAAACACGGATCATTTGAAGTCATTCAACTGTGACACGCTGGATAAACATTCTATGAGTAAGTGGTGTGTGCAACCAAACATGACTTAACGTTTACCTTAATTACATTATCAGTAGGTGTGACAGTGGCATCTGATTCATGCGCCCACTCTCAATAACACTTAAGTGATATTATCTTTTGTAGATGTTCTGTCACCTGGGGGTGGCTTTGGATCTGATCTTCCCACAGGTTTGTCTTTGTTGAGTTTCCTGTAGCCCAATTTAAGCACATTAAGGGAGAACATTTATTAGGCTCATAATCTGAGGTTACAACCCATCATTTCAGGAAAATCCAAGTGGCAGGAGCTTGAAGCAAGTAGTCACATTACAGCTACAGTCAAGAGCAGAGAACTATGGATTAATTTATGCATAGTAGTGCTCAGCTCACTTATTCCACTCATATAACCCAAGATCCCCTGCCCAGGGAATGGTGTCACCGCCTGTGGGCAGGTCTTCCTGCATCAAACCAACTATTACAATGTCTGTTCAGTTCATCTGACTTAAATGTCTAAAAAGGGGCGGGGGTTGGACTGACCAGCTCAACTACCACCCAGGTCTATAGCTGGGCCTTGGGTTGGCCCACCCTAACATCTCTCCCATCTAGGACCTGCTAGAGCTCGTGAAAGCATTGATTCTTCTCAGCCTGCTTTCTTATAGAAGCCAGACCCACCAGCTTGGGGGTGACCCCATCCACAATGGGCTGATCCTTCCCACATCAATCACTAATTAAGAAAATGCCCCACAGGCTTGCCTAGAGCCCAATCTTATAGAGGCATTTTCTCAGTTGAGGCTCCTTCTCTCTAATGACTCCAACTTGTGTCAAGTTGACATAAAACTAGCCAGAACATCAACATATAACTATTAGTAAGGTACTTTACACTTTATACTCATTATTAAGCTTTGTTATGTATGTTACATTTAGAGCCTGTTTCAGTTTGAATGAGTCACATTTCAAGGGCTCCTTGATCACATGTGGCTAATAACTCCTGTACTAGACAGTGCAGGTCTGGAGCACACTAGTGAGTTAGTTTCCTACATAAAGAAAGACAAGGGTCACACCCAAAGCAAGCACTACTTTGGGGATATTTCTATTTTAAACTTTCCTAGGTTTCTGAATCAGGACAAAAGGGGCAATTCATAAGCAGTCACTGTGGTGGATTTAATAAGAATGGCCCTCATGGACTCATATTTGAATGCTTAGAGAGTGACATTAGGAGGTGTAGCTTTGTTGGAGTGGGGGGTGGCCTTATTGGAGGAAGTTTGTCACTGGAGGTGGGTTTTAGGGTTTCAGAAGCCCAAGCCAAGCCCAATGGCTTTCTCTCTTCCTACTGCCTGACAATCAAGATATAGAACTCTCAGCTACCTCTCTAGCACCATGTCTACCTGCAGGCTACCGTACTTCCCACCATGATGATAATGGACTAAACTTCTGAATCTGTAAGCAGCCCCAATTAAATATTTTCCTTTGTAAGAGTTGCTGTGGTCATAATGTCTCTTCATGACAATTAAAACCCCTATCTAAAACAGTCATCAAGCCCTCTCCTTTACTCTAAGGATGTGGGCTAGCTGGTCTTATGTCAACTTGGCACACAAACTAGATTATCAGAATGAAGGGTACCTTAGCTGGGAAAATGCCTCTATAAGATCCAACTGTAAGGCATTTTTAAATTGGTTATTGATGGGGGAGGGCCCAGTTTATTGTGGGTGGTGTCATCTTTGGACTGGTGGTCCTGGGTTCTAGAAGGAAGCAGACTGAGGGAGCTGGAGAGATAGCTCCGTGGTTAAGAGCACTGGCTGCTCTTCCAGAAGCTCTGAGTTCAATTCCCAGCAACCATATGATGGCTTACAACTATCTATAATGGGATCTGATACCCTCTTTTGGCATGCAGGCATACATGCAGACAAAGTACTCATACCAAAAAGAGAGGAAAGAGGGAGAGAGAGGGAGGGAGAGGGAGGGAGGGAGAGGAAGGGAAGGAGAGAGAGAGAGAGAGAGAGAGAGAGAGAGAGAGAGAGAGAGAGAGAGAGAGAAATACAGACTGAGCAAGTCATGGGAAGCAAGCCAGTAAGCAGCACTCCAGGGCCTCTGTATCAGCTCCTGTCTCCAGGTTCCTGTCTTGTTTGAGTTCCTGTCCTGACTTCATGTCCTGACTTCCTTCAATGATGAACAGTGATAATGGACATGCAAGCCAAATGAACCTTTGCCTTCCCAGCTTGCTTTTTGGTCATAGTGTTTTATTGCAGCAATAGAAACCTTAACTAAGACAAGTTGGTACCAGTGTAGTGGGGTATTGCTGTGACAGACCTGATAATGGGTCGGATTTAAGGAGGACTGTGGGAGGACTTTGGACTAGCAAAGCCATTGCATGCTAAGAGCTCAGGGGCTTGTTCAGTGGGAGTTTGGAAGGTAAGAATGTAGAGAGCAGTAGAATGGAGGCCTGGCTTGTGGGATTCAAAGGGAAATTTAAAGACTCTATCAGGGCTGTTTGCTCTTTTGATTTAAGAGTCTGTCATCCTGGTTAGCTGAGGCTAAAGAGTCGGCTGTGATTAACAAGAGACCAGTACCATGAAAGCAAAACTTTTGCTTTGCTGGGACAATGATGCTGGTCAGCTAGAGCTAAGATGTTAGCAGTGATTAAGAAGAGACCAGCATCACTGAGGTGAAATCTTTTGAACAGTGTTTCCTCAAGATCAGCACATAGAAGCTGTGTTCCAGAACTGGCTGAGGTTTTATCTTGTGCTGGCAGTCAAATTTGCTAGTATGAGAATCACCCAGGTGGTACTGGTTTTGAAGGCATGAAGGGATCATGTAGAGCAGCTAAGACTCTATATGACCCAGCTGGAAGGCATTTTCTTAATTAGTTATTGATCCGGGAGGAACCAACCCTGTGGATGGTGCCATCCCTGGGCTGGTGGTCCTAGGTTCTATAAGAAAGCAGACTGAGCCGGGCGGTGGTGGCGCACGCCTTTAATCCCAGCACTCGGGAGGCAGAGGCAGGCGGATCTCTGTGAGTTCGAGGCCAGCCTGGGCTACCAAGTGAGTTCCAGGACAGGCGCAAAGCTACACAGAGAAACCCTGTCTCGAAAAACCAAAAAAAAAAAAAAAGAAAGCAGACTGAGTAAGCCATGGGAAGCAAACTGATAGGCAGCACCCTTCCATAGCCTGTGAATCAACTCCTGCTTTGTTTGAGTTCCTGTCCTGACTTCCTTCAATGATGGTCCTTCAATACAGAAGTGTACACTGAATAAACCCTTTCCTCCCCAACTTGCTCTTTGGTCACGGTGTTTTGTCGTATGTGGAAGCCCACAGAAGCTTCCTAGTGAAACCTTACTCAAGGTCAGAGAATCTGAGCTTGCTTTACCCAGCAGGGCTGCATAATGGGATGATTTGGCCATGGACATGGTTACCAGGTATTTTGAAGGGTTCTATACTTGCCTGTATGGTATGCTTTGATCTTGAAAGAGGGAGGTCTTTTTGCCTCGCCCCTTGGCATTGTATAAAAAGCCCTTTGGAATAAATCTCAAGGTGGCTGGGTATTGACCCAAGGCCCTCCCTAAGCTATCCCGTGTCTCTGTCTTTATCGTCTCTTTCTATCTTTCTATCTAATACTTTCTCATTCCTCTCTCCTCCCCCTAAGAACCCTTTGGCATGTCAGAGCTGGACTCTAACAGACTCCCACAGTCATAGCAATAGAAACCCTAACCAAGACAGGAAGCCATCTAGGTGGTAGATCCTGGCTAATCTTTGTGTAGACAGTTTCCAAAAGCCTTCAGGGGTTTGTAGGTGGGTAAGGGGGTGTCTCATTCTACATGCAGCTGCAGGAACCGAGCCTGCTGCTCACCGGGCAATTTCTAACATTTTGATTTCTGTCTCAGTCTCAGCTTTCAAATGGGATCTGCAGGTAGTGTTTTGTTGGAGACCTGTGACTTACAAGAGATCTGGTAATCTTGGAGAGAGTAATTTGCAAGGCAAGTGAGGAGAGAAAGGGTATTCTTTCTCAGCTCAGCATGAGAATACCCCTAACTTTATACAACCTCAGCTGCTGCTTGAGGACAGACAGACCTGCACCCAAGAGCACAGCTATCTCATTCAGGCTGTAGAGGGATGGATGAACGAGAATGTTCTGTCAAGTAGATCAGTGTCTCTTTTGAAATACTAGTTCCCACTCGCCACAGGTTTTCACAGTAAAGAGGCAGTGAGGCATCATTGTACTGATTATGCTAAAGGATTTTCTAGTGCTGATGGTTATTAGAGTTAGTTTCCCTTTTTAACTGTTCTATGTTTAAATATTTGTAAAGAATATTGCAGAGCTATTTTACTGAAATAAAATACTAAATACATTTAAAGATTCTTATGTGCTCCCTCTGGGCTTTACCTCTAGATCTAAAGTACTAATTTGTCCTAGGTTCATGAACATTATTTTTACTTGCATATATAGGTATGAAGCCATAGGTAAAGCAAGCATTGCCTTTGCATAGTTTAAGATGTAAATAAATGGCAACTATGGCTAATAGTGGTCTTCTTCCATACAGTCTATGAATATACAAACACACATTTTTACATAAATGAATTCATATTACATATACTCTTGTGGGACTCCTAATAGTGGGAGTTGGGGCTGTCTCTGACCCTTTTGCTGGCTTTCAGGACCCTACTCTTCATACTGGGTCACCTTGCCCAGCCTTAATACATGGGGAGGTATTTAGTCTTACTGCAACTTGATATGCCATGTTTTGTTGATATCCACAAAAACACACATCCTGGATATGCAAGAACAGTGAGACATGAAACCACAGAAGCCAAAAGACAATGTAAGGGCCATAAGTAGAGAGGTTAACCAGGACACCAGGAGAACAAGGATTGGTGTCAATTATTGGATTCTTGGTGTCTCTTTTCTCTTTTCTTAAAGTTATTTCTGCCATGGCTAAACTTTCTCTAATTACTGCTTGGCACAGAAGCAACACGTTTCTTCCAATGTGTACACAGACATCCTTGTTTCCTAAAGGAGAGGTCGTGACCTCTCAATTCTGAAGGACAGTATCTGCAAGGGGGGTCTCTGTGGGCTTCCAGAGAGGAAATTCAATGTTCCAGATGGTCTAGGTTTATGTCTCCTTGAGCATTGAGTTCCTTGATGTTTTTATCCCCCACAATTAGGACTGGAGTGTCTACTTGCAGCAGAGCTCATGATGCCTGACCCTACAAACAGAGAAATGAGAATGGGGACAGCTTGCCATGCACAAGGAAGCCCAGAGCTAGATTTAGGTGGGTCCTTTCCTTTCTCCACTATAGATGAACACCTGTGGTCCAACACACAAGAGAACACAGAGGACTGAGGTCTCCTCCAGTGGAAACAATTCAGAAGATATGCGCTTGGTGAAGCCATTAGGGTCCTAAGATAATATGGGAGCTTGGAGTCCAGGGATAGCCAGCAGTCTTTACCTATGTCTAGTTAAGAATGGTTCATGAACTGATGCACATTCAACAGACCGTTCACACACAACCTGACTCCCCAGGTTCTTCCAGCCTCCCAGTGACCTTCAGTTTCCTGCCAGGCTCTAACCTTTGTAGTTATGGGAATACATTGTGCAAAACTAGTGAAAGAAAGATAGATTGTGATGCTTTTCTCTCTAGGACTATGAAGGGAACAATGTGCCTCCAGGAGGAATTGGTTTCACTACCCATTGAACACAGTGGTATTCAACTGGCTCTTGGCAGTTGTGGGGGGACGGGCGCCGGCAGGGCAAATATAGTGTTGGGTAGATTGGAGCCCTGTAATTTACTGGACCCACAATCCATGTTCCTTTGGGGCCTCCTCTCACAGTAGCCCATAGATGTAATATTTTACAGAGGTCCCCCTGGGTCTCAGTGGAAAGATTAGCTATGAACTCCCTGATTTGGATCCTTTTTAAATTTTCATGCCCAGTGTGTTGACTTATGGGGGTTATGGGTCTTTCCCATGGGGGAGACAAAGAAGGCAGAATAGGACAACTGTACTCACAGGGCCCATCCTTAGAGGCTCTCATCCTTAGTGGGTCAGATGACCTGATGACGACCCATCTGCCACTGTCCTTGGTAGCCCCCTTCAACTGAGTTTGGGGACTTATGGAGTGACACCAGCAACCTCCACTGTTGTAGGGGTGGTAAGGACCACAGGATGAGGGCCTTTCCATGTTGACTCCAGGCTCCAGGTTAGGATTCTCTCAATACACACAAGGTCCGAGACTAAAACTTCTGGGCAGGCTCAGACACTGGTAAGGGCATGGCCTCTCAAATCTTCTGATGAATAGCTCTCTGAGCTTGTTACTGGGACTGTGTGGACTTGAGCAGGGAATGGTTAGTAATTTCTGCTGTATGGACATCTCTGAGCTTAGGGGAAGAGAGGGAGAAGCCTCCCAAACATAATTTCAACTGGGGTGAAACCCTCTCGGTATGGGGTGCACCTGGCCCTCAGGAGGGCAAATGATAGGAAATTGGCCCAATTTCACTGGTCTCAAGGACATATTTAGTTAAAGCTTCCAGGAAGGTACTATCCACCCTCCCTATGCATCCTGAGTTCTGCAGCCTACAGTTTACTATCAACATTTAGGACCTTTGCCAGATTTGGGGAAACTTGGCCATGAAAGCAGGGCCATTGTCAGACCACAGGGAGAGGAGCAACACAAATTTAGGAATTAACTCTTGGAAGAGTTGTTTCGGTAACGGTTGAGACTGTCTCCATTTGGGTAAAATATCCTTCCATGCATCGAGAGAAGGTATCTATGAAAAATAACAAACACTTATACCAAGAACCATGACTTTGATCTCTGTACAGTCCACTCCCCGACATTTTCCAAGTGTGCTTCCTTAGGCAAGGAGCCTTCCTAGGGTGCCAGGTCCTGTGGCCTTTCCTCCCTCATTTGGGTTCCTTTGTGTAGAAATGGTACATCTGGACACAATGTCTTTGACAAGATTGTCTAGTTGAGGAATGTAATATCTGGACCTGAGTAACTCAGCAGTTTTGGATGCCCCCAGGTGCCTGGCCTGGTAGAGTTTGATGACCTCTTGTTTTCCAAGAGCAGTAGGGAGTATAGGTCTCCCTGTCTGACAAGCATCACCAACTCTTAGTGTCCTGCTTAGCATCTTCTCTTTATGCCCATTTGCTTTCTTCCCGTATGTAGTTTGGGCTTTGGAGCAATTTGGATTTGGGCAGGGTGACCAAGTTCCGGAGAGGCCCCACTGGGACCAAGAGTTCATCTATGTTTTTAATTTCCTTTCTGGATGGGGTGGGGAGCCCCATCTCCCTATAGAGGGCCCCATGGACATGGGCTGTGGCAAATACACACCTACTATCTGTGTGATAATTTTCCCCTGTGGAGTACCTGGGTTAACTCCAGGAGCTCAGTCCTTTATGTTGACATCTCTTGTCTGAGAGACTGGGCCCACACTTCTCTGTCCAAGGTGACACTGAGATCCCAGCATACCTGATTCCATCTTGAACAAAACTGCTCCTATCAATGTACAGTACCTCTTCTGCTTCTTATAGAGGGACCTCTGTTGAGTAAGGTCAGATGGATTAGGCTATATCAGTCACTTCTAGGCAATCATGGAAGGATTCTGTTGTCAGTAGGCTGGCTGGGCTGATGCTAAAGTTTTACAGAATTGGATACAGGGCTTGTCTAGAAGGAATGCTTGATAATGTGTTATTTAGGTGTTAGAATCAACCTATCTGGGGTCCCCCTCAGGAGGGCCTCTACAGAGTAAAGGGTGGTTAGGAACAGTTCCTGACCCAAAGTCAGTTTGTCAGTTTCTTTCACTAACATGGCTGTAATAGCAGCTGCCCAGAAACAAGCCAGACAACCGGCAGAAACAGAATCAAATCTTTTAGATAGGTAGAACACAGGCCTCTTCCAGGGTCCCATGTCTAAGCAAAGAACCCTTCAGGCCTCACTCATAAACAAAGAGAAGATGTCTGGAAGGTTTAGGGGTAGTGCAGAGATAAGGACTTTCTTTAAGGCCCCCAAAACTCTCTGTTTGGAGTCAGTCCATTGTGGGGTATTATAAAATGCTTTAGCTAGATCTGCAAACCTGGGTATCCATAAGGACAACACTCTACTGCTCCCAGAAATCCCCACACCTATTTCTTTGTCTTACGCATGGAAATGCGTAGGATCATGGAGATCAGGCTCTGTGTCAAGATTTGCTTGCCTTCCAAGTTGTTCCTGAGATAGGTGACATGAGGCACACACCATTGGGCCTTCTTGTCTGAAACCCAGTATCTAAGGGCCTGTGATGCCTCTAGCAGGTCCTTGGTAGGAGACACCAGGTCCTTGTGCTCACAGATGTAGCAAGCTTTCTTTTTGGACTGTCTTTGGACCACCAGCCCACAAATGATGACCTGGAGACTTATTAATTATCAAAGCTTAGTCATTGGCTTAGGCTTATCCCACTACCTCTTATAACTTTAATTAACCTGCTTTTATTAATTTATGTTCTGCTATGTGGCTTGGTTACCTCTACTCTGTACTGTATGTGTGATCTATTCAGTGTCTCCCTAGCTTCTCCTGCATGCCTAGATTCCTTCTCTTTCTTTCTCTCCCAGAAATCCTGCCTATCCTCTCCTGCCATTTAGCTTTTTATTACACCATTCACATAAACACATCTTCACACAGTGTATAAATATCCCACATTTCCCCTTTTTTAAACTCTAACATAGTAAAACTATATAGAATAAGAAAATTATCAGGTAAGAATTCACAATATCCAGTCCATTTATATTTGTATTTGGCAGATTTGGAGAAAGCACTGTATTATCTATCCTATATTAGTCCAAAGTTTTATACTTAAACCACTTTTTATCATAACTTGTATTATATATTTTATCCTAAAAATATCTTTTAGACCTAAAAACTTTTCTTAGATAAACAACTTAAGCTTTTATGTCTCTCAATCTTATACACTTGACATCTCTCTTGTTTCTTTTTTGAATTTGGTAACAAAGAAAATGGTATAACTATCTAATCTTTAGCCCCCATCAGAAACTCAAGAAAGATAAAATATTACCTGAGTAAACAGAAAGTGTAGAGCAAACAATTACCAAAACAATAGAAAAGACAATGACACCTGGATGCCTGGACAGTCACCCAAGGCATCCATCTTCGGCCTATAGGCCTAGAATATCAGACAGACTTTTCTTTGAAGCAGGAATTTTGAAGGACCTTGTCTTGGCAAAGTTTGAAAGTCACTTTCTTTTGTGTCCTGTGTGTCCAATTTGGACAGCATACTGTCAGTAGTCAAGGCAAGGGCCTTTTCTTGCCAGGTGGGTAACTTTGCCACAATGAAAGCAAACTCCATATGGAGGTTCTTCAATGTCCATAATCTTTTTTTCAAGTAGATTGGTACTGCCAGGAGCAGACATGTCTCACTGTCATGAAAAGCCTTATGGTATTAAAAAATCTTAAATGCCATATTCTATTAATCTCTGAAGTGTTTTGAAGATCATCTATCTATCTAAAATATATTTTTGATCTTAAAAACATGCCTAACATGGCCACAAATCTGATTTTTAGATGACTAGCTACTAACTTGTATTTCTTTTTCTTTCTTTCTTTTTCTTCCTTTCTTTCTTTCTTTCTTTCTTTCTTTCTTTCTTTCTTTCTTTCTTTCTTTCTTTCTTTCTTTCTTTCTTTCTTTCTTTCCTTTTTCTTTTTTTTTTTTGGTTTTTCGAGACAGGGTTTCTCTATGTAGCTTTGTGCCTTTCCTGGAACTCATTCTGTAGTCCAGGCTGGCCTTGAACTCACAGAGATCTGCCTGGCTCTGCCTCCAAAGTGCTGGGATTAAAAGTGTGTGCCACCACCTGTAGCAGGAATCTTAAAAGTTCTTATTAATAAAATCAAACCCGAGGCCAGTTATTGGGGTCCATGCTGGTAGATCAGAGAGACAGAACAAGCCATAGCTATCTCACCTCGCCGGATCTTCAGCTGGTCTTGTCTCCTCAGACTGGAGGCCTCTGAGTCCTCATCTGGAATGGGTCTCAGCTGAATTACTGCTCAAAAGCCTGCATGCTTAACCAGCCAAAAACTTCTAGTTTCTGGTCCTCACGCCTTATATATCTTTCTACTTTCTACCACCACTCCCTGGGATTAAAGGCTGGCTTTCTGGGATTAAAGGCGTGTCACCATGCTTGACTGTTTCCAATGTGGCCTTGAACTCACAGAGATCCAGAGGGATTTCTATCTCTGGAATGCTAGGATTAAAGGTGTGAGTGCCACCATTTTCTAGCCTTTGTATCTAGTGGCTGTCTGTTCTCTGACCCCAGATAAGTTTATTAGGGTGCACAATATTTTGGGGAACACAATACCACCACACACACACACACACACACACACACACACACACGCGCGCGCGCGCGCGCGCGCAGTGATACTGCACTGAAGAAAACGTTTTTTTCCTTTTCCAGCAAATACCAATTGAAGATTGCTGTTTGGTTTGGAGTGGGACTTTGTGTCCACTTTCCTTTTTCCATGCTGGGATTTTTGTCTGGTTTGAACTTGTGTAGGTCTTGTGCATATTACCACACGCTTTATGAGCTCATTTGTGTCTCTGTCCTGTTGTGTCTGGAAGATGCTGCTTCTTTGGAGACATCCACCACCTCTGGCTCTTATAGTCTTTCTGCCCCCTCTTCCAAATACGCCGCTGGGTATTGAGGGGAGGGGTTTGATTAAGACATCTGGCTATGTTTATAAACACAATATTTTGGGGAACACAATACCACCACAACCACCACCCGGCCTGTATTTCTTAATTATCCTAAATAGTTTATAATAATAACTTTCAAGGACAAGAAGTTTATATTACACTGTTAAATGAGCTACATAGGTACAATACCTTAAATGAGTAGAAACATATATACAGTATAATAAATTAACCTTAAATTTATACCAATATAGAAAAATCCATACCAATGTAAAATATTTAAGACTAGTAGTGCCTTTTTAGTTTAAAAGTAGATTCAGTAATCTACCCTTTTCGCCTATCTTATCTCCCCCCAATTTTCTTTTCAGAAAGAGATCCCTGAATCTAACTTCCTTTACTTAGTTTTTTCCCTGATTATGACCAGTAACAACTTGCAACCAACCCCCTAAATGATGACAAATATCCATAATCCATTGAACGACCAAAAACCACCCACCCTACCTCTAAGGAATGTGGGTATCATGTTTTCTAGACTGCTTCCAGTTGTCTGGGGGTAACAGCATCTCTAGGGGACCCTGAGAAAATTGGGATAAGGGTCAAGTCCTGGGAGAGCTAGCTGCATTATTTTTTGTTTAGTCTTTATATGTTGAGGAAGTTTGGAGCTTATCTGAAGTCATGGCTGGAGTAGTCTGTGAGGTTGGACCATCTCAATGAACAGTCTTGAAATTTTCCTGAGCAGTTTGTAGTCTGAAGTTGATCTTTGGGTTGTGTTTGTCAGCTTAGTGGCATTACCACAGTCCACGTGGATTCGTCATTGTAGAGCCCCATTATCTTCTTAGAGACCTCAAAGTTTACTGCCAGGAATGGTCACACAGGTCACGGCAGAAAACTTTTTGAGACAGGATTTCTCTGTGAAACAGTCCTGGTTGTCCTGGAACTCATTCTGTAGACCAGGCTGGCCTCAAACTCACAGAGATCCACCTGCCTCTGCCTCCTGAGTGCTGGGATTAAAGGCATGTGCCGGCACCACCTGACTAACATTTTAAATGTCATATGCAGCAAATCTTGGAGAGGTTAAGGGACCACAATCTATGAAATATATCTGGGGTACACAGCTTAATTCATACTTACCTGCTTAAGACTCGAGCCTGAAATCAAGAAGATAGGTGGAGCCTATTTCTAGAATTAGTTAGTACTCTATATGACCATTAATATCATGACAGAAAGTTTAAATATATATACTTATATATCTTACAAATTTTGAGGTAATACTTATACCTTAAGAAAAGTTTTAAAGAATCAAAATAAAACCAAAAGATTATGAGATTAGTGGCAATAGAGGAGTTCCTTAATTTTGGTTTTTCTTCTGTCTCATACCAGGTAGCTCTTCTGACATGAGACAGAAATTTTGGATTTTCCTTTAACAAGCAACGTTTATCTAGTTATTCTTTATCAACAAAAACTTGGGAGTCAGATATAGAAGTAAGAACCTGATTGATCAGAGAAGTGGCGGAAAAGTCACCAGTGACCTCCTCTCTCTCTTCTTCCTTGATCCAAAAGGGCGGAGCCTCTTTCTGAGCCCCCCCCCCCCAACTACTTCTGTCTCTCTCTCTCTCTCTATGTCCTGGGTTCTTCAAAACATCTATGGCTAGTTTTGGTCAGCTAGGAGCTAGCTCTGTCCTCTGATTCAAGGTAAACTTTATTTTATTTTAGTTTAGTTTAGTTTTGGAAGTATCAGAATTTGATCAAAATATCCCCCAACACACAGATAAACACTACGGGAACCAGGAATGTTAAACACATAGGGTCATCTTTTCAAAGAGAGATATAAATATAACCTGTTTTCCACACAGAAGGCTGGGAGTGTATGTGGTTGACAGCCTCGTGAGCTCTGCACTATCTGTGTGGCCGGGCCACACCAGGCTCCCCCAGACTCTTAGGCCCATCTCAGTCAATCCGTAGCACTACCCTCCAAGACCCTTGTCAGCACTGTCTCCCTTGAGCCTGCTTTCTTGGTTGATCTATAGAACAGATCTTTATGGAAGAGCACTTTATAAGAGTTTTTGCTATAATTATGTCTTAAGCTTTGTTGTACATGTGGGATTAAGTTCATTATTACCAAATTTAAACTTTCTTCCAAATTGTGCTGTGCTTAAATATGCCTGAAATAGGCTACCCAGTCTCAGACTCTCAAAATTTGAACCAATACCAGCTACTGAGTTGTGTTGAACTGGACTTCCTTCTTGCCTTGCTTGGATCAACACTCAGATGGCCTGGTGTTTGCAGAGACTCCCCATACTCAGTGGCCTTTGCATATTCGTCCTGTTTCGGAAACAGTGGGGGTATTGTAAAGAGGTGCTCTCCAGATACATTAGCCAGAAAGTCAGGGGGTCAGCACTCAAGACCTCATTAAACAGTGTGGGAGAGCTTTTGAATCCCTGTGGCAACCTAACCCAGGTCAGTTGGCCCATAAATCCTCCCTCAGGATCTGCCCATTCAAAGGCAAAAATGGGTTGCCTTATAGGTGACAATGGGAGGAAAAGAAGACATCTTTCAAGTCTAGAACTGTGTGTACTTGTTTCTCTGGTAGCAGAAGACTTGGGAGGGTGTAGGAGTTAGAAACCATGGGGTGAATGGTTTCCACCCTTCTGGTGATTTCCTTGAGATCCTGCATGGGTCAGTAGTCCCGGGTGCCAGTTTTAGGACCAGGAGCAGGGAGGTATTCTAAGGGGAATGCCAAGGGATAAGGATCGCTGATGTCCACAGTCAGTTAATGTGTTTAGCAATCCTCTGCTCGACTTCTCAACTCATAGGATACTGTTTGGCCCATCCTAGGGTAGCAGTACTTAGTACCTAGATGATCACTGATGCTTAGTGGGTGGTTCATCCTGGTGGGTTATTCTCAGTCCAGACCCCAGGGTACTGCTGTTGCAAATCCTGCAGATATCCCAAAGTTTGAGCAACATTTTCAGGTGCTGGACTTGGTTGGAATAGGTATTTCTCCAACAGGGGGTAAGCCAAAAGAATATGGGATGTGGGGGAGTAGGATTCAAAGTAAGAAGAGTGGTGGCCTCCTCAAAGGAGAGAGTTGCCCTCAGATTTAGTAATAAGTCTCTCCCAGTTAGGAAATAGGGGCAGACTAGCATGACTAAGAAGGAGTAGGTTATAGTACTGTGCTTGTTTGAGAGAAAATGGCCCCCAAAGAGAATGGCACTATTAGAAAGTATGGCCTTGTTGCAGTAAGTGTGGTCTTGTTGGAGGAAGTATGTCACTGTGGGGGAGGGCTCTGAGGTCTTTTTCTCAAGCTTCACTCAATGTGACAACAGTTCCTGAGGCCTTCTAGTCAAAATGTAGCCAGCACCATGTCTTCCTATATTCTGCCATGCTCTGTATCCTGATGATAATGGACTGAACCTCTGAAGCTGTAAGCGAGCCACCCCAGTTAAATGTTTTCTTTATAAGAGTTACCATGGTCATGGTGTCTCTTCACAGCAATAAAAACCTAAGACATGAACCTTGTCCCAAGTCTATGGTCTCAGAAGTCATTCAGGGAAAGGGGACAGTCTGTCAGGTAGCCCCCTGGATGCCATCCACCAAGATGTCACTGGCCCAAGTGGCTCTGTCAGAACTGAATGGGCTTTTTCCCATGTTGACCTGGAATTTCACAGATTTGCCTCTACCTTTAATGTTATCCTGGGATCCTGGGGGCTCAGGGCCTCTGGACCCTGTCATTTCTCATCCAAATGAAGGATAGATATCCTTATTCTCTCTTCCAATTTGAGCATTCATTTTTCCAGTGTCCCTTTTGCTTGCAATAAGGGCTTGAGTTGTTCTCTGTCCTCTTTTTTTCCCTGGCTTTTTGGGCTTCCCCTCAAGGATCTCACTTATTGGTCTCCCTGAGTACTGCCACTGCTGCCCAGGTAAATCCATTGTTCTGCTTTTCTTCTACAGAGTCACAGTTATAGACCTTCTGATCAGTTTCCAATAATCGGGACCTTTTAATACCCTCAAACCCTTCTAGTTTCTGGATTTTCTTTCTAATACCTGGAGCCGACTGCATAATAAAAGCAATATTGGGTGTTTGCTGGTTTTCTACCACACCCGGGTCTATGGAGATAAAACCTTGTAAGCCTCAGAGGTGTTCTAGGAACCCAGTGGGAGGTTCTTGGGGCTCTGGCATTACCTCACTCACCTTAGACAGATTGGTAGGTTTTCTAGCAGCTGCCTTCAGTCCTTCTCAAAGGACCTAGCAAAAATTTTTCCATAGCCTCCTTACCTTGGTCAGTGTTAGGGTTCCAATCAGACCAGGCAGAGGGGGAAATATGTTCTATCTGAGCTGCACTGTCCATCAGTAATCCCCTGCCTGTCCTGCTCTGCTCGACTCCTTGGCCATGTAAAGGATAGCTAGGAGCTGTTGATAGTCATACCAGGTCAGCTGGTGGGTGTAAGATCCTGGTACCTCCAGAATGTTGCAAGGTAATTCCTCCAGAGAACACATGGGTACCCTTAAAGCAGAATAGAAAGTCTGTGTTGCCAGCCAGCAGCTACATAGGGAACTTGCCTGCAACATGCAGCCCTGAGCCTCACCATTCTTTGCCTTTTATGCACAAAACCCACATTCTGGTTGACACACTTTGGTTAGCAAGAACAATTAGCAAGAAGTGAAACGTCAGAAGCCAAAAAGCAAGGTTAGTTAGTACGTTTTGTGACTTCTCTGGATCCTGGAACTATGGACTCCGTCTTTGATGGATTAGGTCTATGTTCTCATTTTGGCAATGTGGGATGGGAGCCCACGTGCTGGCCTCAAGGTCAGAATGGTTCCTCTAACAGGGCGACAATTGTGCCAAGGTCTTGGGGCCTGTTGCAGTAGAAAGCATTTGGAGCCCGTGTGGTGGGTGAATAGAGGAGAGAACAGGTAAGAAAAGGCAGAGGCCCCGCAGAGAGGACTTCTGCTGTGGAGCTTCCTTGAAGACTAAGACTGTGACCCTCCTTGGTACCACAGACGCACTGGTGCTCCATTCTTGGACCATGCGGCCACTTCTGCTGTATTTAGCTGCACATGCTTCCTCTCCTAATAGCAAGATGATTAACCAGGCTACCAGGCAGATCCTAAGTTGCTGCCCAGGACAGAACCAGAGGACTCTCCTGCTCAAGAGGCTCACAGGGCCTCCTTGTTTTAGAAACCTCTTCACCCTTTCTCATTTCTTTTCCTACTTCAGCCTGAGTCTCCTTCACTCCAGGAGTTCTTCAATGATTACAGAGCCAACAGAGGGCATTGATAACAAATCAGCTGCACAGAACTGAGGAATCCCAGTCTCTGGAATGTTGCTTACAGACACTAAGATATTAGGTTACAGGAATGTTGGAGCAGGGAGACTGGATTAGAAGACTTGGGAGTTCCTCCCACTTTTCAATAAACATCACAGTGCTAGGAAGAGTCAGATTGGAGAGGGTTCAGTGATGGTGAGCAGTTCTGAGCCCCCACAGTCTCCTGTAGCAAAGTCCATTTTCTGTAGGGAGTTTCTCTTCAGTTGAGCTTTCTGTCCATCAGGTCCTCTGGAGAGAAGAGGTTGGAGACATGGCACAAGGGCTGTGTCCAATATGACATCCTCAGAACCTCCTGAAGGTACCACCCCTCTCTCTGCCAGGTGGAGAGTAAGTTTATGTGACATGTAAGACTTCCATAGGTTATAGTGGGAGATCTATTGATCACCTGAAACTAAGTGCATCCCCTTCCAGCATACACACACACACACACACACACACACACACACACACACACACACTCACACACACACACACACACACACACACACCATGTTCTTATCTGTTTATGCTGTAAGATCTTAATAAATATACTGACAGTCATAATGATTGTAGTCACGTCAAGAAACAAGCAAACTCTTAACTAAAACTAGGATTCATGGACTCCAAACAACTGTCATGTCTCAGACACCTCCTAGTGAGATTGTTAATTGGTAGCCAATGACCTTTCAGTGTGAACTAGCTCCTTGGAGTTCTTGGAACTGAACAAACTGCTTTCCCAGAGTGCACAGGGGTGGCTCTGGACAGCTGTGTTTGCCCAACTGTTTGATGTCACGTCTCTATTTAGTTCATGGGCATATCTGAGAAGAGAAAAACAAAACAGTGGCAAACTTCAAATGTAAATATGATCTGGCAATGAAAATGGCCTGTTGGTTTAACTACTGAGACTGTGCCATGGCACCAAGTGGTAGGTAGAAAAGGGAGGCTGGGCTGAGACTTAGGGTCTGCATCTGTCAATCAAGGCTGTAGAGGTCTGGTGAGGTTGGTGTGTACATCCTTCCTGTGCAGCCTTGCTCTTTTGGAGAGCCATGCTTGGGCTGACCACAGGGAGGGAAGACAGGAAAGGGGAACAGAGTAGCCCAGTGGAGGGATAATATGTCCTCAGAGAGGGAAACAAAGATCACCCAAGGTGCGACATGGTGTGGTGATGAGCCTGGAGTGTATTTGGAGAGCAGCCTCCTGATGATAGTCTGCATCTGAGCTGATACAGCCATTTTACTTCTAGGCTGTTTATCTCAGTTTGCACCTCTCTGTAATGGGAGGAGGCCACTGATGCTAAGAACCCTTGTGAACTTGAGACTAAAACTTCCCAGGAGACACTGGCTTTGTCCACAAAATGGGACTTCTGAACATTTTCTAAATGTCTTCTGTGAAATTTGTACAAATTTTTCCACTTCCCAAATTTTGTTCATATTCCTTTGAAATGAGCTCACCGTGCCTTGGCCTATTTATAACCCCCATAGAAGCTTGGGGAGTTTGCAAAAATGTCACAGTTCTCTTCATAGGAGCTGTGCTAGTTAGTTCCAGACAACTTGACACAAACGAGTGTCACCTGGGAAGAGGACAATTGTCAGATGAGGAATTGCCTTCATCAGATTGGCCTGTGAGCATGTCTGTGGGACATTTTCTTTTTGACTATTGATTGATGTGGTCGGGCAAAACTCACTGGGCAGCGGTCCTGGATTGATAAGAAAGCAGCCTGAGCAAGCCACGGGGAGCCAGCCAGACAGCAGCATTTCTCCATGGCCTCTGCTGCAGTTCCTGCCTCCAGGTTCCTGCCTTGAGCTGTTGCCCTGGCTTCCTTTGAGTATGGATTGTAAAATGTGAGCTGAAGAACTCCTTTCTTTCCAAATTGCTTCTGGTAACTGTTTTATGACAGCAGGAGAGTGTAAACTAGGACAGGAGGAGAGGGAATGGGACAAACTGAAATAATGAACCAAGCTTTCAAACTCAACACGGAGCTCTTCTCTATTGCTACCGTCAGTAACGAAGCTGATAGATATGGCATCTTCTCAGTAAGGAGGGAGCCTTCTGCGTCAGGAACCTAGGTAAAAATATAATCTGCTCTGAGCCTGACAGGTGTGTGCTGTGACTGTGAAGATGAATTTCCAGAAAGTAAAACACACAGAATTGGTACCTCTTAGGCAGTGAGGGCAAGTGCTCTGTGGATGAGTTTGAGACTAGCCTAGACTACAGTGTGAGACCTTGTCTCAAAAAACAAGCGAACAAAACATGAAAATCTTGGGACCAAATGTAACTTCCCTCCACCACATGTATATCAGACTATCTCTTCCCTCTACATGTGTATCAGACTATCTCTTCCCTCTAATACACGTGTACCAGATATAACTTCTCTCTAGGACATGTGCACCAGAATATAACTTCCCTCTACCACACATACACCAGATATAACTTCCCTGTCATGCCTCCGCCACAAGTACTAGAAGTGTGCACCAAAGCTCAGGAGACCTCCCAAAGCACACTTTGAGGAGCAGGAATTGTTGGCTGTCCTAAAATGTTTCTTCATTTACCTTCTCATGAACGCCACAATGAATAATGCCTACAGCCTGCACACATGTTAACTTGGGGAATGTTTATTATTCAAATGCAACAGATGGGTCCCTTCCAGAATGTCCCTTCCATTACATTCCTAAGGACTCCCTTGCCAGGAGCAATTTCTTGTACAGATTATAAAGATGATGTTAAGGATAATAATAGCAACATCAGCATCTTTGAGTAGTCTCTGTGTGTCAGTAACTTGGCAAGAATGTTTGGTGTGCTGTGTTACATGTTTGGATGCTGACAGGAGCTCAGTACAGGAGGCGCTATTTTAATCTCCGTATTTCATTTGAGGAAGCAGGATCAGAGACGCTAACATTCTGAGGGGCACACACAGCAATCTCACAATATCAGCTGCATGGGTTTTGAGACCATTTTGACAGAGCCTCTCTAAGCACGCTACCTGTGGCAGAGTGCTCTCTAGACTAAATCACAGCAAAGACAAAATGAAAAACAAATGTAAACTCCATGTTTATGGTACTATATTTAAAAAAAATCAAAGTAGGTGCATTTGGGATGCAGAGATAAAAGCTGGCCTCACCAGCCACAAGGCCACAGTGACTTTAGGAGAAAGGTGACTTTAAGATGTCTTATGACCTCAGGGTGGAGGGCCACGGGGACGTTTGTAGCCCCAGCACACTGCCAATCGGAGGCTAACCAGGGAAGGTGTGTGCCCAGGTTCAGTCCTTTTTCTGCTCTTGGAGCTGTCTAGCCAACCAAGCCACTCCTTTCCCAAACCTCGAGCAAGTCTCTGTCTGTTGACTTCTCGTGACTCTGTGCCTCCCTCGGAACCTCATTCTGCCCCGTGGGAACAGCTCAGAGTCTGTCTAATTTACCATCTACAGATCATTAGACATATGTCTCTGTTTCCTTGTTCCAAGTCTGCGGCTGCCTGCTGCTGACCAAATAATACAACGGCGTGTGTGGGTGAGGCCTGTGTGAGTGCATGTTGGGAGAAGGGAGGACACAGAACAGCCTGGAAGCCCAGAGCTGGCTTTACGCTGTGGCACTCGAGCATGTGTTGCTCCATCTTTGCAAAGTGCTGACTGAACTGCTTGCTTTTGAGGTGGTTTGGCCTTCGTGATCTCTACTGGAGCCTCCAGCTACCCCGATGATCATCTCTGAGTTAGTGCAAAGGAGAAGGTGTGTGCCCTTAGGTTCAGCCCAGTCTGTGGGAGCCTCGGAGGATAGTCATGCAGGTGAGCTATTATCCTAGGGAGCACCCCACCACATCTCCCTAGGGCCCAGCAGATATACTCTCAGCTTTAACGCAAAGATGAAGAGGCCCAGCTTGTTAAGAATCTGCAGGAAACAAATCACTGCATGCCAGAGGCGTCAGCCGGTGATGCTGACACTCAGAGAGGGGCCCGGAGCCTCGGGTGGGGCGTACATTTAGGAGAAAGGGGATACTGTCATCATTGCTCCTGATTAGCCGGATCACCTTGCAAGGTTCTTCAAGTTCTTGCCCTTTGATGATCAAAGTCCTTGTCCAGTTTGGTCAAGATCCCCTCACCTAGCCAGCTTTGGCAGAAGTAACAGGAAAAAGAGAGAGAGAGGCCCAACTCCCCAAAGCAACTGGGGATGGGAGGGCTGATGGTGAGTGAGCATTGGTCCAGGGTATCAGGACCTGAGCTTCTAGCTCTGAGTTCTGCTGCTGACTTTGAGGCCTTTGGAAAACCACTCTAACTTCCTGAACATCTTTCCCTCATATGCTTCTCATATATATATGTGTGTGTGTGTGTGTGTGTACACGTATATACATATATGGAGAGAGAGAGTGAGTCATAGCTGTGTTACTACTACAAACTTGATCCTGTTTTGCCCCATTTGAGTTTATTGCGATCCTTCCCATTCCAGGAACTCTGTCACCACAAGAAGCAATACTCTGGCCCCCATTTCAGCTGCCTGTGTCATTGGGAGGAAGACAGGTCATAAACCAAGATATAAATCCATGGCCAAAAGGTCATAGTTGGTGAGAGCCACAGGGGGAACCCGAGCAGGACAACAGATGGCGTGGTTAGTCGGTGTGGTTGGAACGGAGCTCCAGGACAGACAAAGGACAGTGAGTCTGGGCGGAAGAGCATCCAGGCCAGCTGGAGAGCAAGCCCACAGCCCAGAGCTCCCAACAAGCCAGTCAAGGGCATTGGGACACAGTCACAGGGAAGATGAACCTGAAGGGCTGGGCTGATGGGCAGAAAAATGGAATCCATTGGAAGTGTGAGCCTTAGTCTGGTTCTCAGAATTAAACTTCAGGATAGCCTGTGGGTAGCAGGAGAATAAAATCTCTGTCCTGTCTTCCCCTGTCTGGTGGGGTGAGGAGCAGATGGGCAGAGGGGGTCCCCTGGAGACCATGTCAGGTTGGTGACAGAGGAAGAAGAACAGACAGGAACTCATGTTCTCACATTCACAGAGTAGGAGGAGAGCCCTGTGTCCTCCCTCTTTTCCTTCCTGTGGAGGTAAGATGGAGAGAGAACCCATGACATTGCCTGGGATTTGTCTTACAACTTCAAAACTATGAGAAACTACCACCATGTTATCCCCGCCCCAAAGTTGTTCTTTCAACACAATATTAGGAAGTAAAGTTGTTACTCACAATCTGCCCCCCTCCCCCATGTGCTGGTGTGGCTTAGGCAGTGAGGGCTGACGTCAGGAGGGGATGTCCAGTGGCAGTGCGAGGGTGGGGTTGGGGGATACCAGAACTGATATTTTGATTGATAAGAAAGGAAGACAAGCGGGGCTGGCGAGGTGACTCCAAAGCAAAGGGCAGAGGCAAGCGGTCAGCCACATGCAGCCATGTTACACCTGATCTGGGACCAGCAGGGAGCTAAGCTTCTCCTTCACCTGAACTTGTACCAAGAGGGAGGCTCTGGCACCGACTGTCCCATCTCTCTCCGAGATCACCTTCCCTGGAGGCCCAGAAAGGAAGGACATTCCCAGACCGTGGGGCACCGGGCGGAGAGGTGATAGTGGATCGTTGGTCACCCAGAAAATTCTTCAGCAGACATGGCCCAGACTTCTGAGGGAATTCCTCTTCCAGAGTATGTCCACGTAGAACACACTGCCCCTAACACTCCCTGACTCCAAACCTCCCCAGGGCAGCCTGCCCCTCCTGCCGTTCTCCTGTTCTCTCTCACTGGCATCTTCGTGTGTGTGTGTGTGTGTGTGTGTGTGTGTGTGTGTGTGTGTGTGTGTGTGTGTGTTTCTTGCTTGAATAAGGCAAGCACATGCCTACTACTCCTGGTTCCTCTGCCTGGGATGGGCTCCCTCAGACGCATGCGCCCCCTCTTCCTTTATCCAACAGCGCTACAGCTCTGCCCCATCGGAGTGTTCCTGGTACTTCTAGACCCCCTTTAAAATGCCAATTGTCCTTCCTCTAGAATGTAAGCATGGAAGGGCAGGAAGTCACTCTGCTTGGTCGTCTCCATGCTTAGTCCTGTTCCTAGCACACGGCTGCAGGTGTTGTAAAAATATTTTCCAGAACGATGCTTTGGTTTGTGCACAGAGGCCTACTTGCTGAGATGCCCACAGCTGTGGCATAGGCTTGGTGTGTACACCACAGGCCTCTTTTGCATTGGTACCACCTCCCAGTTGTGCCGGAAGTATGTGCCTGAACACATGCCTATGGATGCATTTGCCTGTGTTCAGAATAACAATAAAAGTGCTACTTTATTTGATTCCTGAGAATACAAAATCATCCATGTCTGCAGGGATCTTTCAGCCAGCAAATAGAGAAAAGGGGGACTGCAGCCTTGCAGGGGGATCCTGGTGCTCAGGGCGGCAACTGGCTGCCTCCTGTAGTCACAGCCTGCCCAGCGCAGAGGGAACATGCTACCAGGATGCACTGGCCTCCGCAATGCTGGCGGTGGGTCTGCACCAGGAGCTTCACCAGAGTGGGTGGTAACAGGAGCCATATAACCCAAGGCCCTTGGATCTCATGCCTCCCACACAGCCCCTGGGCCCCTGGCTGAGAACGTGGGGTTGGAGATTTGTTTGCTGACATGTTTGGAGTTCATGTTTACGTGGGTTAAAGGTCATGGAGAGTCCTGGGAGCCTCTGCATTCTCTTACACAGCCTTCTCTTTTCCCCCCAGGAGAAACAGCCTCTGCATTTTGGAATTCCTAAAGTCACAAGGAGTGCCAGCCCCTGGATGCCACCACAGCAGCTTTTGTTAAGATGGTTCTTTTGGCTTGACTTATATTTATACACACCTGCTAGTCCCAAATTCACTGAGCACATATATTTTGAATCTTAATGTATGCTATAACATGCTTGATTCCTAAAAACATCAGATTCTGCCTTGCTTTTTCCAAGGGGATGGTGTGTTTCTGTGGTTAGCTTCTCCTGGGGTAATCCAAGGGAACCCCTTGCAATCATCAGGGCTCCAAAGACTAGGGTCACACAGCCTATGAACAGAGTTTTTTTTTTTGTTTTTTGGTTTTTCGAGACAGGGTTTCTCTGTGTAGCTTTGCGCCTTTCCTGGAGCTCACTTGGTAGCCCAGGCTGGCCTCGAACTCACAGAGATCCACCTGGCTCTGCCTCCCGAGTGCTGGGATTAAAGGCGTGCGCCACCAACGCCCAGCAAGAGTACTTTTAAATGTTAAGAAAAAAAAAAGTGTTCAAAGCTGAAGTTATTAAACTGACTATTAGTTTAAACCATACTCTGGCTAACCAAGAGGCAAGCTACTGAAATTCATAGTGCATGGTAAGTAGATGGTCCTGAGTGATCAATCCAAGAAAGAGGAACCAAGTAACACATCAGAGACCCTTGTGCCCTCAAGTGTGTACCCTGAAGGGTCAAAGTTGGCTAGATTTGCCACATCATATTGTCTAAACCACAGCAGGCAGGGATTCTGACCACTGAGCAAGAGGCCTGTCCAGTGTAGCAGGACACTCTTCTCCTTCAGTGACTGATTCCTGCTAGCTGTCCTGAGAACTTGATTTTGTGGAATCTTTTTCTCAGATGGTACGTGCCTAGTCACCATGTTTCCATCTGCTGCCCTCTCACCTCTGTGGCTGACCGGACAGCTCCAAGTTCAAGTCACGCTCATTCTGTTAGAAAGAACTTCATTTGGATTTAAAAATGAGTTAGAAAATGCAGCTTCTAGAGAGGCATAGACTGGATACCTCCAAGGTCACACAGTTTGAAAACTTTAACATGTCTAAAAACTTCTGAAAAGACATTGACTTCAGTGGCTTGCCTTTTGATTTACCAGCCTTTCTTCTTTGGTTATGTTCGTCACTTTTCCATAACGGATGTGTTTAACGGTAACATGACTATTTTCAGTTAAATGGCTGCCTATGTATAAAAGTTGCATCAAAGTAATTGTAAATGGTACAATATATCAAATCAAATGATGCTGGCAACATCACACCTACCACACATTTGTGTGTGTGTGTGTGTGTGTGTGTGTGTGTGTGTGTGTGTGTGTGCATGCACCTGTCCAGGGTTTGGAAAAGGAGGAAGCTGGACTACAGCTTCCATAAACTCAAATGTGACCACAATGTTATTTTTAACTACAAGGATTAGTTTTGTAGGGAAAGCAGTAAGGAAAGTCTGTAACTGGTCTTTTTTTAAAAAAAAAATCTCCAAAGAAACTGAGCCTTTGACACAGACTTGTAATCCAAGGAGGCTGAGGCAGGAGAACTGAAAGCTCAAAACTAACCTGGACTACACAGAAAATTCAAGGCTAGCTTTGGCAATTTAATAGGACCTGTATCAAAGTAAAAAGTAAAAACAGGCTGGACAGATGCCTCAGCAGGTAAGAGCACACACTATTTCTTCCAAAGGCTAGTTTGGTTCCCAGCCCCCATGTCAGGCAGCACTCAACTTCCTATAATGCCATCTCCAAGGCCATGCAATGCCTCTGACCTCTATGGGCACCTGCGCTCACTTGTATATACCATCATACAAACACACACACATACATATAATTTTTAAAAATAAGACAAGGCTATTCAATGCCTCTGACCTCTATAGGCACCTGCGCTCACTTGCACACACACACACACACACACACACACTAAGATGAATTTATCTAAAAAGTAAAACCAGGGCTGGATAGAGCTGGTACAGTGCTTGCCTAGTGTGTCCAAGGCCTCAGGTCCAATACCCAGTACCACAACTAAACAATACAACACCCCAAATGGCAAAGGTCAAGTGTGCAGCTGCACATTCACATACCTACTTAGTAAGGAAGCAGTTCAACATGGAAGGGCTAAAGGTCAAGAGTGGATGCAGCCATGGTGAATCCCTAACATTCTTAGCAACCCATCCCTTTGCTCACGCCTACATTGAAGAGCAAGCTCTATGTGCTGAGCTACAAATGCACAACTTCAGTCCTGCACGCAGCCTAGTGGAGACCAACACAGTCAAGGCAGGGAGCCTCTTCGAACAGATATCCAGACCACCAATAGAAGCTGGGGAGACAGGACAAGTCACCTGGACATTCAGTTCCTTGAAGTGCTGTAGAACTGCCTCAGAGTGGGTTGACCGCACAGAAATGCATTACTTCAGAGTTCTGGAAAATAAAAGCTAAAATGGGGGTGTTAACAAGGCCAGGCTCCCTTCCTTTCTTCCTTCTGGCTTCTGAGATCTGCTGGCCATCTGTGGTGTCCCCTGGCTTTTCCAGGTTTCTACGTGGTGTTCACTCCAAGTCTCTCTTCTTGAAAGAACAGAAACCACACTAGGTTAAGGCCCACCCTATGCCAGCATGACTTCATCTTAACCAATTACACCTTTAACAAGATAATTTCCAAATACGATCATAATCTTCGTTCCTGGGAGCTAAGACTGGAACCTATATATCTGGGGGACACAATGCTCCGTGGTCTAGTTTGTAAAACTAAAGGTTTGGGAGACTCAGCTCTCGACTTGTTTTTGTTCTGCTTCCATTTTCAAAGTCTCTCA
The DNA here is from genome assembly GCF_049852395.1 of Peromyscus maniculatus bairdii. Lineage (NCBI taxonomy): Eukaryota > Metazoa > Chordata > Mammalia > Rodentia > Cricetidae > Peromyscus > Peromyscus maniculatus. Next base: position 30,754,910 of record NC_134855.1, on the reverse strand, counting down.
CTTTGCTGAGTGTGGTGGCTCATAACTGTATTCCCAGCACTCGGAAAGCTGCGGTGGGAGCGCCAAGAGTTTAAAGCCACCCTGGTCTAGGTAGTGAGATGCTGTAAATAAATACATCATTGACTTGCTAATATATATATTTTAAAACTGCTCCTACAGGACTGGGAGGGTTTTAAGCACCGCTGAAATACTTTGAATGGCTTAGTAAACAAATTAACCTGTAACATAAACACAGAGCGTAATACAAGTATGTGATTCACAAAGGCAGCTAGAGTCAACTTAAACGTAATGATTGATAGTGTACTCTCATAAGTGGGATCTGAATTTTAAATTTCAGATGAATGGTGATTTGATTCTCCTTGGCTTGTGTCAGTCAGCTACTGTGAGCCTCATTAGTCATAGCTCCAGACACCTACCCTCAAGGCTCTTTGTGTCTTGGAGGCGGGGCACTGCCCTCCCTCTGAAGCCACTTACAATGCAATGTGCTGGTTCTTTCCTCTACCTGCTGAGCCTCCCCACACTGCCTTCACCCCAGCTTGGTTGTCCCACTCCTGACGCAGACCAGTACCCTCCCATCTCCTTGCCTCTCTCCTCTGTGCCCTGCTTGCTCTGTGTTAGAGGGTGGCCATGCTGCTGTATAGCCAAAGGTGGCTGCTATTTACAGCACTGAGCTCCAGTCAGGCCCTAAGCCTGTGTGCTCTTGTCCCATGACTCAAGACGGCTCTAGCCAGAATGGCTTTCTGACTGCTGCAAGTGTTCTGTCATTGTGGTGGCTGCCATGCTCTATTTTCCACGTGAGACAGAGAGAGATGAGAACAGAAACATTCCCTGAGCATCCTTATGGGGCAGGTACAACTCTCCTCCTAAGGCTGAAATCCAAAGCACAAAGCTGGCAGACTTAACCAAGGTGGCATCTCTGCAGAGCCAGGCCATCCCCATGGCGGTTTGAATGGGAATGGCTCCCTTAGGCTCATTAATTTCAATGTTTGGTCTCCAATTGTAAGAACTGTTTGGGAAGGATTAGGAGGTACGGCCTTGCTAGAGGAGGTGTGTCACTGGGGAGTGAGCTTTAAGGTCTCAAGAGCCCACACCATTCCCAATTAGCTCTCTGCCTCAGGGTTGTGCCTCAAGATGTAAGCTCTGAGCTACTGCTCCAGCATTATGCCTACTTTCCTGTTGTCATACTTCATGCTCCAGAGGTCATGGCCCTCTGAAACTGTAAGCCCCAGATTAAATGATCTCTTTCATAAATTGCCTTGGTCATGGTGTTCTATCACAGCAGTAGAGAAGTAAGTAAGATACCCCCAGACAGGTAGGCGATCCGACCCCTGTGATGAGACCTTTGACCACTGGGGTTCTGCCTTGGCTCTTTTGACCTGCTGCAACCAATTACCACAGGATGGGAAGCTTGTAAACAAATTTATTTCTCATACTTTTGAGGGCTGGGCTGTCCGCCATCAAGCTGCCAGCAGATTCAGTGGCTGCTGGAGGCCCATTCCTGATTAATAGACGGCCATCTTTTTTATGTAATGTCACAAGGCAAAGACCCTCTCAGGCCTCTCCTGTGTGAGCACTGATCCTACGTGTGAAGACCTTAACTTCCCATCTCCAAATCATCTCAAAGTGAACTGGATTTCAAGCTATCAGCTTGGGGAATACATAACTCTCAGACCATAACAATATATCTCTGAGTTTAAGAGCCTAATAAACCCTTAAGCTAGGATGGTAGCTAGAGAGAGTTAAAAGCCAGGTGGCCTGACAGACAGATTCAGAAAAAGGCCTGTTCCCCTCACTCTCTCTTCATGAGACACCCCAGATGGCTCTGGGCTCTGACTGTTGAAGGTTTGATGCTACCTTCAAAGGTTGCCCTGCACATGCCCATTGCTTGTGAGGCACCAGATGAACTGTTACAGAGATGTGGCAGGGACTCTGAGAAGCACAAGAGGGACACAATTAGCATTTTAGGTAGATAATTCTCACAGCTGATAGACAGGAAGCCTGGATTCAGAGATACTGGCTGGGAAGCCACATTGGTAATCCAGGTGAGATATCCTGATTGGTCTAAATAGAAGGAGGAGGAGGGATGAAGGAAGGAGGTGATGTGAGAAAGTCCTAGCACTAGGTAGCACCTAGGTTTTTGCCAAATCTGCCAGTAACAGTGACCATATGAATATGGCAAGTGGAGGGGATTTGCACAGTCAGGGTGAGGATGGGGAGAAGTAACTTCGTAAAGTCCCAAGCCAGCTCATGTATCAGAGCCAATTAGAACATTATCAAAGATATATTGCTGCCTGGGCCTGGTGGTACATTCATCTTAGCACTCAAGGAGGCTGAGGCAAGGGTTCAAGGCCAGCCTGAGCTATGAAGGGAAACCCTGTCTCAGAAATAAACAAATCAAAACAAAAACAACAACACCCAAACACCACTGATCTTGAGACCACAATTGAAAGGCACAGTCATACAGAATACAGAATAGTACAGGTAGGTTTTGGTGTGACTTCTAGGAAATATTTAGATAGGGTTAGAGTTAGGGTTAAGATAGAGGAAAGCATTGTAGGTGGGTTAAATAGAGTGGGCAGTGCACTAATAAAAGACAATGACCCGGCCTTTTGAGGGACAGATCTTGGTGGAGATGAGATGTTGGGTTATAGCCATGTCTCCATGAAGTACTCTGGCTTTGAGACTGTGTTTTGGCTCTGGGAGAGACACTGTCTTAGAGTAGGTTTATCTGGATGAGAGAGGAGTGGAGGTAAACATAGCATTTATATAGCACAGAGCTGGCAAGATGGTCCAGTGAGTAAAGGCACACTCTAACCCAGCCTGGTCCCCTGACCTTGACCCCCAGGAATCCGATAGTAGAAGGAGAAAACTGACTCCTTCAAGTCATCATGGCACACAGGTGTGCTTATATACAGACCCACATGTACAAACAAGTGCAATGTTTCAAAATAAAAAAAAAGACAGGCCTGAGGCTGTAGCTCAGTGGAGGGGCACACTTGCCTGTCTCGCACACCTGAGGCTGTAGCTCAGTAGTGGGGCACACTTGCCTGTCTCGCGCACCTGAGGCTGTAGCTCAGTGGTGGGGCACACTTGCCTGTCAATCACACCTGAGGCTATAGCTCAGTGGTGGGGCACACTTGCCTGTCACACACACCTGAGGCTGTAGCTCAGTGGTGGGGCACACTTGCCTGTCACACACACCTGAGGCTGTAGCTCAGTGGAGGGGCACACTTGCCTGTCACACACACCTGAGGCTGTAGCTCAGTGGTGGGGCACACTTGCTTGTCATGCACAGAGCACTTGACTAGATCCCAGATTGTCAAAAGAAAAATTTAAAAAAAAATCCCTTCTAGGTTTGCCTACCTCTGTGGTGGCTAGTCACATGGTAGAGTCCAGGTGAAGGGATTGTTATAGCAACCTGTGCCTCACCTATATCAGGACCAAGTCAGGGGTACCGTCTACCCTGCATCTCTTGGCCAGTGGCAAAGGCATTCCCCAATCCCCAAACAGCTCTCTCTACAGATGAGCCAGTAGCTGAAGTTGCTATAAGTGCTTATGGGACAGGGTACAAGGATTGTGATTCCCTAGAGTGGCTACTTTGTGGCCTTCATGATTGTGACATTGCTCAATGACAGAAGCCTGGAAGAGGCCTTCCCATCTGCACAGTTCATTCAGTAGCCTTTGAGGAGCCTGGAGGTTTTTGAGTATTCCAATATTGTCCAGCTGATAGAGGTCTGTGCCACTTTCCAGTGTGACTGAGAGATCAAGGTGACCCCAGTGTTTGAACATATAGACCAGGACCTGTGGACATATCTGGACAAAGCACCCCACCACTTGAGATCACTAAGGATCTGATGTGCATTTCTTTCACATGAATTGCATCATTTACTGAGACCTGAACCCAAAGAATGTTCTAGTGAAAAGTAGTGGGACAGTCGAGTTCACTGAATTTGGCCTAATCAGAATCTACAGCTGCCAGATGGCCCTTACACATGTGGTTTTACATGCTGTTACCATGCCACTGAAGTTCTGTGTAGGCTGTACCTTTGCTTCTTTTGTGGAAACTCTGAAGCTGACCATTAGGCAGTCTTTGGTCTGATTAGACTGCATCCAGAGGATGACTGGCCTCCAAATGTCCTTTTCCTTTCCCCAGATAGCTTCACTTGTCAGTGCAGTCAGTGGTGGGAAGATTGTCTTAAAGTTTCTGTCGCTGTGAAGAGAGACCATGACCATAGCAACTCTTATAAAGGAAAACATTTAATTGGGGTGGCTTACAGTTTCACAAGTTTAGTCCATTGTCATCATGGTGGGACATGGTAGCATGCAGGCAGCCATAGTGTTGGAGAAGGAGCTAAGATCTTGATCTGCAGGCAACAGGAAGGAGTCTGAGTGTAACACTGAACTTCTTTGCTTGAGCAAAGAAGACTCAAAGCCCACCCCCACAGTGACACACTTCCTCCAACAAGGCCACACCTACTCCAGCAATGCCACACCTCCTAATAGTGCCAGTTCCTATGAGCTAATGGGGCCAGTTACATTCAAACTCCCACAAGGACTCTGAAACACAGCTGCTGTGGAAAATGCTGACTTTTAACCCACGTGGGCCATCTTTGCCTCGACACCGAGATGCAGGTATTGGCTTTGGATGGGTGGAATCCCTTAGATGGATTGGATATGATCAAAGATCCAAAGAGACTCTGCGCAAGTAAAGCAGCACTTGCCAATAATACTATCTGATAAGGATCCTGATCTGGGCCCATGGGTAGCAGACGTAAAGTGGCAAAGGGCATGAGATTCTATGACCCTTCCCATTTGGGAGTCTAGAGAAAGAGAAAACCAATCAAGTGAGTTAAGGTGGGGTAAGAGGAAGGACTTTGTATTCAGAGGATGTATTTTGCCTCTGGAAATAGGGCATCAGTATAGAGTTACCTATCCCTGCATATGAGAAGGATTTTTGTTTGCTTGATTTTGTTTGCTATTGTTGCTATTTGTTCTAAGAAGCAGAAGAATGGTTCATACTGAGCAGGGTTCCAGGATTTGCTTTAGCTCCTCATTTTAGATGAGCACATGTCTATGGTGATTCGGTCTCATAGCTTCTTCCTATCGCCTTTTCTCAATAGGTACCTTTCCTTGGGAAGTTAAGTACTGTCTTAGTCAACACGGCTTACTATTCTGAGACACTATAGACTCAGTGGCTCAAACAATAGCAATGTATTTCTTCTAGTTCAAGATGTAGGAGTCTAGGATCTGTCGGTGGGTCCAGTGTTGGTCAAGAGCCTCCTCCTGGTTTGCAGGTGGCCATCTTCCCACCGTGTCCTTTCATAACAGAGCAAATAGTTTCTAGGCTCTTTCTTCTTCTAAATACTGTAATCTTGTCCCGAGGACCCATCACTCTCACTAGCTCATCTAAATTCAACCACCTCTCAAAACCCCATTTCCTGATATCCCATTAAGGGTTAGGGCTTCAAAATATGAGCTGGGAGAGTGATAGTTAATTTTCACCATTTCCTTGATGGACCTAGAATCACTATGGAAACATACATTTGGATGTGTCTATGAAGGTGTTTCAGAAAGGTTTAAATTAGCCAGGGAAGGTCTACCCTGAGTGTGGGTGGCACCAAGGCATGGGCTAGGGTTCTAGACTAAATAAAAAAGAGAAAGAAAGCTGAACACTGGCAGTCATAGCTCTCTCTTTTCTGACTGTGGACATAGTATGGCCAGTTGTCCCTCACTCCTGTCACCTATCTTCTCTGCTGTAACAGGCTGTATCCTCTAGAACTGTGTAAGCCATGATGAATAACACTAGAACTGTGAGCCGTGATGAATAACACTAGAACTGTGAGCCATGATGAATAACACTAGAACTGTGAGCCATGATGAACACTAGAACTGTGAGCCGTGATGGACACTAGAACTGTGAGCCATGATGAATAACACTAGAACTGTGAGCCATGATGAACACTAGAACTGTGAGCCGTGATGGACACTAGAACTGTGAGCCGTGATGGACACTAGAACTGTGAGCCATGATGAATAACACTAGAACTGTGAGCCATGATGGACACTAGAACTGTGAGCCGTGATGGACACTAGAACTGTGAGCCATGATGAATAACACTAGAACTGTGAGCCGTGATGGACACTAGAACTGTGAGCCGTGATGGACACTAGAACTGTGAGCCGTGATGGACACTAGAACTGTGAGCCATGATGAATAACACTAGAACTGTGAGCCGTGATAAACACTAGAACTGTGAGCCATGATGGACACTAGAACTGTGAGCCATGATGGACACTAGAATTGTGAGCCGTGATGATCACTAGAACTGTGAGCCGTGATGGACACTAGAACTGTGAGCCGTGATGGACACTAGAACTGTGAGCAGTGATGGACACTAGAACTGTGAGCAGTGATGAATAACACTAGAACTGTGAACCGTGATGAATAACACTAGAACTGTGAGCCGTGATGAATAACACTAGAACTGTGAGCCATGATGGACACTAGAACTGTTTGCCGTGATGGACACTAGAACTGTGAGCCATGATGGACACTAGAACTGTGAGCCGTGATAAACACTAGAACTGTGAGCCATGATGGACACTAGAACTGTGAGCAGTGATGATCACTAGAACTGTGAGCCACGATGGACACTAGAACTGTGAGCAGTGATGGACACTAGAACTGTGAGCCGTGATGATCACTAGAACTGTGAGCCGTGATGGACACTAGAACTGTGAGCTATGATGGACACTAGAACTGTGAGCAGTGATGGACACTAGAACTGTGAGCCATGATAGACACTAGAACTGTGAACCATGATGAACACTAGAACCGTGAGTCATGATGAATAACACTAGAACTGTGAGTCGTGATGAACACTAGAACTGTGAGTCGTGATGAACACTAGAACTGCGAGCCATAATTAACCTTTTTCTATAAAGCTTGTCTTAGAATCTTTTAAATTTATGTATACATGTGTTTTGCCTGCATATATGTCTGTGCACCATGTATGTGCAGTGCCTGCGGAGACCAGAAAACAGGGCTAGATCCCCACGGAACCTGATTTATAGATGGTTGTTAGCTGCCATGTTCTAGGAATTGAACCCAGGTTCTTTGGAAGATCAGCTAGTACTCTTCATCTCTTCCGCTCCAGTACACCTCTTTCTTTCTAAATACCTGCTTCATGTCAGGTCTTAGGTAATAAGGCTGAGAAAATTAGCAAACACAGAGAGGCACAGAAATATGCAGGCAATAGTAGATCTTCTTCCCTGAGAATTATGTTCTCTTGGACAGCTAAGTTGGATTTGCATTCTACTCTTGGCTCCCCAGCCTCTACAGCCTCAGACTCACTTTTAGATCAACTGCAATGATAGTCATTTGCAACCATGGAGAGTTTAAGAAAATGGTGGATACCAAATGCTCCTGCCACTTACTAAACTCTTATGATGATTGAACGACTCACATATAACTAGTCAAGAAATGTACTAATCATATGCAAAGGCCTTTTGGAGACAGTAAAAAAGAAACAGAAACAGAAGATTTTCAGGTTAAAAACTCACTCATTATTAGCCTCAGTGACTCCAATTGCAACTCTCAGGTCCACTGACATTTTTTGGATATTTTCCTGTCCTGAGAAGATTTCACCAAGTATTAATTAGCTATAAATATTTAAAGTATTACAGCTAAAGTAAAAATGAGAGCTCTATGTTTCTCAAATAAAATATATACTACTTGCTATGTGTAATATAATGGTCTAAAGACAGTAAAAGCTATTTTCTTCTTAGAGGTCAAATTGGTCTTGTTTGAAAGTTACTAAATGTCAGTCCCAGCTATAAATTCATCCTGAGACTTGAGCTATGGAACATCTATTTATGGAGGATTAGCCGTGGTGCCTGTCACTCATCAGCCTCGGGCAGTGGTGAGGCCAAGTTCTGAAGCGAGCCTCCCTCCCAGGAAGATATTTCATGCAATGGCAGAGCCAAGGTTCGTGCAGCTCACTCACTCACTCATTTTACACTTGAGAATGAGTCTCAGAGCAGGGCAGCCACTTCCAAAAGAAACACCGGTAGTTGTAGAGTAAATGGCTTGTGGCTCAGAGCTCGGAGGCAGGAATTTGAGCTTCCTTCCCGGCCTCAGATGCCTTCTCTGTTCTATGGAGCCCCAAGGATTTGAGTTCAGACCAGGGATACTTTGAAGTCGCCAATCTGAATAAGAATCAAGGTAGAGAGAAACTCACCAAGCGTGTGCTATAGGACAAGCCTTGCTGACATTACTTGACGGGGTTATTCCATGCTAGACCAATGTTCAGACCCTGAAGGTGACACTGAGCCAGTAGGCTTCTTTGATAGTGAGTCTCAGCTTCTTGGAGTCATTACAGACAATGTGCCTACAAATGCTGGAGGAGTTTCAGCCTTCAACTTTCCCAAAGTTGCCGACCTTGGTACCTTCCTGTCAGACAACCAATGACACTAAGGTCCTGAAGAGCTCATGCAAGAAGACCCATCTTAGTTCCCTTGCTTACTTCAGAGGAAAGGAAGCTACGGGTTTATGGGACCAGATTGACTTCCATTTTGGAAAATGATATTTATTCTCATGTTTCACCAAAACTTATATCATGCTCACTCTGGACAGATGTCTACTGAGATAACCTCAAAGGAGCATCATGTGGGGTTTCAGTTTGGCTCTCAGATGGTCTGGTTCACTCATTGCCCAGGGTACAATCTTGATCCCCTCCCCCAAAGCACATTTTAGGCCACTGCAGATGAAAGAATTGACCCAGTTTTTCAGTGACCTCTAAGCTCCTTGTGTTTAGTGATCCAGCCAAACACTCTGTGATGAATTGGGTTTCAGGATAAGACCTGCAGTGCAGTTCTCAACTGGCTCTAGAAATCAGGGGAATAACTGTCCACTATTTATCTGCCAATATTTGTTATCATTAAACTTTCAACCTCAGATATTGAATGATGAAAAGTTAATGTAAACAAATGTGTTCTTCTTTGTTTTCTTCCTTGAGAAAACAACCTATTTTTGGTCCCAAATGCTTTTAGTAACAGTGGTGGGGAAATGAGTTAGATATTCAAACTCTGACAAGAGACTTAGGTATCTCCATACTGCTCATTACTGTGGTGATATTATAATTGTGCTGAAATGTGATTCTTATTTGTATGTTAATAAATAAAATTTGCCTGGAGATCAGAGGTCATAGCGAGCCAGGAACAGAAGTCAGGCGGTGGTAGCCCACGCCCTTAATCCAATCACATGGCAGGCAGAGTCTCTTTGTGGTCAAGGACACAGCTAAGCGTGGTGACATGAGCCTTTAATCCTAGCACCAACCATAGAGACCTGGAGGTCTGTATAGACAGGCAGTGATGAGGAAGTCATGTGGCTGGGCTTAGAGCCAATGAGAAGGCAGAACAGTAAAGCAATAAAAGTTCAGGATAGGCAGGTAGAAGCTCTCTCGTGTGGAAAATTACGACTTGGTGGTAAGCTAAAGGGTAGTCAGTGGCTCTTCGCTAATTCTCTGATCTCTTCGGCTATTACCCCTGTATTTGGCTCTGTGTTTCTTCCTTACTAAAACTAATTAGAATTTCATCTACACATTACTCCACAAAGAGCATTCATAAGTATTTTTTAAAAGAATTATTTGGATCCAAGATGGCTGACAACACACAGACATGGTCTACTAGAATCTTCTGGAAGACAGCAAGGGAAGCCGGATAACAGCTATCAGGTCAGTAATGGCCAAAACTCTGTAGCACAATAGTAATGTGAAACAGGAAACTTTAAAGTCTTAACAAGAAAAAGAGATGGTCAAAGAGAGATTGACAGGTCTGGGAGCTTCTTAGACCCCAGTGAGAGTGAGGGACTGAAGCCACACTTAAGATGGCTTCAGAACATGAGAACTGTCACCTCGGTAACAGACATTATCAAGACAGAATAGAAGCAGGAAGTGGGAGAGAGATAAAAGTGGTGGAGAGACTCCGGGAAGGCCCTGTCTGCTCCGTGTTCAACCAGAGAAACAGCAAGAGTTCATCTTTAAAAGACCCCAGCTGCGAGCATCAGCAGCTTTGTGGGGCCAGACCCTCCATGAGTCATACTCTCAGGAAGTTCAGAGTGAGGGTCACTGGGTTATGTACTGAAACTTGGAGAGTAGACAGTTTATGGGGGGAGAACCTGGATCAGACCCGTGTGGCACTCCACCGGGAGGTGGAGACCTGGTTGGAGTCTGCAGGAGTCTGCAGGGGAACACAGACAGTTCCAAGTGGCACACAGCTGGCGACATTAGCAACTGGACTCCAGAAGGACCTCTCAGAAGTGAGACCACCATCCGTGACTTGACCCTTGAAGTAACAGCGCAGAGAAGGGACAGGCATCTGGAACCCTGGAGAGGGATGTTGAGAGAGGAGACTGCAGCAAGGAGTCAGGTGATGCTGCATTCAGACTCGGCACCGCCACCCACCTCTGACCTTCCCAGCCACCCCTCCCTTAATTCCCGGTGTCAGTTTAGCAGACAAGGTCTGTCCTGATCACTTCTCATCCTCTCTCTCCCCCTTCTTTTTCTCTCCATTCTTTCCTTTTTCAGCTTCCTTTTGGTGGACATTCTGAAGAACATAAGGCAACCTGAGGTGGTAGTTTGAATGTAATTAACCCCCATAATCTCATAGGAAGGGGCACTATTAGGAGGTGTGGCCTTGTTGGAGGAAGTGTGTCACTGTAGGGGCTGACTTTGAAGTTTTCTATGCTCAGGATACCAGTATGGTGTTACCTGCAAGATGTAAAACTCTCAGCTCCAGCACCGCGTCTGCCTACATGCCGCCATGCTCCCCACCATGATGATAATAGGCTAAACCTGTGAAACTGTAAGTGAGCCACCCCAACTAAATGTTTTCCTTGTAAGAGTTGTTGTGGCCACGGTGTCTCTTCACAGCAATAGAAACCCTAACCAAGACACCTGGTATAGAGCATCTCTGTCTCTGCCTCCTGAGACCTGGTGAGTTAGTCTATTGAATTTCCTTACCTCTCTTCCATTCCACCTTTAGCCAAAACTGCCTCGCTCACCTCCCTGTCTTTACTGTCCACCACTTATATTTGCTTCCCCCCCACACCTTTTACTGTTTTCTCCATCACCCAAATACTAACAACTGGCCTTGCCTTTTTTTCTACATCCACAGAACCTATTGTCTTAGTACACACCGTGTTCTTGGTGTCCCTTTGCTTCCCATAATTTGAATACTGGAATTTGAAGAGTATGTGTTTGCTATTTGACCATTGGTGTATGTTTTCATGGCATCCTTCAATAGTGATTGTTTTTCAGACAGTATTTTATTCTTAGGGGAATTTGGGGAGCTAAGTCTGCTGCCCTGAATACCAGTCTAGAGAGAAAAACAGCACCTGAACCATACCGAGAACTCAGCCCTTCCTGAAGATTGCAAACACTTCTACTGCAGGAATAAGGGTGATTAGACAACATAACCCTGGATGGACAAGTCTTGACATGCAAAAGAGGAAACACAAAACGCCAGGCAACATGACTCCTCCAAAATGGCTAATTCCCCCAGTAATGATATCCAACAAGAATGAGTTCAATGAAAATCCCAAAGAACTCAAAAAAGTTTATAACTGTGTTCAAAGAAATAAAAGAAAGCAAAAGTAAACCCCTAAGGAAATTCTGAGAGAACACAAACAACTGTGTGAAGTAATGAAGTCAGTACTGAATACAGAAATGAACTTCAATAAGAGAAATACTGAAACAGAGACAAACTGAAAAATTCAGAATGTCAAAGAGCTACGTGAAAAGCCTCACTAATAGAATAGAATAGAATAGAATAGAATAGAATAGAATAGAATAGAATAGAATAGAATAGAATAGAATAGAATAGAATAGAATAGAATGCATCACAGGAAAGTCAGAATTGTTGTGGAATATTATTTCACGATGTGTTACATTTGTTTATGCTATGGAACATTTGCTTAATGATGCGAAGACATGTTGCATTCTTTTATGTTGCATCTGTTTAACTCTGTGAAGCTGTATTACTTTGCCTGTCTAAAACACCTGATTGGTCTAATAAAGAGCTGAACGGCCCGGCAGGAGAAAGGATAGGATGGCTGGCAGGCAGAGAGAATAAAGAGGAAAAGAAACCTGGGAGTAAAGGATCTAGGAGCAGGTAAGGAGGAAGACTCTAGGGGCCAGCCACCCAGCTATACAGCAAGCCACAGAGTATGAAGTAAAGAAAGGTATACAGAAAGAGAGAAATGTAAAAGCCCAGAGGCAAAAGGTAGATGAGATAATTTAAGAAAAGCTGGTTAGAAATAAGCCAAGCTAAGGCTGGGTATATATAAGTAAGAATAAGCCTACATGTGATTTATTTGGGACCCGGGTTTCAGGCCCCCAAAGAGCAAAGAGTAGAAAAACAGCCAACTACGCAGAATACTGGGACTTAAAGACAAGGAAGAGAAATTTGAATGTTCAGTCAATGGCAAAGATAGATTAGTGAAGTGTACAAACAGAACTAACTTGCAAGAAATAAAGAACACCATGAAGAAACAAAAACTAGAACCATAGGCAAAAAAGAAAGAAAGAAAAAAATGTGCCAACATTGTAGAAAATATTTTTAATAAAACCATAGTAAAAATTAGCCAAATCTAGAGATAGAAATGCCCATCCAGGTACGGTGGCACTTAAAACACAAAACAGACAAAACCAAAAAAGAGTCTCCCCACACCATATTATAGTCAGCACACTAAATATAAATAACAAATAATATATTTTGAAAGCTAAAATAAACACCAAGACATATGTAAAGACAGGCATATTAGGATAACAAAATATTTCTTAAAGAAACTTAAAAAATCAGCAGATCCTGGAATGATGTATTTCAAGCCCTGACTGCCAACCCATACTCCTATACCCAGCAAAACATCCATCATGACTGAAGGAGAACGAAAAACATTCTGTGATAAAGAAAACAAACTGAAAGAATTCCTAGCCCTATGGAAGATATATGAAAGAATCTCTTGGGGGTGAACAGATGGATAAACATAACCACAAGGCTACAGAAATAAATAACACTGGCATTAGAACAGTAGTTAAGCAACTGAGAAATGGGAAAACCTCAAATACCACAAAAAGCAATAACATGACAGGAATTAATAGACACTTTTCAATAATAACTCTAAACATTAATGTCTAAATTCTTCAACCAAAAGCTACAGGCTAACAGATTGGGTTGAAAGCAAACTAACAAAGCAGGAACTATCTACCTGTTGCCTACAAAGGCAATTTACCTTCAAAGACAGACACAACCTTAAGGTTAAAGAAAGAGGTGTTGGGGAAAGGACAAAGGAAACAAGCAAGTGTCACCATTCTAATATCTGAAAAATCAAATTAAAACCAGCATTGCTTAGATGAGATAAAGAAGGCTACTTCTTACTGTTTATTAAAACAACCTATCGACGGGGTATTTCCATTTAAAATATATATACACCAAATGTTGGTGCACATTAACCCCAACACATTAATAATAGGTGATATTGATCCTCTACTCTCAGCAAGCCTTCTGAACAAAAACTAGAGAAGCATCTGAATTAAATTACACCACAGATCAAATGGTAACATTCTTCCTAATCACTATAGAATATAATTCTATATAAATAGAATCATCTTCTTAGTATAGAATTTTCCCTTAAATACATATTACAATAAGATACAGAGTAAGTCTCAACAAATACAGGAATATTGAAGTACTTACATCCTGACTGAAATGAAACAAAACCAGAAATCAATAGCAAAAGTTGTTGTAGAATATTCATTTACACTGTGTGAAGATATGTCACTATGATTGGTTTAATAAAAAGCTAAAAGGCCAATAGCTAGGCAGGAGTTTCAGGGCAGAAAGAATGCTTGGAAGAAGGGCAGGGAGAGCAGACAGATGCAGAATAAGTTGGACACACAAAATGGGATGGAGGTAAAAGCCACATGGTAGACCAAGATTAATAAAAATACGGGTTAATTTAAGTTGTAAGAGCTAGTTAGGAACAAATCTAAGCTATCGTCCAAGCTTTCATAATTATTGTCTCTGTGTCACAATTACAGAGCTGAGTGGCGGACAGAGACAGAAAAAAATCCACCTATAAAAAGTAACTACAAAAAAATACACAAAATTATGGAGATTGGACACACTATTGAATAATGAATGAGTGATCAAAAAATTAAGAAGGAAATAAGAAGCCCCAGAATAGAATTAAAATAAACACAACATAGCAAAACCTTCTATTCATTTTGGAATACAATGAAAGCAGTCCTACAGAAAGTTCATAGCTGTAGATGTCTACATTAAAAAAAATTAGAGAGAGGGAGCCTCCAGGGACTCCCAAAACAAGAGAGGCCTTTTCTATTGCTCTTGCTTACCTAGAACCAGACGGTAAGACCATACTGCTAGGACAGAGCCAGAAGCTTCCTTCCCACTGAGTAGCACTGGACGGTGTGATGCAGACTGCTAGGGGAAAGAAGTCATAAACAAATATTCTTACCTAGCTGTAGACTGTGCGCTGTAACTCTGACCTGCCAGACAGGATGTGCCCATTGGTGCAAGAGTGGCATGTCTGTATGAGGAGGTGGGTTGTAACCAGCTGCTTTCTGGTTGCATTTGAGGTTCACTCTCTAGGAGGCAATACATACTTGGTACTGAATATCTGGTCAAAAGCCTATGGTTGGGGAAATCATAGGACCTAGAGGGGAACTTACTACTGATGTTTTGCTAAACAAATGTGTAGCCAAACTGCCATTCAAATAGTTATGTTTATACCCTTAGACTAGTATTGCTCTCAGCCTTGCTCCAAGAAGCTTCTTTTTGAAGTGAGCAATGGTTCAATGCAGAAACTGTCGACTGGTCAAAGTGACCACTGAGTTCAGTGCTCATTCCTGAATGGCATATCTACATCACCCTGTCCAAGGCCCAGGGAACATCACAGAAGAGGAGGTAAAAGCACCTAAGAGGCAGAGGCTGGGAGGGAATGCCATGAAATGCTGTCTTCTGGTTATGGTATGACAATCATGAATACTCAGCAGTGGTGGCTACTGCACAGACCTGCACACTCACAGATGAAGGTACATACAGGACATGAAAGTAAGGGGTCATCATGACTAGGATGGGGCTAGAGAAGGCAATGGGGTAGTCATAATACATTGTATGAATGTATGGAATTATTTTCAAATTAAATCAAATTCAAAGTATTAGAGAGATGGCAAATAAATTGCTTAGCACCTTAGGATTCAGTTAGATGGCAACAAGACAAACAAACCTTAAATCAGTAGAAGGAAAGAAATATTAAAGATGAATATAGGAATTACTGAACTGGAAATAATACATACAAGAATCAATGAAAAAAGAGTTGGTTTTTTGAAAGTATAAGTAAGATTGAAAAACTCTCAGCCAAATTAATCAAACAAAAGATAAGAGATTCAAATTAATAAAATTGGAGTGAAAAGAGCTATATTATGATAGATATCAATGAAATTCAGAAAATCATTGAGGCATGACTTGGAGACTTATATTCCACTAAGTTGGAGAATATAAAAGGAAATGAATTACTTTCTAGATGCATATGACTGACTCAAATTGAACTAATATGAGATAAACAATTTATCTAGATCTATCACAAGGAATGAAATTGAAGCAGTGACTAAAAACCCTCCAGACCTGATGAATTCACTCTGAATTCTACCTAACCCTCAGTGAAGAACTAATGATGCTTTTCAAACTATTTCATAACATAGAAAAGGAAGGGATGCTGCCAAATTCTCTCACAAAGTCAGTATTGCCACAGACCAAAGCCAAATAAAGTAAAAAAGAGAGATGAAGGGAGAGGGAGAGAGAGGGGAGACAATAAATTACAGACCAATCTCCCTGATGAAAATAGATGTAAAACTTCTTAATAAAATACTTGCAAATTGAATTCAAGTATACATTAAAAATAACTCATAATGATTACACTTGCTCCATTCCAGAAATGCATAGATGGTTCAACATATATAAATCAATGTAATACATCACACAAACAGACTCAAGGACAGAAATCACATGGTCATCTTTGCAAAGGTACCAAAAATACACTGGAGAAAAGGGCAGCTTCTTCAATGCCGAAAAAACTTTTTGACAAAATCCAATATCTTTTCATGATAAAATCCCCAAAGACACAAGAAATAGAAAGTGCAGAGCTCAACATAATAAAAGCTATGTATTGCAAACCTATAGCCATCATTATACTAAGTGGGAGAACTCAAAGCATTTTGACCAAAATCAGAAAAAAGATAATGGTTTCCACTTTCTCCAGTCTTAATGTAGTTCTGGAAGTCTTGGCTGGAGCATGTTGATGAGTGAAGTGAATAAAAAGATTGCAAATCATCAAGGAAGAAAGCAAAACATCTCTATTCATAGAAGTATAATTCTATACATAAATGACCATAGAGACTACACCAGAAGTTATAATTCTATACATAAATGACCATAGCAGATATACTGGAAGGTATAATTATATACATAAACAACCTTAGAGAATAAACCAGAAGTATATTTCTATACATAAATGACCATAGAGACTAGATCAGAACACTCATAGATCTGTTTCTGCAATATGACAGGAGACAGACTCAGGATACAGAAATCAGCACCGTTCCTGTATACTGATGACAGACATGCTTTTCAGAAATCAGAGATGGACTCCTATGTATAATTGCCTAAAAATACCTTAGAATACACCTAACAAGGAAGCAAAAACCCCCTATAATGAAAACTGTGAAACATCAAAGAAAGAAAGTTAAGAACACAGAAAGATGGGATGACCTTCCAGGCACGTGGATCAGAACAGTTAGGATTGTGAAGTGGCTGCGTGCACTGCAGTCCCCAGCCAAATCCCAGTGCCATTTGTCATAGAAATGGAAGAATGATCTAAAAATTTTACAGAAGCCCAAAGAAACTGGATAGCCAAACTGATCCTGAGGAAAAAGAATGATGTCAGATGCATCACCAAACTTGGCTTGAAGTTATGCTATAGAGACACAGTAACATTTTTAACATGGTGAGGGTGCACAACCAGCTGTGGGCCAATTGAATAGAATAAGGGATTAAGAAACAAATCTACACAAGTACAGCCATGTGATTTTTTTTTACAGACACACTGGAGGATAGGCAGCTTCTTCAATAAATGGTTCCAGGAAAGCCATAAATCCATACATAGGTGACTGTAACTAGGTTCCTGACTCTCACCTGTACAAAAATCAACTCCAAATTGATCGAAGGCCTTCTTGTAAGACTGAAAACTCGGAAACTGTTAGGAAAAATATATGAAAAGACACTTCAAAATATAAGCACAGACAAGGACTCTGAATATAACTCTAATCATGTAGGAAATAATGCCAGAGAATGACAATGGGTATCCTTTGAAATTAGAAAGCTTCTGCACACTGGGAAACAGTTAAGTAAGTAAAGAGATGGACTATAGAATTGGAGAAGATGTTTGCTAGCTGTATATCTGATATAGGGTTAGTATCTGGAATAACACACACACACACACACACACACACACACACACACAGATGCCAACTAAACAATAAGAAGTCAAAGAACCAAATTAATAAATGGACTAACGAAGTGAACAGAAAGATAACAAAAGATCAAATGCTAATGGCCAATAAAGGTATGAAAAATGTTCAGTTATGACATCATTGAGATTCAATCTTCCCAACTATGGGAGTGAGTAAGAGAACAAATTGCATATGCTGGTGAAAATGTGGACAAAAGGGAACCTTTCCACCCTGGTGCTGAGGACAGAAACTGGGCCAGCCATTGTAAAAACAAGAATAGAGGTCCTTCAGAAAACTAGAACTAGACCTACATATGACCCAGCAGTACCTCGCCTTGCTGTTTACCAAAGGACTCCGAGCAGCGCACCACAGGGACACCTGCACATTAGTGCCACATGCAGCACTATGGACAAGTCCTAAGCTGTGGAGCCAACCTGGGCACCCAGCAACAGAGAGATGAATAAGGAATGTGTGGTGGATGTGTGTGATGAAATCTTGGCATCTGTAAGAAGACCGACATTCTATCATTTGTGGGGAAATGGATGCAACTGGATATAATCAACATATTGCATCAGAAACACAATATATGTTTTCTCTCATGTGTGGTTCCTGAATTTTATATAGAGACATAACATATATGTGCATGCGACATGAAAGTAGAATGACATTTTCAAGGGTTACAAAGAGGACTAATAGTGAGCAAGAGGGAAGAGAAAAGGCAGTATGGGGGGCAATGCATATTGCCAATATACAATATCTACTTGTATGAAAATGTCCTTATGTGACACAGAGTTGTACAATGAGTATATGTGTTGAAAAACTTAAAAAGAGCTATTCTTCCTCAGTTCTCACTATTAAAATTATTTTGTCTAACAAAATTTACTCTGGCATTGTAAAAAGATCTTATAAAATTCCACCTCCTCCACACAGGCTTCTCCTGCTCATTATAAGTAGTATGACAGCTTCTGGCTCTAATAACAGCTCGAATGAATTTTAAACATGCATGCATATATAATTGATAGCCAGGCATGGTAGCTCACATCTGTAATTCCAGCACTTGAGAGGTTAAGACAGGAAAATTGCCTTGAGTTCAAGGCCATCCTGGACTACATAGTACATTCCAGGCCAGCTTAGTCTACAGAGGCAAATCCTGTCTCAAGTACATAAAAAGTTGAGTGTAGGGGTACATGCCTTTAATCCCAACACTCAAGAGGTGGAGACGAGGATCAGGAGTTTAAGCCATCCTCGATTACATAGGAAGTTTGAGGCTAGCCTTGACTATATAAAAGTTTGTCTCAACGTTTTTCATCTCAGTTAGAGGCATCTTATATATTACAAATTCAGTGGCTGCCTGTCTTTATATTTACCCAGATACATGTTTAACTTTCAAACACTAAGATTCATTTTTGATAACAATGTAAGTATTGATATATTCAAACTAATACCTGGGAAAATCACTGTCCGACAGACTCATTCATACAAGTGTGAATGTGTGTGCTTGTGTATGTGTGCACATGTGTGTGTGTACATATTAAATGCATATATAAGCATTTAATTTGTGTGTGAGGAACAAAGGTTAGAGATACTGCCTATGCGGTTAGTTCATAAGCCACACAAGAAAATGGGCTTTTCTGATTTATATTTGCATCTCATAATGGAAATTCACTAGGAGTTGTCACTTTAAGGTTCTAAACATCATTTGCAAAATCTGGTTGGAGGGCTAGAGAGATGGCTAGGCATTTAGGAGACCGGGGTTTGAATTCTGGCACCCATGTTAGGAAGCCCACAACTGCCTGTAACTCAGGCTCCAGGGTACTCAAGACCCTCTTCTGGTCTCTGGGGGCACCTACACATACAAGGCGCGCACGTGCGCGTGCGTGCGCACACACACACACACACACACACACACACATCTTTAAAATGTGAACATGTATGGTTAGAGACAGGCGGTAAGCCCTGGTAAGTTCTGGTCTTACTGTAACAATGAGATATTATGGGGCCCGGTGAGACAGCTCAGCAGTGGGTAACGGCACTTGCCCTCACACTGACTGGCACCCCGAATTTGATCCTCAGGACTCACAGAATGGATGGAGAGAACCATCTCCCCAAGTCGTCCTCTGACTTCTACATGTACACCGTATCACATACACGCCACAGAATACACATGCATATAAAATAAATAAGGGTAATAAACACAAATACTGTGGATTGAAAGCAAGTGGGTGGAAAGCAATTTGAGTGTGAAAGAATAAACACGAACAAGATGTCCCTTGGCTATTCTGATGTCAGGATAGAGATCAAGGGACATGGACCTTAAAAGTCAGGGCTCTGTAAATAATAAAACATAATGAAAGTGTTCACTTACTAGATAATGTTCAAATCTCATAACAACTGGACACAGGAGAAAAGGAAACTAGACATGAGCTCCAGAAGGAGGGGGTAGAAATGCTTAGAAGGAAGAGTGGGCTGTACTGGGAAACAGACTGCGTTCAACACAGCCTTCGAAGAGCGTAGGATTGACTCTGAGAAAGCTCTCTTGGCTGCTGACAGAGCTGTGTGTTCCTACCTGTCTCCCTGCTGTGCCGTTTAATCTGCGTATCTCATGAGTGAACGTGTGTAAATGCGTGCTGTATAATGGAGTTTGGATGGATTTTCACTTTGCTAATGTCTGGCTGACTCACAGCTTATATGCCGTAGACTACAATAGCAATCTGCCTGTGTCAGATGCAGCCTCCTGCGGCTTGGCTGAGTGGGCGGCTTCTCTAGTGTGGTACTTCACAGCAGCTGCTTGCAAAACCTAAATCACATTAACCTCCCTTCCCCAAGCATGCCACACACACCTTCCACCCCAACACTACTAATGCCACCGCTGTCCATCATCCCAGAATGTCCTTCCCCATCTCATTCCCAGCTGTCAGAGTCCTATCTAAAATTCCCTTAGAATCTAGTTCTTTGCTGTGGATTCAACTTGGACGCTCCTCATAGTACCAGTGTTTGACATTTCTGAAGATCATGATATCTGGTTGGAGCTTCCGGCTTGCCCCTGCACAAGCAGGAAAGCCCGGTCTGCCTTACTTCCCCCAACCCTTTATTTTATTTTAAAAATAAAACTCTGAACAAAGGAATAGAACCAAAAGCCCCAGTCCACATTTCTGGCGGTCAGTCCAACCCTTCCTGACATGACCAGCCCACCCAGCTGCCCACCCAGGGCCTTAGCCTTTGACCATACTTGGGGACAGTCCCAACTCCTGGTTGGCACATCATCACCCCTCGACTAAGGTCTGTAAAACCTCCTACCTTAGCTCAGGGTGTGACTACTCTGGCCTTGTTCTCTTTGAGAGCAGTAAACCTGCCCAGAAGTTGCTTTGTTCTCAGTAGGCCTGTGTTATACTTGTAATTTGGCTTGATCCAGCTTACTGCATCATCTGGGAAACTTATTATCTGAAGAAAAAAAACATATCACATGACAGTTAATAATAACAATAAATAGAAAATATCAGTATCTGTAAATAAAACAAGAAACTTGATAAATAGTACTTATAAGAAATTCCACACAAAATCTCATTCACAAAGACAACAAATGTGCTATAATACCTGGCAAGTTGAGTCTAGTGAGTGACTCACAGCTGTAATTTCAGCACTTGGAGGGCTGAGGCAGGAGGATTGCCACCAATTTAAGGTCAACCTGCCCTACATAGTGGATTCTAGGACAACCTGAGATATAGAGTGAGACTCTCAAGTAATAAAAACAGAAAGGAAAAGTAATTGAAAGAAAGAGCTAGAATTGTACTCGTATTAACACGTAAGATGTATGTGAAGAAATTAAAACTGATGATGGGTGTAAAAGGGATCTGGGTGGGAGATTAGTTTAAAAGTAGTTCCTGCTCTCCAAAAAATAACGGGTAGACTCTATACTGTTATTTTTTAGATGCAAGTATCTGAGAGCTCCTGCCCTGCACTATCACAGCACATGCCAGCCTACTGCGGCACCACCAGGAGGAGGGGGCAACTGGGGACAAGAACCCGCACTTTCCATGGGAGTTGATAAATGGAAGGATTTGCTGTTGCAGAAAGACATTGTCAAGCCACAGAATGGAAGCTGAAAGATCAGAGAAGCAGGACAGCCAGCCACTAGTTCTTACTTCTACGAAATCCTCAGTCTAAAGAGAGTTTCTGTTTCCTCACACCTCATATACCTTTCTCTGCCCTGCCATATTACTTCCTGGGATCTCAAAGGCTTGAGATCTCAAGTGGTAGTATTAAAGGTGTGTGCCACCACTGCCTGGCCTCTATGTCTAATCTAGTAACTGGCTCTGTCCTCTGATCCTCGGGCAAGGTTATGAGGGTACACAGTATATCACCACACCTCATGGCGTCAGTGCCGAGGTGGACAGATGGGCTGGTAGGAGGACAGCAAGCCCAGAAGAAGCTTATGGAGATAAGGGCAAGACTGATGGCCGGGGGAACCTCAGCCAGCAGGGAAGGAAGATGCTCAAAACACAACACAGGGCCCATCAGTGGAGAAAATAAGATTAACATATACCTCATGCCACATAACGTTAATTTATAGGTGAGTGAAGGATTTCAGTGTGGAAGGTGAAACTCTAAGCCTTTTGGAAGAGGATATGAAACCATTTTCATGATTGCAGATACAGAGTATTCTTACTGAAAAAGCACTGGTCACAAAGAGAACACTGGAGACATTGACTACACGGAGTGAAGAACTCAAATGTCAACACGAAAATAATGAGCAGGCAAAGATGGAGGAAGCTGTGAACCACATATGTAACAGACAATTTAGCATCCAGGAGAGACTTACAGATCAACAGAAAAAGGCTCAACAATTCAGCAGGAATATGGGCAAGAGTCTTAAGCTGACACATGTCTAACCACAGAAACAAAATACCTCAACGACTAAGAAAGCAACCGAGAGGGTGGACCGGTGTGATCAGTGGCAGGGCACTAGCCTAGCAGGCATGAAGTTCTGGGTTCAACCCTGCACTGTCATATATATGGAAGAGGAAGAGAGAGAGAAGGGGGTTCAATTATTCAATCTCATGAGATTTCATAGAAGTACACTTAAAATCTTCCCGTGCCGAGGCTGAACCAATGATGTGTGTGCCTGAGAGGTCATTGAGGAGCAATACAGACATTTTGTTAAATGTGTAGGGGCATATAACAAAAGATTCAGTGGAATGGGTTTAAGTAGTGACTGTGAGGCAGCGGGAATGGATGCTGAATGAATTAACCAGCTATGGTAGTTGCTTTTCTATTGCTGTGATAAAATACTCTAACAAAAAAGCAAGATAGGGGAGAAAGGGCTTGTTTTGGCTTCCATTGCTGAGGGGCTACAGTGCCACGTAGTCATAGTGGGGAAGGCAGAGCGAAGGAGCAAGAAGCCACCCTGAAGGAGCAAGAAGCCGCCCTGACACACAGGAAAGCAAATGATCCCATTTCATCTGCACACAGGAAGGGGACACACACACACACACACACACACACACAGAGAGAGAGAGAGAGAGAGAGAGAGAGAGAGAGAGAGAGAGAGAGAGAGAGAGAGAGAGAGAGAGAGAGAGAGAGAGAGACATGAGCAATAAAACCTCAAACTCGGCCCCCAGTGACGCATTTCTCCCAGCAAGACCCCCTCCATAACCATCCCAAACAGCACCACCATCTGCCTGCCAGCCTTATAGAACACTATGATTACCAACCTGTGCACATGCAATTTATTGAAAGATGTGGAAAACTGAAGAGATTGCTGCCAGAAAGCCCCTATAACAGCATCTGGTTACACCTCATCTTCCCACAGGCGACACCACTGTTTAGGAAGTGGTCCCCGAAGTTCACCTGCAGGGCCTCGCTCAACTCTTCTACATTTTGGGGGCAACCCCTGACAGTTCTTTAATTCTTAGACTAATCACTGGCTGGCTTCAGAAGCCTCATGGTATTTTGGCATTTCAGCTAAATATGGAGTTAAAAAAAATGAAAACTCCAAAAGAAGGTTAAAAACGATGGGAAAATCTAAAAATAATAGTAAATGTTCATTGAATACTCTATACTCAATGTGGAAAGCCAGCTCCCACCTTTTGAAGGGTTCTTGGGTGGAGGAGAGAGGAATGAGAAAATATTAGGTAGAAAGAAGATGATAAGAAGACAGAGACACAGGATAGCTTCGGGAGGGCCCTGGTCAATACCCGGGTGCCCAGAGCTTTATTCAAAAGGGCTTTTTAGAATATGCCAAGGGGAGGGGCACAAGACCTCCCCCTCACAAGATCAAAGCACACTGTTCAGCCAAATGTAGACCCTTCCAAACACCTGGTAAACACACCCATGGCTAAATCATCTCCTTATGCAGCCCTGCTGGGTAAAGCAAGCTCAGATTCTCTGACCCTGAGTAATTTCTCACTAGGAAGTCTCTATGGGCCACCACAACTCAAGTCATGCAATAAGAACCTATCACTAAGCCAGGATTTTGTTTTATTCTTGTTCTGTATAAGAGGCCATAGAGAGGCCAGGAAAATAGAGCTGCTCCCATTGTGAGAGGGCACAGCTCATGTTAGCCTCGGCAGAACTCACTAACAGCAGGGCAGTGTTTGAGTTTGGGGTAATGAGCAGGGAAATACATACTGCCCGCTGGTACATTTGTTCCTGGGTGACCATGATGAGAACATGACAGACTCACCCGGGACTCTTATTTCTTATGAGCTTTGCACATTGTTGAAACAGCATAGAGCAGACAAATTTAGCTGGGAATTTGGGGCTTTCATTACTTAGGAAGGAGTGAACTCAAGAAGTCTAAGGCAAGGTATTTTCATATGAGTTTACTGTCTTCTGGATATTCTGTACATACATGGAGTTTGGGGTTCTACTCCTCTGGAGTCCCTGTTGACTGCCATGGAGCTTTTAAAATAATATAGTGTGTCTGAGCCCATCAAGTCTGCTAAAACAAAAGACCATAAATTGGGTGACTTGTAAACAGCAGAAACGACCTGCTCGTGGAGCTCTGCAACTGGATGTCTGGGCCAGGCTGCCAGCAGGGTTGGGGTCTTTGGAGGCACACTGCTTCTGGTGTCCTCACAGAGTGGAAAGGGGGCAAGGCAGCAACCCCTCCCCCAAGGGCCCCACCCTCATGTGAGACCACCCAAAGCCTCACCTTCTAGTACAATCATCTTAGGGAACAAGATTTCAATGTATTAGTTTCTGGAATACATACATATTCACCCTACAACAGAAAAGTGAATATTTCCCCAGCAGACTGTACAGTTTACAAGGCTGATAACCCAAAGGTAGCCAAGATTCATGCACCACAAATGAGCAGAACTATTTTAGGTGGCAACTTGGCAAAGATTATCAGTGTTCAAAATGTGCCTATAACCTGGGGCTTGGTTATTTTGCTTCTAGAAATTTATCCCGCAGAAACATTTCCTATATCTAGGCAAACATAATGTGTAGGAGTCCTACTGTGCCTTATACTTTCTTTAGTGCTATATTGTTCTATTTTGTTATAGGAAATAAAAACATAAAACAAGCCATGCCTGCTTGTACAGACCTGTAAACCTTCTACTCTGGAGGCTAGTAGTCTTCGAGGACTGGAGGCCCTGAGTATGACCCCAGCCTCAGCTACATAATAAGAACTGGGTCAAAACAAAACAAATAAACAAAAAACAAGACAACATAAATGTTAGTGAATGAAGCAATGATTAAACAAACTATACTCTATCCATTCCATAGAATTATTTGTGCAAAATAAAGTAAGATGCATTTGGTGTGATTTTATTTAAAATGTTATTGCAGTTTTTATATGTAAATTTGTTAGTACCTCTTTTAGAAATTTCTGGAATTTACCACTGACTGCCTTTGACAAAGTCTGTGTTTCATTTTTTGGAGTTTTATACTATCTTTTTATTTTGTAGAAATAATGTTTCTAAGCCATCCCACTCTTGGGCATATACCCAAGGAATGCTGATTCATACCATAAAGATACATGCTCAGCTATGTTCATAGCAGCACTATTTGTAATAGCCAGAACCTGGAAACAACCTAGATGCCCGTCAATGGAAGAATGAATGAAAAAAATGTGGTACATATACACAATGGAGTACTACTCAGCAGAGAAAAACAATGAAAGCATGAAATTTGCAGGCAAATGGATGGAACTAGAAAAAATCATCCTGAGTGAGGTAACCCAAACCCAGAAAGACAGTCATGGTATGTACTCACTCATAAGTGGATTCTAGATATAAAATAAAGAACAATCAGACCACAACCCATAGAACCATGGAGGCTATATATATAGCATTGGAGGTCCCTAAGACGACTGTGGCTTATAATAAATTTTGGTTTTACTCAATTATTGAAAAAAAAATATAGCCAAACGAATGGAAACACATGAACTATGAACCAAAGGCTGAGGGGTCCCCAGCTGGATCAGGCCCTCTGAATAGGTGAGGCAGTTGATTGTTTTGATCCGTTTGGGAGGCAACTAGGCAGTGGGACCGAGTCCTGTGCTCATTGCATGAGTTAGCTGTTTGAAACCTGGGGCTTATGCAGGGATGCTTGGCTCAGTCTGGGAGGAGGGGACTGAACCTGCCTGGACTGAGTCTACCAGGTTGATCTCAGTCCTCGGGGGAGGCTTTGCCCTGGAGGAGTTGAGAATGGGGGGGTGGGCTGGAGGTAAAGGGAGGGGGTGGGAGGGGGGAGAACAGGGGAACCCATGGCTGATATGTAGAACTGAATGGTATTGTAAAATAAAATAAAAGGAAAAAAAGAAAAAGAAAAAAAAGAAATAATGTTTCTAATTTTTGCTTTTTTTGTAAATAGACAAAGAGTAGCCCATGTTGAGCTGGAACTCATAGACTTAACATGTTTTTTCTATAGTATATATTGGATAAGAAGCTATGTTTCCAGTCTACAGCCACCAAGTGAATGATCTCATATTACGCAGATAAACGCTTGCTCATAAGATGCATGAGGCCACGTAAGATGAACTGATACACTTAGGGAAGATGATGAAGAGGTTAAATATGACTAACTGTCCCAAAAATCCTGCAGCAAGGAAGATGGAGAGGTAAATAGCCTCGAAGCACAAGATGGCTTTGTAATATTTCACTCCATAAACTGTTGCAGTAAGATAAGTGTCAACAAGGAGACCACTGGGGTTTAAGCCTCGGTTCAGAAGCAGGCCAGAGAAAGATACATTCTAGTTCCACGTGAATTTATAGTTTATGTGCATTCTATGAACAGTCAGAGGCAGATTGTAACCTTAAACAGTGGATTAACATCAAAGACAGAAGAAGAATGAGGGGCACAGGCAAGCTTTAAGGAAGTTGTTGGATGATATTGTTGTTGTTTTGATCTATTTCTGATGTTGGTTTTGTCATTTGTTTTTGAGACATGGTCTCATGTAGTCTAGGCTAGCCTTGATCTCCTTCCCAAGTATTTAGATGGAAGACTTGGGCCACCGTGGCCAGCTGTCAGACGATTCTGTACAAAGCAGATGTCTTACACTGTGACTTGCCTGGCAGGACATCATTTTCTCCTGCTGTGGTAGTAATTTCCTGGTTTCCAGCTGATTCGAGTTCGCTGTTCATGATTGTAGCCTATGGGGCCAGCATCCATGCTTTGCTTCTAGGAGATGGCAGTCAATGGGAAATCAGTGACTGCATTACCATGGAGAGGTGTGAAGCCTTGTATTCCCAGCAGCTGGGCAACTGGGAGAAGGAGAAGTTGGACACCACTGGCCGCGCTCCCTGCCTTAGAACCAGGAAATCAATGAGCTCAAACTCTGATTATACTTGTGGATATCTCATCCAGGGTTACAACCAAATATTGTCATCTGTAATTGCATTGCATTTAAAAAAAACAAAACCTGCTTCTAACAGCTTGACAGTGATTTCTGGATTGTATCCCTTAGTCTCTCACACAGCCAAAACGGTGATATGCCTGTCCCTCCCAAGTAAGCATTCCAAAGGAATCCTGTGGCCCTCTGGGAAGATCAGATGGTGTAAAGGCAGAAACAGAAGAGTCAAAGCCTCCCAGCCCCTCTTAGTTCCTGGTCTCAATCATTTCGCACAAGTGGATATGGAACAAGGCTTCAAAAAATGGTAAATTAAGCCTGAACTTGACTCTCGGGTTGGCAGTTAGGTAAAATTCCATCACATTTGAATAGTTCTAAGCTAGCAATTTGTTACCCTTTATCCTTTAGCGGAATTGATGAACAGGTGGTTTGCAGAAGATCACCCAGTATATTTAGCTTCTGAAATTTGAGCAACTCAAGATCTGATTGGCTGCTCCTGCCACATGATAAGTTGGGAGCGCCGGCACCGGGGTGGCTTTTGCCTGGGCTTCTCAGGAGGGGAGAGCGGGGAGAGGATTTGCTGCTGGCCAGGGTTATTCGAATAGCTCGAAGGTAAGGCCTATTTATTGTCTTCTTCTGGATTGTTCTCCTGAGAGTAGGTTCCATGACTCCCCTTGAACTATTTTCCAAAGTTCTGAGTACCTAACTGGGGAAACCACAATGGGACGCGGTTAGGAAGACCCCATTAGTCGTCTCTGTCACGGAGCGTGGAGATTCAACTCAGTCCTGCCCTCGCCAGTTATTGTTGGACCAAGGTGGCTGTCTAACACCAATTTTCTTTTTCATTTTTGTCCTAAATATATTCCTATGAAGAAGGCTCTATGGTCAGTGTTCCTATATTTATCTCGCCCTGTAGAGCTTCCTTTGCCTCAGAAGGACCAGCAGTTTCGCTAGCTTAACAAAACCAGCCACCCAGGGTATTGGTTTACAGTGGAGCGTCCCTCGGAGCGGGACAGCTGCTCCCAGACATCACCCGGCTTATACGGCGCAGCCACTCTCTGGCACCAGGCCGAAAGGCCTTCAGCCTTTCCCCAGTTCCTGAATTAGAAATGTAGGCCAAAGACAGACAAGCAGACATGTACTTCAACCAGTGCTTTAATTTTTTTCGTGTTTTTCAGGCTTGAACACGAGCTACAGAAGGGAAAAAAAATACCCACGGAAACCGATGGTTTTCCGGAGAAAATAACCCCATTGCCTTGAGGTTTCTACTTTTATCTTAAAATTTATGGACAGATTTATTCTACATGTTCTAATAATATAAGTGATATTGCATATAGCATTCTAGATCAAGGCAGAATACTAAGTTAGCCTTTCTAGGATTTGGGGTTTCTGAGGCACAATTCCAGCTACTGAAAGCCACACTAATGCTCCTTTTGCTAAAAAAATTTTGCTTGAAAATATTTTCTCTCTAAATGTTTGGTCATTTAAATTCTATCTCTTGAGTCCAAACTGCTTCACTTCCCTTTAAAACTAGAGCTGGAGGACCCCTGTATGGGTGTATGGGTAGCATCGCTCAGCGTATCACTGAGGGAGCCAGGAGAGGGAAGCCATTTCTTTTGTAATCTGTTTAAATGCCCCTTAACCCACAAAAATATATAATCACTTTGACTGTCTTGATTTTAAAATTTTTTATGGTGTTATAATAAAATACTAATATATTTTTGTTTGTATGGAATATGGAAAGTCTGTAGGTACCACTACTACTCTGGAAAAATGGCGGATGATGAAGAATATGAGGAGGTGATAGAGGTAAGAAGAAAGCCCAGTTGGCAACAGAGTGCTTAGGTAGTGACAGCCGGAGCCAGTGGGGGAATCAGTCATTTGAAAAAACTCATCATCTGCTATAACTTCCCAAAGGGTCACCATCAAAGTGCGAGAAAGGTATATTTCATGTTCAGTTTCACAGTAAGTATGTGAGACCTGGAAGTGAAAGGGCATATCACTACTTCCCAGTTTTACTCTTTCTCAAATGCTCAAAAAAAAACCCCTCATAAACAAACAGCAACAAACAAACAAAACCAAGGTGTGGGTGCAGGTAGGTTTTGTTTTTAAAACTGATGGCTTTCCCACCTCCCAACCTCAATGATCAAAGGGCCCTGTGCATGCTTCCCATCATCCGTACGAAGAGAGAGGGAATGGGCAGCCTCTCCTTCTCCTTCAGTTAGTTGAATTGCATAGGGAGTGTGTGTTACACACAGGAACAGCCATCTGTGAGCTAGGCGTGCATGCATGTGAGTGTGTGTGTGTGTGTGTGTGTGTGTGTGTGTGTGTGTGTCCACGATCTAATAGACACATGTGTGGACTCATGAAGGTCACAGCAACAGCTGGAGCCACTCTGCCACCGACTCCATCATGTTTAAGCAAATAAACAAGACCAGCTTTTGAATCTTGACTGAGAACTAAGACCACAGCGGCTGTCTTGACAGTATCCGCCCAGATCAGTGATGGCTACCTGGCAGTTTTACAGAATTAATTGTGTGCCTCACATTAGTATCACATCATTGCAATCACAGTATTACTTTTCCTTATCAGCTCTTGCCTTTAGCTTTATGTTCTAGAGCAGAAACCCAAAGGCTTGCAGCTAATCCGTGGGAATACATTGCTATGAAACTGAAAATGCCTAGAAAGTTCCAATTAACCTAAATGGATAATAATCTGTGTTCATTTTTAATGACTGCTCCAAACAAAACTTCAGATGAATGTGCCAAAATTTACCCTTGCTAATCAGTCTTTATATAGGCAATGAAAAAATTTTATTCTAGAAATAAAATTACCTTTATTGCTGAAGCATATAAAAGCTAGAATGTATCTGACAGATGTAGTATTTAACCTCTCTGGCTTATATGCTGATGGCTACATCTTCTCATGGATAGCGCCATCACTAATGAACATTTTAATGTAAGTTCCTAAAAGTCAGAACTATCCCTATTAAACACACTATAAATTAAGTTATAATTATGGTTAATTTCTTTTCTATGGTAATAATAAAAGGAACACTTTCAAGCCTCCAGTTAAACTACCCCTGGCTTTTTCTAAGTGTTCGTGTGATCTTGGCCACTGTGCTCAGTGTTAGCCACTAGTCACAAAAATGGAAGGGGCTATTTTAGGCAGTCCATCCTTGCCATTTTGTTCCCATTACTGCTTCGGGTCTGACCAGCAGGGGCCTTTCAGGGAGAGTTGAACCCAAGTCTCTTTGGTCTCAGAAAAGATCACAAGAATGGGATGGTGACAAGTTCAAGAGAAGTGCCTTAAAAATCATATCCAGCCTCAAATGCACATCTCAGATACCTGAAATACAATTATACTGGCACCGTCTATACAGACTGAAATGTAGAAGGAGAAAGGAGCAATAACGCACAGCCTAATTAGCAGTATAACTCTAAAAAAATAAGATTTAGCATTCAAGTTAATGCCAAGCACTTGGACAGTGTTGCATTCTTTTGTGTGTGTGTGTGTGTTAGCTTATTTCCAAGATCGATTTCCCAATTGTGAGATCCAGTAAAGGTGAAACCACATTGCCTGCCAAAGCCGCTTCTCCTGGGATGCTAAGAAAATCTGAAATCAATGGGGATCATTCATTGTAGTTTAATATTTCTTTGCAGTCTACTCAGGCTCTGTGTGACCAGGGGAATGGCTCCGTTGGCCCTCAGTGTCAAACAATATTTCTTAAAGTGTCTAAATGGCCTTTGTCCTGTGCTGAAGTCACAGGGGTAAAAGAGCCCTCCTCTGTCCTGAGAGCGCATGTGGTGCCTTTTGCTATATGGAAAGATACATACACACAAAAGTTAAATTTTAAATGGAAACTAAGCGCAAGCTTAAGGGGCATTAAGTGAGCTTTATATAGTTACAAGCACCGTGAAGAGACTAGATGGCCCGTGGCAATGAGAGCGTACTGAGCCAAGGGCGAAAGGAAGTAGGGCACTGAGGAGAATTTTGCATCGGTGTACCGCTCCCTGCCCCCAAAACTTCGGTGTCGGCGTAAAAGAAGAGAAGCATAACATTCTATGCTTTTCTCCAACTGAGAAAAATGAGCCAAGAACTTCCTTTTTACCCCTCTCTTCTGTGTGCTGGCCTGCAGGAGCCACTCCCGCTGTGTGCCCAGCAGAAGAGCTGGGGCCGGATTCCACTCTCCTGAGGCATCGGAGACAAAATGTCAGCCAGTTCCTCTCTGTGTCTATTTATTGCTCGTGATGTCAGAGGACAACAGGAGAGTGGGTTTCAGATCCCGGCTGCAGGACCAGTAGCAAACTCACTCCCCTGCCGTCTCTGGGGAGCTGTGCCCTGTCCTCTTCCTTCCCAGACCTTCACCAACTGTCACCTTAGCACCCCGCCTCCCCCCTTCCCACAGATAGGCCTCCCCAGCGAAGCTAGCTGGCGAAATCACCTGGTGCTTCGGTGGAGGCAGGCAGGCAAGTGCCGAACTAGATGCAGGCTAGCCTTTGTCGAAAAGGGGCAGCCATCACTCCAGAGGACTCTAAGTAGTCCGAGGAAGATGGGAATGACTGAGACGTGACTGTTATTAAAATTTTCCTCACGCTATGCTTCCCTTTTGTCTTATAATTAGTAAACAGTGAATCCCATCATAGTTTCTCTTTGCACACAGAGCATCCTCGAGATGGTATTACTGGGTTCTTTTCTAAGTATTCTTAGAAATACTAAGATTCTCTCAAATACTGTGCTGGTTAGTTTTTGTCTACAAAGTAGAGCCGCCTGGAAAGAGGGAACCTCAACTGAGGAATTGCCTCCATGAGATTGTCTGGTAGGCAAGTCTGTGAGGATGTTTTCTTGATGAATGATTGATGGGCAAGGGCCTAGCCCACTGCGGGCAGAGCCAGCCCTGGGCAGGTGGTCCTGAGTTGTTAAAAAAAAAAAAAAAAGCAGTCTGAGAGATCCGGGGGAGCACACCAGTAAGTAGCGCTCCTCCATGGTTCGGCCCTCTGCTCCTGCTGGACTTCCTGCTCTGCCCTCCCCTGAAGATGGACTGTTATGGGACATGTCAGCCAAATGCACCCTTTGCTCCCTCGGTTGCTTTTAGTTATGGAGTTTATCCGGCAACAGAAAGCTAACCAGGACGGAAATTATAAGGGGCAAATGTTTCTTGCCCCAGGAAAATAGCTTCCAGTGCCAAGAGGTACCTCAGACCTTGCTGGACACCTTGCTGGACACTTTGCATCTTTTTCTTAGCTCTGACACGTCCACTGTAGCTTTCCTCCACCTTCCTAAGTGACAATAGGCCCAGAATGTGAACAGGCCCTCACTCCTTCCTCCCTGCAGATATTCCAATGCCAACTCAGCCTGGGAAGCCAGCTCACAGGTTCAGCGGAGGCAGGGGAAGGCTGGCTGCTGGCTGCTCTCCTAGTCACATTGACACTCCTGTGCTCTGTTTACAGTACTACACCGAGGAGACAGTTTACGAGGAGGTGCCGGGAGAGGTAAGACTCAGCCCACCCGCGCATGCTCTGATTCTCATCAGAGCCTCTTGACTCTCTCATACTCCTGGCGCTAGAAAGATGGAGAAAGCGAAACTCACCTAGGAAGCTAACTCGCCCGCCTGTGCCCAGAAGCTGGTGGTAAAAGAACAGACCCTGCACTTGACAGGATAATTCACTTTTTTTTTTATGGTCTGCTTATGCAAGCGGGCAAGGAATGGTTCCCTGGTGCACATTGTGGCATTTTTTTGTACAGATGGTATGAAGGAAGGTCGTAACAGTGGCTGCCTCAGGTGACTTCTGAGTGGCACAGTCTAGCCGTTTAATTGCATAGAATTATAGCTTGTAGGGTAAGGTCTCTGCCACCAGGGGTGCCGCTCCTGAGACATTGTCCCCAGTGACTTAATGACAAGCCACTTTAGGAATCCCAAGAGAAGGCATTTTTGTAACAGTTCCAGTTTTGGAATCCCCCAGCCCCACACTTTATTTTCTGTGTGGAGCTGTTTCTCCTTGAGCCTGACAAACACTGATAAAAGTGGCAGACTGTGAAGTTGGCTTAAAGAGCCCATGGCCGGATTAAAAACTGGCACTGGTGGTTTGATTGGGTTCTCATAGTCAGTCAGGCTTTAGTAATGGTAGGCAGAGTACCGTCAATTCCAGTGGGGCTTGTCAGGTCTACGGTTGTCTTAGTGGGTTTCTCTTCCCCACATTGATGCTAGAATTCTGCTTTTGGGACCGGAGGTCTTTGCCTTGAAGGACGAGATCTTACACAGTACATCAGAGCCTCTGCCTCTTGTTCTCTGTCCTTGTGGACCTACCATATTTCTAACCATGGACTACATCCAAACTTTGAATCTCAGTTTTTCCGTGATAGCCCGCTTTAGGAAACAATGGTCCCCGCCTACTGCATAGGCAAGACTGTTGAGAGGACAATCGTTCACTATGCTGTTACCACTGTTCTGGTCCCCAGTGTAAAGGGCAGTCTAGTGTGTGCTGTAAATGGCAGTAATGGACTAATTCAAAAGACTAATACTTACAATACTGATGTGATGAGGGTTTTCTTTTTTTTTTTTTTGTCTCATATTATACAAGATGACTAATGCCTATAGAAAATGCAGCTGGTCTTATTCACTTAAAAGAAAATCAAGAATTTAAGCTTTATTTTTAATAGTATTTTATTACTCAGTCTCATTTGCTTTTTCTTGATCTAGACAACTTGGAAAGATTCTTATTGTTTTGTTTTACTTTATAATGGTGCTGGTGGTTGGACATAGAGCCTTGTACATGCTAAGCAAGTGCTCTACCACTGAGCTACAGTGTGGCATCACTTAAGAAGACACGATTAAGACTATTTTACTTATGATTTTGTTTATACTCCATTGAGGTATTTGACTAGCTCTCTGAAAATACAGTTTACAGATTATGTCACAATCATTATCCAGGCTGATGTGTGTTACATGCCGTCATATGGATATATATGATATATATATATATATATATATATATATATATATATATATATATCTTCATGCTTTGGCTGGCTTTGTAAATGGAAAAGGAACATCAGGAAGGTCGATGTGACTGAAGTTACAACAGTGTTCACCGAAGTCATGGTATTAGTGTTAACTTCATAACCACTTTTCATTTTCAGACAATTACAGAAGTCTATGAAACTACGACGACAAGGACATCTGACTATGGCCAATCAGAAACTTCCACACCAGCGCTGGTACAGCCACAACCAGCAAAACCGATGGAGCGGAAGAAGGTCATCCGGAAGAAGGTGGACTCTTCCAAATTCATGACCCCCTACATTGAACACAGTCAGAAAATGCAGGATCTTTTCAGCCCAGTAAGTACTGAGCGCCACCTCTTGTGCTGGTTAGATGATGGAGAAGTTACTGATCTTAGCCAGCTCTGAGATGCTGGCTAATTTTGTTTCTCAGTCTTGTAGGAACACAAATATTTTGTAGAAATGTGTCTTTTGTGTGTGACTGTGGAATTTTTGAGTAATTCATCTATGCCATCGCAGCATTGGGATAAACCTTTGTTGTTACTGAAAGATATGCATAAGTCTGATTATAAAACACTGTTGCATAGCCAATCCAGAGCAATAAAAACACGATCATGAATATTTTATTTCCTCATTTATTTACTGAAAGTCTGTTCATAGAAGCTAAGTCACATGGTTAAACTGTGCCTGAGGGGAGCAACCTCTTAGAGTAGCCAGCACTATAAAAGATTACTAAGTGGTGTCGAGTGAAGGACTTGTAATTCAGAAAACCAAGCTCAGGCTAAACTCCTTTGAAACTGAGGAACAGAGCATTTGAGGTTAGCCCAGAGCCAGGGCTTTAAGCATTGCTACACAATAGAATCTCCCACAATATTATAACCGACTAGTGCTTGGGGCCTTCTTGTTTAACCGGTTCAAGGCTCGGGCCTGTGCAAAAGAGGCTTTTAAAGCTGCACAGATGTTCTCACACAGACCCCAGACAGAGAATGATTGAAGAGTCAATGCTCTCTGCTTCTTACAGTCCCACGATAGTGGGACCGACGGTGACTGCCAGAAAGCCACATCTATTTCAGTAGATCTGATTTGTTGATTTCCACGATGGGCCAAAGTCTCTCCAGGTAGCTTGATTGCATGTGTTTCAGAGGCTTGAAGAGATGAATTGTTATAGTTCGGGGTGTGGGGGGGAGGCATTGCATTATTCAGGATCAAAACTGTTGTCTGAAGCTTCCATGTTGGTTGACATCCAAAGTTTCAATTTTGATCATGTTAACTCCTGGAGGTTATGGAGTAAATTTCTAACTTGGATCCTTGAATGATCTAACATGTAGGATTCTAAACAGGACTTCCTTGCCTCCTTTTCACTGCAGTGTTCAAAATAAAGGCAAAAGTATCTCTTTAATTTATTGCCATATAATCTCATTAATTCAGCCACTATGAACCTAGAATTTCTGATATTCTGAGTGGAATGTTGGCACCCCTCCTCCTCCTGTTAGCCAGTGGTTAGTGTCTGAATCAGCAGTTTAATTTAGATTGTTGACTACTCACGAATATTCTTTGAGGCCTTGATAGTTATAAGTGATGCATACTGTTACCAAAGCAAGGATCCGTTGGGGAGCTGGCAGAAGTAATAAATTTGCATGTCATTATAAAATATTCCATAATTCAGCTTTCCATTAATTCAGCTGGCATCACAGCTGTGTAACCACTGCAGCTCAGCTGCAGCTTCTGAACTGAGTATTTTTGCATTGTATTAGCAATTACATCTTTTCAGAATCAACTCATCTTCTGGAATAATTGATATTTCGGGCTTTTGTATATGTGTGCAACCAAAAAAAAAAAAATCAAGAGAATTATTTTAGGGCATATCCCAGACAATTGTCTGTAACAAGTCTCCAGGATCCTAGCATGTTTAGGAGGAACAATTAACGAATCTATTTTAGTTTTTGCTGAGAGGGTATGTGATAGAATGAAAGCTGTCGCAGCTGATAATTGTTATTACTTGGAGGATTTAAAGAAAAATCAGATGGGGATGTATGTGTTGCCTGAACTTTCTGCTGCTGTCTGGTCACGTTCCAGAATAATATCTGGTATTCTTTTCAGAATAAATACAAAGAGAACTATGAGAAAGCAAAGGGACAGCCATATGCCATCACAAGTGATACTCCAGAACTTCGCAGAATCAAGAAAGTACAGGATCAACTCAGTGAGGTGGGCTTCATTCTAAAGTAAAGGAGGGAGGTACTATGAAACTATGACCAACTCTGGGGTCCTGGGGCTCTAAATGCACGGGGAATAAAGAGTCACATTACTCTGAGCAAGTCCAGACATCTAGAGAGGGCATTAGCCATGAACCCTGTTTGCTGCAAATGAACCCAGAAAAAAGCTTGGCTTAGCAATCAAAGAGGAGACTTTTTTCTGACTATTTTCCGACTCGTGGTGGTCCTCCACATGGAGTACAGTGAGGCTGAGAAGCCTCAGGCTGGAAATTCAGCCAGCGGAGCAGGCAAGCAGTAGTGCAGATGCTCTGCGGATCTTCCTAGCTAAAAGGCTTTGTGATACTGACATACAGCCATTGGGCTATAACAGGCTTAGATAAGTGTCCAGGCTTCTCATGAACTTCAGGCATGTGCTGTTTCTTCAGGTTAAGTATCGAATGGATGGAGATGTTGCCAAAACTATCTGTCACGTGGATGAAAAAGCAAAAGATATTGAACATGCAAAGAAAGTGTCGCAGCAAGTCAGCAAGGTACAGCCATGTTATGGGTGGCACCGGGATATTCTAGAGCATGTGCCCACCCTTAGAGGTGGACTAACGGCCACGAGCCTGCTCACAGAGGCCTGAAGTGGCCTGTAGATGGCTAGGGGTGGAATGAAGATTTCTTGACTTGCCTAAAGAAGCATTTGCCACTCTAATGGTGCCGGGGGAGGGGGGTAGAGGAGGAGGCTGCCACAAAGAGTGCAGTCTTGATGTCTTGTTTATTTTTTTAAGAAATTTAGAAAGCATAATTTTTATGAAAAATTTCCAAATTTCAAACGTGGGCAGCTAATTAATAGAGTTCTAGAATATCATGTGAGACAAAAGAAAATTGAATTAATTGGCTGATTGCAACCTTTGAAAGAAATCGATTGAAAATCAGAATCAAAGTATTTTTCAAATTTAGGTTTTTGGTGGTTTTGTTTGTTTGTTTTGTTGTTTTTGTTTGTTTGTTGTGAAGGCTTCCTAATGCTAAGAAGGTGTCCTAGGATGTTGGCATGGTCAGCATTTTCCTGGTAACCCTTCAGCAGCCTTTGTATGAGGCCACACGAAGCTTCTGTCCCATCTACCCTCCAAGTCCTCCTGCCTGGGGTGACGCATCAAGCCACAGTTCATCTGTTTTCTCTGTAGGTTTTATACAAGCAGAACTGGGAAGACACCAAGGATAAGTACCTGCTTCCCCCTGACGCCCCTGAACTTGTCCAAGCCATTAAGAACACAGCCATGTTCAGTAAGGTGAGTCCAGCACTTCCCAATGTCCCACCATACACTTAGAGCCGTATCTGCTGAACACTTGGAAACTCGGAACAGTTTCTTGGTGTTTTGGGGAATGTAGCTGTGGAATTGTACAGGGCTAGGACTTGACCAGGAGGCCCCTTGGATCCTGTTGAGGATCATTCTTGGGCAGAAGGGCCGGAAGTCCCTGGAGAACAACCTGAGCAACCCGTGGATGGGAGCATAACATGGAGAGAATTAGACACACGAGAGAATGGAGGAGGACATTGACGAAGCTGTATATTTTTTTAAATGTCAGTTATGCTTTGGACACCCCCAGCTGTCACTCTAATCAGAAGTTTGTTTTATGACAGAAATTGGGGAAAATACAAAACTAACATGGATTGGATGGAAAGGGGGAGGTTGTCTATGAATTTCACTGACAATGGCTTATACCTTGCCCTTGGTGCCTCGTGTCATCAAAAAAGCTCAAATTATGTACTTACTATGAATATCGCTTGTTTTCTCACTGTGTTTTTTCTCTTTTCTGATTTAGAAACTGTACACTGAAGACTGGGAAGCAGACAAAGGGTTGTTTTATCCCTACAATGACAGTCCGGAACTGAGGAGGGTCGCCCAGGCCCAGAAAGCACTTAGTGATGTAAGTGGAATATACTTGATATCGTCTGGATGTGGGGTCAGGAAAGCCTGGAGCAGGTCGTTTGGTCCTTAAAAATGATCCAATATTATTACGGAGACTACATCCAGAGCCAAAATTTATTGTATGTGCTTATATTAGCTATAGCTTACACTTTGTATTAGACAGCATTTAGCCCGATCCCTTCCTCCTTTGTATAAGGAACCTAAGTTTGCGTCAGTAATGGCAGAGTCTAGACTTAAATTCCAAAACTGATGTTCTTCCCACCAAACCATGTATCATTTTCCTCCTTGGCTCTAGTGCTAAAGTTGTGTTGTGGTGATGGAGTGGCATTTTTTAAAAACAGCCATTGGAATCACATCCCTCCCTTTGCAAATTCACTAATCAAATGTTATTTAGCTTAAACGTATGTATCATGAAAAAAGAAAAAGACTTGAAATAACAGGGAAAACATTTGGACCAAGATATTCAATGGATAAAGTAGAGATTGAGGGTATGAGAGCCTCATGGTTGTGTGATAAGGATGGAACTTAATGTTTAAAAGTCATCCTAATAAATGTGATAGCTGAAGACAAGAACTGAGGGAGAGGGAAGAGTGTGTGGTCAAGGGCAGAGTCCTGGAGGACACTCAGCTGAAAGGAGCCAGCACAGATGAGGGAACAGAGAAGCTGAAATGGAATCTGGAAATGCCATGTCATGTTGGCCGAGGGAGAGGTGTCCAAGAAGACACACCTCCCTCTACCCATAAACAAGGAGTAAGAATTGTCTCCATACCACTTAAAGTTGGCTATGCCTTTAAGATATCACAATAATAAACACAAGGAAACTTACAACAAAGAAGAAAAATCTCCACTCTTAACTCCGCAAAGCTTGGCAGTTAGGGAAGAGCTTTTATTTTTGCTTCTGACCAAGTATACACGAGTATCACGTTACTACTGTGGCTATTAATACTATTGTTAGCAACATGAGCTTTTACAGTCAGTAGTTCAGAGACCAGGACAAGCTGCTGTCCACAGAACACGCCACGGTGTGGGCACATAGCCTTTGAGCCAGGGGCTTCTGTTAGAATCACCCGTTCTCTCTGTACCTTATTTCTGCATCTCTCCAAATACTATTTACCATGTTTTCCTGTTATTGAAATACAGACAAACAGTTTGCAGAGACTAACAATGTCTTTAAACTGATCTGGAGTGCAGAATTCTAACTAGACAGAACTCTGAGCATGGTTCCTAAAAAACAAGGACTTGGTGATCTGATTTCTCAGAAACTTTTTGACGGATTGTCATACTAATAAGCATTTCTCCTGTTTGAGTGCCACTTTCTCCCTAAGGACTTTCCCTAAGTCATGGAAAATTCCACTTGCCCTTTACCTAAAATAAAGATTTTATGCACTCAAATTAAGCAGGGGAATTCATATACATTATATGCTTTTTTTAAAAAAGTCTTTCATATCCCAGTTAATTTGTTCATTTTCATGAAAGCTTTCGTTACACACACTAGATCAATATTATTACAGACATACTTAGACCTGGTTAAGTATGACATGACTGTGGTCTTGAAATGAGCC
Organism: Peromyscus maniculatus bairdii; assembly: GCF_049852395.1. Classification (NCBI taxonomy): domain Eukaryota; kingdom Metazoa; phylum Chordata; class Mammalia; order Rodentia; family Cricetidae; genus Peromyscus; species Peromyscus maniculatus. The sequence goes on along the minus strand of NC_134855.1, from coordinate 30,714,830 downwards.
GGTTCCTTTTTACTATAAAGAAGAACACTGTCCTGTTGAAGGAAAGGTATTTTGTGATAGAAGAGTTGGGAAGATGACCCCCCTGTCCAGACTTCTGCTGGAGTCAGTCACCGACCCCCTCCCCTAGTTAGAAGATTCAGGAAGGCAGGAAAGAGGGGTGAAGGGGGGTCCATGATTCATGCATACCAGACTTCTTTTAAGATGGTGGAAGCTCTTACAGGCTGGAAGGAAGGAGGTGATAAAGGGGGAGAGATTGAAGCTGGGACACAGAGCAGGGACAAGGAGTGGAGCTTGGCTCGAAAGGTAAATGTGGGAGCGCCGGAGAGCTCAGGAACCGTGCCCTGTGAGTGCTGCTGCCCCCTGGAGCCAGAGCAGAAGGACAGATACACTTTAAGTGGAAATTCCCCTCTTTTCTCTACAAAAGAGAAAATCAGAGTAGGGTAGAGTTGACTGAGGACTTACAGGAGTGTTGGAGTTGAGACCTGCTTCCGGGAACCGGGACACATCATAGGATGTTCAAGTTTCACTGAAAACAAAGTGGCCAATTGGACATCAAAAAGTCATAGAGTGTTAGACACACAGCCCCAGGCAGGTTACAGTTCACAGAGCAGAAAACTGGGTAGATGACCTACAGAGTTCCAGCTAGGTGTTTGGGCTTGAAGACTTCCTCCCATGAACCTCGTTCATATGTCCTTCTTAACTCCACTGACAAGGTCAACATTGTCCCATCAGTGAGTGTGTGTGATCTTCCTCTGAGTCATTCAGCACCCCAGGCAAAGGAATAAAATAATATGAAGTTAAGTTGGTCCAGAAGTAGAGCTTGTTAAGTAGATATGAGGGAAAGACAAGGTTGAGAGTTGAGGATGTTAGAGAAAGGAAAACTTGACATTAGCAAGGATGGTGTGAAGACAGATGCAAAGAAACATGTCTAGGACCAAGAGGCAGGGCACACAAACCAAAGACAGTCGTGGATAGACAGTGCAGGACTATTAAAGACTGGGAAAGAAAACACCGCCATTGTTAAGAGTGCCGACAAATGAATGGAACATGAAATATGCTTTTTTTTCCCAAATGCTTATGGACATTCCTGCCTTTTATTCTTATCAGATTGCCTACAAAAAAGGACTCACTGAACAGCAGACTCAGTTCACATCTTTGCCTGATCCTCCAGATGTAGAATTTGCCAAGAAAGTAACCAACCAAGTGAGCAAGGTACGTACGCAGAGGAAACTACTCTGGTTTTGTTTTTTTGTGTTTTTTTCAGCCATTTGGGAGAGAAACTGATGGTGAACTTGAAAAAGAAACTCAAACACTAGCAGTATTTTTGCATATGCCCCCCCCTAAAAAAAACCCTTTTATACCAAAAACAGCTCATGTACCAACAGCATAAATGATGTCAGTGGTCAGGCAACTTGATGACTCAATGAGTTTTAAATGTCACAGTCACCTCTTGATAAGAGAGCTTATGGCTTAGTGCCACTTGACATTTTAATTTCTGAGACAGAGTCTCAGGTCACTTAGGACTAAGTCTACCCTTCTGTGGAGGCTGCGGTTGAACTCGTGGGGTGGGGAGAGGCCCTGTGCAGTTCCTGCCCTCACTCTCTCAGTCAGTTGTGAACGCACGCACGCACGAGGCTCTGTGAGTGTGCCCTCAGACACAGACAGGCCAGCCGTGGGGCCAGCACTTCGGAGCTTTGAAGCCCCAACAAGCTGCTTATTTTGCCTATATTTAGCCAAACAAAGTAGCTCAGAAGGATGCAGCTGTGGCAAGGAATGCAGAGAGACAAGTGTTTGACTGGTATGCAGGGCGAGCTAAGTCCTGTGCAAATCAGTCCAGTCAGGGAGCTTTCTCTGGGACCGGCTGCTCCCCCGTCCCCGTCCCCCTCCCCCCCCTGCCGCCACAGTTTGGTCAAATGCTTCAATTTTGACTGAACTTCAGGGTTCTTATTTTTTTGGGTTTTTTTTTTTTTTTTTTTTTTTTTTTTTTTTTTTTTTTTTTTTTGGTAGAGTTGGGCTCTTTAATACAGGAGAAGGAAGGAAAGATACAAATGATGAGATCTTTTCTGCAGTGTTTCCAGCTTCTCATTCTGCAGAACATTTCATGTAAAACCCAGGGGCTGGATAAGAATAGTAAAATTAATGAGAATACTAGCAACCTACTCTTTCCCCAGGGCTGGGCAGCGATCAACTGAGGACTGTGCACAATGGAATGGCTGCTGGGTGTGTTCACGGGGCGGGGAGCAGGGGAGATGAAACAGAAAGATAGTTTAACTCTGGGAGAAGTTGTTGTTTTTAAGGGGTCATTTAAAATGAATCTATTTTTGATTTTTATTTAAAGAATGTCTTGATTCAGGTAGAGCTCTTTTTTCTCTCATTTGAGCCTGCAGTGTGGAGAGTTGAAAGTGATTTTTAAATGCCAAACCTCTCTGTGGTCACTCCTCCCAACGATTTAGGCTTGAAGGTGAAACTCAAGTTGTGCTTCTCGGCGTGGTATCCCTTAGACAAACCTGACAGCCGAGCTCTTCAAATGTGACTTGAAAACGCCAAGACTCTTAGTGAATTTGGACTCCTACAATAAGATATCATATGTAGAGTATCTTAAACAGAAGGCTTTGGCTTCTCAAAGTCCCAGGAAGTGAAAAGTCAAAATGAAGTGCCATCACTTTAGGAGCTAAGGATTCCACGTATGAATTGGAAGGGGGACATACATGTATCCATTTCCCAAAGCCTGAGAGTCTTACACATGAGAAGTATAGAGTGGATTTTAAATGCTTACTATGAAATGAAGAAGAATACAAAATAGCTCATCATTTTTATGCCAATTGCATGTTAGAATGGTAGTGCTTTGGGTCTAGCGGGTTAAGTAAAATATATTCAAGTTAACTTCCCACCTGTCCCTTTGCACTTTAAGAAATATGGCTTCTGAAATAGTTTTCATGTTAGGTATGTTGGACTGCACACTGGTTAGCTAGGGTAACACACTGTTGGATATGTGGAAAGAGTTGCCAACCTGTTTTTGACCTTGTATAATAATATGAGCTGAGGGAGAGTGGCTGTAGTTGAAGGTCACTGGATTTGGCCATGGTGACATAAGTTATCCTAGTCTTACCCAGATTCCAAGTTCTCAGTATCTATTGTGTATTAAAAATACCAGCCTATCTGGTGAGAAGTATTGTGCATGGTAGCCAATCCATCCAGCAACCAGGCATCCAACCACAGAGGCCCAGACAGTCAAAAACAACTTCTCTGTGGTGCTTTTCCCCCACCCCAGCCCAGTCCCACGTCAAGCTACTTGGATCTGCATCATCCATCAGCATCACCATATCCTCTTTTCCCCACCCCAAAGAGGTTAAAAATGTCTCCTTCATTGTCTCACTTTCAGACATTTAAACTCTTGACATATCCTTGCCAACTGTGTCTTCCATGTCCGGTGTTTGTCTTACAGCTTCCTGTTCGTCTGGTAAAGATCACATGTTTGGCAATGGTTGTGTTGACATTACATTCTCATACTAGCCTTTTCAGAGTACATTTTCTTGCCTTTGTCTTTGCCAAAACCCTGAACTTCATGTCAGCACCCTTTCCAGACTCAGGTGTGCTCTGTGGCTCTAACTGAGATGGACTAGGAGAGTTGTTCTTCTAACAGATATTCTAGGTGAGGGAACAGGCTCACCATGATCCAAAAGTGGATTCTGCACACACACTGGAAAGTCCCTTTGGCTTCTCTGTGCCTTTTTGCTTCCCTCCAGTAATTTCCAGTGGAATCTAGAATGCTTAAAAAAAAAGTATGTCTTGCAGTGACACATTGTTAGAGAGCATGGAGCCCTGATCTTCGGAAATCTTCTATTGCACAGAATTAGGGAGAGTCCTGTGGATTTCACCGTGAGGCATTTCATCAAGTCCTGAAAGCAACTCTAGACCAATTGTGGCCAATAAAAACCCCAGTCACGATGCCCCACACGCTCTGAAAGATAACTTCTCTGTGAACGGAACTAGCAGGTGGCTCCATGTTGAGCTACTTAGAAAAGAAGAGATGTGATTACCTCAGTTCATTTTCTTCCCATTTGATAACCACATATAAACCACAGGTGCCAATCCAGAAAGTGGAAAATGAAGCCATGAGTTTAAGCAAGACACCAAGGAGCCTAATTTGTAGCCCAGTGCCCTCAGCTGATGGGTGATTAGGAGGGCCTACGGTTCAGGGAAGCAACCACTGTGCCTACTGGCATGTGGTCACCTCCCCCGACAAAATCTATCCAGAGCTTGAACCTGACCCAATATCCTTTTCTCTGTTAAATGAAAGTTCCAGGGAAAGTTACGTCAGATCTTTCCTCCAGGCTGTCATTGATCAACTCTGGGTGCAGCAGAGTAGGAGGGAAGTTTAAGGAGAAAGCTTCAGGATCAGACAGAAAGTTGGATGTTGAGCTCTTGATATGGGGGAGTCTTCCCACATGGACACTGCCTGCCTTTTCCTCCACTCTTCTAGTTAGAAGCCTGTCCCTTTAACGCCCTTGCTACCTGCACATAAAGGGGAACAAGAGTACCCTCCTCAGCAGTTAGCCAGCCACCTCTCCTCCCATGCAGTGGGACCCCTTACCAACATAGGAGACTTGGGAGTAGACTGTGAGTGATCAGTCCCCAGCCAGACCTGTTGCAGGAGGAAATAGCAAACTTTTATTCCTGGAGGGTCAGAAGGGAGGAAGGACTTGGGATGAGGCATCTGGGTGGTACTGTACTCTGCTCTTTTTCTTTAACTATCTTCCTGAAAACCCGTGTCTACCGTTACTGTGAGACTTATACCCTTACCCAGTCTCCTTAGTAAAGGCACACACACACACAGTACCTATTTCTCTGTAACAGCCAAGGGTTGGCCAGTGAGAGTATCTGATGCTTTTCAACTTGATGTTACAAAGATCTCTGTATCTTGGCTTTGAGATGCACCAAATCTAATTCCTTTGCCCGAAGTCTGGAGCTCCCTGGGTTTTTTGCATGGAAGCACAGAACTCCATGAAGACTTACATGCTGGAAGACAAAGCTGAGATGAGGGCACATCAAGAAATTCTGACACACTGCTTTGTTCTTTGCTTTTTATTTTTACATATTTTTATTGTTTTATTTGGTTTGGTTTGGTTTTTTTGAGACAGAATTTTACTATGAAACCCAGGCTGGTTTTGACAAGGTTCCCTTGCCTCAGACTTCCAAAGTGCCTTTTTTACAAGCTATCTACCACCATGTCCAAATTGAACGAACTTCTGAAGCTTTAATGTTTATGGGTACTTTATTCACTTATCAAACTCGCCTATTCCCCAAAAGATTAGAAGTACTTCTACAGGCAATCTTGGCAAGTCTCCAAGTGGAAGTGGAAGTTTTTGTCCTGCAAGCTGCTCCCAAGTAACTGACAAAAAGATTAAATATTAATTATAAATGCTTAGTTGGTAGCTCAGGCTTGTTACTAGCTAGCTCTTACACTTAAATTAACCCATATTTCTTATCTATGCTTTGCCACATGGCTTGTTACCTTTTCTCAGCATGGCATGCCCATCTTGCTCTCTTGGTGTTTGTGGGTGACTCCTCTGACTCTGCCCTTTTTCATCCCAGAATCCTTAGTTTGGTCACCCTGCCTATACTTCCTGCCTGGCTATTGACCAGCCAGCTTTTTATTAACCTAATCCAAGTGACAAATCTTTATAGTATAAAGAGGATCATTCCACAGTACCCAAGTCAATTCATTTCAGTTTTGTATTGCGGAGGTATTCAACAGAGGATGTGTCTTAGTTAGGATTTCTATTGCTGTGAAGGGATACCATTACCATGGCAATTCTTAATAAAGAAGACATTTAATTGGGGCTGGCTTACAGTTTCAGAGATTTAGTCCATTATCATCATGATGGGAAGCATGGTGACATGCAGGCAGATATGGTGCTAGAGAGGTTGCTGTACGTTCTACATCTGGATTGGCAGGCAGCTGGAAGAGAGAGTGACACTGGGCCTGGCTTGAGCACCGGAAACCTCAAAGCTCGCCCTCAGTGACACATTTCCTCCAACAAGGCCACACCTCCTAAAAGTGTCACTCCCTATGAGCCTATGGGGGGCATTTTCATTGAAAACCACCACAGGAGGGTAGCTAAATTAGTAGTCCAATTCAGATTTTGTTGTTCTTTTTTGTCTGTTGAGGTAAGATCTTTCCATGTAGCCCAGGATGGCTCAATCTCAAGATCCTCCTGCATTTGCCTCCTCAGTATACAAGGCAGATCTGAGTCTCAGCAGAATTCAGTTTCTCCTTCTATCTGTCTGCCTCTCTCTTGTTACACATACAATTTTTCTCTAGTTTCTTTATGATAATAGTTGTCATTATTATAATTACTACACCATACATTTATTTAGTGCTGTAGATACACAAAGCATCTTTAGCATCTGATCTTGCTCCATCTTTCTAGCAGTGTTATGTACAGAATACTGCCTCCCTTGGGGTTGAGGGACTTGAAGTGTTGATGCACCGTCAATCCTTTGGTAATGACAGTGTCCAATCATGGGCACTAAAGATCCAGAGATCTAAAATGGACAGCTATAAAAACTGCTGCTAGTAATTAGCACATTAACCATTGTGAAGACAGAAAATAGGACATTAGGGGAATCTGTGCTTCCTTTTACTCTGCCACTTCAGTTCTATACATGAGAGCTTGTGCTGATGGTAGAACAGAGAAGGCTTTACATTGCCATGAAGGGTGTGGCGAAGGTAGAGGTGCGTACAGGCCACTGGAGTCAGTGATGATGTCTTTAGCATAGCGCTATGAGCCAAGGAGGAGAATTGCCCTAACCCTGCTCTGGCTTTGCCACATGGGCCCAGATCTGGGATAGGCTAGGTTAATTCTGTTCCAAGAACACACGGGCCAAGATAGTTCACAACAACATACCTTGGGTAGTTATGAGGTAACTTCTACACACATTTTGGGTTAGATTCTGAGTCCCCAAAGTCAGCAAGGAGAGATAGTCTTCTCCTTGTCTTTCTTTATTTATTCCCCTTAAGTCAGCTTTTCTGCTCGATAAGGTAACTACACTGCAAGATTTCTTGGAGATAATTTATTGAGGACCTAACATGAACCTGGTGAAGATATTTAATATCATACTATTGCTCAATTCCTATTTGTCAACTCTTGAATTTTGTTCTCGTTTAATTTCTTTTCTTTCTGCCCCCAGCAAAAATATAAAGACGACTATGAAAAGAAGGTCAAAGGAAAATGGAGTGAGACCCCCTGCTTTGAAATCGCCACAGCCAGAATGAACGCTGATAATCTCAGCTCAGTAAGTAGGGGCAAGGGCCAGATGTCCTGGGAGGGGACCCCTTTCTTTGACAACTCCCAACTGCTTGCAACATCTCAAGGAATTCTAGAATGCTAGATACTGTTTTGACTGAGTTCCGTGATTTCTACCTCAATTTTCATAGGAATAACCTGGTGAGACCCTCTTACTAATTACAAAGTGCGATTAGCGTGAGTTTTAAGAGGCTCTTTTTAGTTGTATTCCTTGCCTGCTGAACAAAATTGTACATTTATAGCATTGGTTGATTTAATTTCTTTTCACTGGGAAACAGAAATTGAATTCTTCTCCATTCTTCTGCTCTGGCTCTCCAGAGCTCTTTCTCGGTGGCCCGAAAGGCTGTGCCTTTCCAGTTGTTCTCTGGGCCTGTTCTAAGTGTCCAGATCTCTGTTAAGCTGATAAGCATTTTGGCAATGCCACCACATTCTCCAATTGCAACCTGACCGGCCTCAACCAAGGGGTGGGGTGTAGATGTGAGGAGTTCTGCCCAGTCCCCTCTGTCCTGGAAGCTTGTCTCCACAGCTGTTCTCTGGTGTCTTTACTATCTCACAGAGGAAGTATCAGGAAGACTTCGAGAACATGAAAGACCAGATCTACTTCATGCAGACGGAAACACCTGAGTATAAAATGAATAAACAGGCTGGAGTTGCAGCTAGCAAGGTATAAATGAAGACATTTTCCCATTTCTTCATGTCTGTAGTGGGGTGAACTTCTCCTAACTCTGGCTCTCATATCTAATGAAAAAAAGGTGGTGGGTAGATTCTTAGGGAAATTACTGATGTTGAGACCAGTGGGAAGTAGAATGCCTAAAAACAGTTTTAAAAAATTATGTTGAAATTACAATAGAAGTACCTAATCACCATTTTCATTATTTCATGGAGTGAAGGGCTGTTTGCTGGCCAGAAGCATGACAGTAATCATCTCAGCTAGCAGAACTTCCATCGGAAATAAAATAATTGGCAGCTTTATATGAAGCTGCATGCTTCACACTCAACACTGTCACTCACTAGTCTTGTGTTCTTACTGATGGGTGAAAAACCTAGTCACAAATAAGGCCAGAAGTCCATGGACGTCTTCATATGCTCTGTAGAGTGACTTTGATAAATGGGTTATGCTTTGACATTTCAAAGTGGTATGATTTTAATAAAAAGCATAAACTTCAAGGTCAAGTAAACTTGTTGGATCCTGGCCTTTCCCAGAGCCCTGGTTCTGCCAGAGGAGAGGAAACAGGACTCCATCACTTAGACAGTGTAAGACAGTGGTGTTTTGGACCAGATTACCAGCAGGGGAAGGAATGAGAAATATTTAGGAAGTGGAGCACACTTGCTTTGGTGAAGGACTGGATATAAGATATGAGAGAAAGCTTTCAGTCTAAACAGCTAGTTGGATGGGATTTCCCTTGAAGGATACAGGGAAGATTACGGAGAAAGTGATTCTTAGGGGCTTGAAACAGGAGTTCGTCTTCAAACATGTTAGGTTTCAGATACTTTTTAGATGCTCAGGTGGAAATATCAAGTTGGTGGGTTGATTTATGAGTCTGGAGGTTCAAAAAATGTCTGCCGGAATTTTATATAAAATTGGGGGACATACGTGTGTGGGAAGTAATGTCATGAGACTGGACAGCACAAAGGTAGAGTGGGTGGACAGCTCCACCGACTGAACCCTGACCCTAACTCACAGGTGAGTTAGGAGCCCAGTTGAGAGGTAGCAGGGGTGTGTACAGCAGGTGAAAGGGGAGAATGACGTTATCATTCGTCACTAGTGTTTCAACCCGGAGAGTCACTGGCAGCCCAGAGAACACGTTGGTTGAGTTTGCTTAGAGAGGGCTTGAGACTGAATAATAGAGAAGAAACCACTGGAGGTCAGAGTATGTTAAGCTCTTTCAATAATTTTCCCAAAAGAAAAGAGATGGTAGCTGGTGGGAAAGACTGTGATAAGGAATGTTTTAAGATAGAACACACAATGCTGTGCTGCCATACATATGGGAAAATCCAATAGAGAGGTAACACTGAGCTGAGGCTGAGAGAAAACTGCTGGGTTGATGCCCTTGAAGGAGGGGAGATCTGGTCTGTAAGAGGAGGGATGACATTGTCCCAAGCCCTAACAGTTCTTCCATATGACAGAGGCAGGTAGCATGGCAGGATTTGGGACTGTCCTTTTCTGCTCAGTTCTGTTTTTCGAGGGAGTTTATAATTCCATGAGGTAGAAAAGTTGTGCAGGTCTCCCATGCCTAGAGAGCCTGTGGAGTAGCCCCTGTGGTACTCTGGGTAGGCAGTAGGGTTGGTGCTGTGGATATCACTCTATATAAATAAAACACTGATGGCCAGTGACCAGACAGGAAGTATAGGCGGGACAAGGAGAGAGGAGAATTGGGGAAACAGGAAGAAGGGGAGAGACACCACTGCAGCCACCGCCAGGATAAGCAACATGTAAAGACGCCGGTAAGCCACCAGCCACATGGCAAGGTATAGATTTATAGAAATGGGTTAATTTAAGATATAAGAACAGTTAGCAAGAAGCCTGCCACGGCCATCCAGTTTATAAGTAATATAAGCGTCTGAGTGATTGTTTTATATGTGGATTGTGGGACTGTGGGGCTTGGTGGAACCTGGAGAGAAGCCCTCCAGCAACAGGTTGGCGCATCTGGGTTTCAGTTGTGCGGTGTCACCTGTCATTGTCGACTAAGTGGATTGGCCTTGTTTTGTAAAGCTTGTAGAGGTAGTGAATTATTTAGGATCCCTCAGACCTCAGTGGTTACACTTACCAAATACAAGTCAGACTAGAGATCATGGTCTGACTCAGGACCATGCTGTTCTGCTCACTGTGGACATATTCCTTATCAGAGTTTTTAATTTCCCCAGCCCCAAACTTATAGCTCCTGCTGTAGTTGGAATTTAAAGTACAAGGTGGGAAGAGAGAGGAAAGCTGAGGTTTCCGCCATTCATCCCACGGGCTCATTTTTCTCCTGCCTGTATATGAAATATGTGCTCGCTCAAACATGGCCATAGAAAAGCCATAAACACGGAGTTGGTGATGCTCCTAGTAGTCTGGTCTTCTGGATATACAGGCAGATGGCAGCTGGAAGTGAGAAGCTGAGTGAAGCCTCTACAGGAGCAGACATCTGGGGCACGAAGCGCTGTCACAATTTGTGTCTCTCTTGTTCCCCCAATATTTATGTGTCTTTCTCCTTCCGAGGACAGAGACCATATGTTGTTCTTTTTTGTGTCTTTCCCAAAGCCAGGCACATAATCAACTCCCTCTGATATTTTTTGAATGAATAAAATGAATGAAAAGAAAAAGGTTCCTGGAAATTCATGCAGTTTCTGTGCTGCTGCTGGGACTTACTATGGGTATTGTGGTTATAAAATGTCAAGCTGCCATTTTTCTAAAGAGGAAATTGATTTGTGGAGTCATGTCATAATCGCTACAATGGGGAAGAGGACAAAAATAACCCGTGGAGTTACTTTGTTATTTTATTTCATCCCACAGGTAAAATACAAAGAGGACTATGAGAAGAATAAAGCAAAAGCTGACTATAATGTACTTCCTGCTTCCGAGAACCCACTGCTCAGGCAGCTGAAGGCAGCAGGAAACATCCTCAGTGATGTAAGTCAACTCCCTTCACACGTGTTCTTAAAGCTTAACCGTGCGAGAGATGGAGTCTTCCTCCTTGTGCGATACCTGCCTTTCCATGTAGCTTTGCTAAGGTTTTAGTGTTATGGCGGAGGAGTCACTCAGAGTTGACTAGCCATAGAAGGCTTAGTGTCTCTAAACATAGCATGCCTTACTGTCTGCAGCCAGTGGAGTGAGTTCAAAGGCCAGGGATGTCCTCATCTGCTTAGAAGATTCCAGAATCTGGGCCTCCTTGTGGGCATGGAACACATTGTGCTGGGTTTCTGAACACGTAAAAGGAGACTTTCAAAAACAGAGCTACCACCTGAAACTATCACCTGCAGACACTGAACTCAGGAAATGCCTCCTGACAGGTTCCCTGCCTGCTTCTACCCGGAGAATTGTTAAGAACCCAAGTAAGGGACTGGAGAGGTGGCTCAAAGGTTAAGAGCACTGGCTTCTCTTCCAGAGATCCTGAGTTCAATTCCCAGCAACCACATGGTGGTGGCTCACACTATCTGTAATGAGATCTGGTGCCCTCTTCTGGTGTGCAGGCGTACATGCAGGCAGAACATTGTATACATAATAAATAAATCTTTAAAAAAAAAATAAAGCACTTGATGCTTACAAAAAAAAAAAAAAAGAAAAAAAAAGAAAAGACCCCAAGTAAGCTATTGGAATTGAAATAGATAAAGTAAGCCAGAGCCTTGTATTAAAAAACTAAAGGTCCAAGATCAATTTACCAATTTACCAATTTGACTAAATGCATACACACACACACACACACACACACACACACACACACACACACACTATATATATATATACATATATATATATACATATATATATGTGTATATATATATATATACACATGTACAACAAACACAGGAAATACACACATACACAACAAACACACAGGTTAAATGTGTGATAATTTGAAGTTTCATATGGACAGATTATATGAAACTTTTTCCAAGAGTCAAAGATTTTACATAGCTCTCTGACTAGGTTAGTTAATGCTTCCCTACCCTTGAACCACGTCAGCATGGTGGGGGATGTGTGCATGTTTCCAGGGAGTGGGACGGCAAGGGAGAGGGGTTAATTCATCTCTCCAAATCGCTCTGCTGTAACCTCAACACTAAATGCTTCTGTTTTTCCCAATGAAGGGTACGTTTATCAAACAAACCATCTCATACTCAAATCTACTGTTGCCAGAACCAGAACTGTCTTACAAAGGAATAGGATTATTGACATTTTGAAAACCCAACATGAAAAATTGGCGACAGTTTGCTTTCTCAGCCATGCAGTTGAAACAATCATTGATTGATTTTTTGTTTTGTTTTGTTTTAGGGCTAAATATAAATGCTAGTAGTGAAGGAGAGCTAGTGATGATCTGTGTGTGCTCATATGGGTCTTATTCTAGTTCTAATTCAAATTCTCATATAGGTCTTATTTTTTAAGCATAATTGTGTATTTTTTCAACTTACCTTTTTATGAAAGTTTATTTGAGAAATTACAAAGCTAAATAGCCTGCCATTATCATAGCCTCTGTGTACTTGGAGCACAGTCAGTGAGAGTTGAAGTGTAGAGAGAGAGAGAGAGAGAGAGAGAGAGAGAGAGAGAGAGAGAGAGAGAGAGAGAGAGCAGCTCGGAGACATGGACCTGCCACCAAGGCTCAGCTAGAGGTAGCATGTTGGCTTCTGAAGTTTTTGAAATGTTAAAAACTCGGCTTTTACAATCATTGCTAATAATACCATGACACCGTGTGTTTGACTGTCAGTTTCTGAGGTAGTTGACAGGTCGCGTCTTTCCTTCTTCTTTTGTTTGGTGTTGGAAAATCTGAGCGTTATAATCAGTGTGGGAGTGACAGGATCTATTTTAACTGATCCCCCCCCCCTTTGGCAGAAACTATACAAGGAAAATTATGAGAAGACAAAGGCCAAGAGCATAAATTACTGTGAGACCCCCAAGTTCCAGCTTGATTCCATACTGCAGAACTTCAGTAGTGATGTAAGTGACCAGACTGTCACCCATTCTGTTTAAAGGCTCTCTTATTTAATAAGCCAAGGATCAATTAATAAATGAGGTACATTTTGTCTTTCAGACTAAATATAAAGATTCTTACCTAAAGAATATTTTGGGACATTACGTAGGCAGCTTTGAGGACCCGTATCACACACATTGTATGAAAGTGACGGCCCAAAATAGTGACGTAAGTCCCAAGGCTATTGTGTTTGCTTTCTAAATATGCTGTTGTAGGTTGAAGGCATAAAACAATGATTGGAGCCTTACATCTGGTTATTTTCCCCTCCTAGAAAAACTACAAGGCAGAGTATGAAGAGGACAAAGGCAAAGGTTTCTTCCCCCAGACCATCACCCAGGAATATGAAGCAATCAAGAAACTGGATCAGTGTAAAGATGTACGTTCACAGAGTGAACTTGTGACAAAGCCGTCCCTCCTCCTAACACCAGATCCTTCCTACTTCAAGGACATTTAATCCAGATGTTGCTGTCCTTTGTGGCATCTGGAGGTCAAGGTCTTTTTAAAACGTTGACCACTTTACAAATATGTTTAAGTGAGGCACTCGTATGAAACAGCATCTAGTTCGTAGAAGATATTCTTATGTTCCTGCTGGCATCCAGTGTCTCAGGAGCTAATTCTAGCTTGTTACTGTGAAGAGCTGTCAGGAATCTGAAGACATGGGGTCCCTCTTCCTATTCATAGAAGAGCATCTCTCAAACAAACTGCAATCCAGCTAAAAACAAACACAAGGAATGTTTGCTTAACCACCAGTTTCTTTGGGGTGGGGTGGAACAGGTTCTTTCTTGGTTCATAGGCCCCCTTGGACCTCACAGACCCCACTAAACCAGATTCCTTTGTTTCCTCACAGCACACCTACAAAGCCCACCCAGATAAGACCAAGTTCACTCAAGTTACAGACTCCCCTGTTCTGTTGCAAGCTCAGGTCAATTCCAAACAGCTGAGTGATGTAAGTTCTTCTAAGTTATTTGGGAAGCAGTTATGGGGGTGGGGAGAAATTTCATAAATCTATGCACAAGTTCAATTTGTTCCATTTTGTAGTTCTGGGATCAACCCAAGACTTGTTCATGCTGGGAATAATGCTCTACCCCTACCTTCTCGGTGCATAAAATACAACTTCTTATTTGATTGCATTTATTAGAAAACCATTACATTTTAGTAGATGTTTATATATTTGTAATCAGTTAAAATATTTTCCTATATGAATGGACTGAATCTTTTTGAGTAGACAACACTTAGTAAAAAATTGTTCATCCAAGGAAACCAGTGTGGCTTAAAGTATTGAAAAGAACACAAATTCTAAATTTAGACAAAACTAAATTCACATCCCAGCTTCTTGTGAGAAGGTATTCAAATGACTTAATCTTTCTGGGCCTCTTTCTCTTACATAATTTGTAGATGTCTGAAAATTAACGTGATAGGGAATACAGTCTGTGGCCCAAACCAGATATGTAACACGGGCTTCTCTCTGCCAAATAACTTTCTAAAAAATGGAAACGTGGAGATAAGCATTATTGTATGAGCTTTCAGTATGGACCTCCAAGCTTGTATTGGTCTAAAAAAACAAAAATAAAAATGGCCCTAGTGTATTTATGGCCCAAAATGGCAGTCGGACTACAGTATCAGTAAGCATGATATATGAAAGGTGACACTGAGGAAGGGATCTCCAGTAAGTGACATCAGCAAGGATAAGGAAGCCAGGCCAGGGTGTCTGAACCAAAGGGGCCAGTTGTGAAAGGTGTGGAGAGGAATGCGTATGAAGAGCCACCTCATTCTGTCACCTACGGTCGTGGAGGACATGGTGGACCGTGATGGACATGGTGACAGCTACAAGGGCCCAGGACACAGGTTCAGCAGTGCGGAGTGACTTTCCTATGCTCTTGCTCACATGATCTTCGTCAGTTATTTCGCAAAATGTCTGAAGGAGTATTTGGTGAATCTTTTTCTTCTGGACCTAATGATCCTCTCTCTCTGCCCCTTACCCCACTTGCTGCTCTTCAGCTAAACTACAAAGCCAAACACGAGAGTGAGAAATTTAAGTGTCACATACCTCCAGATGCTCCTGCCTTCATCCAGCACAGAGTCAATGCCTATAACCTGAGTGACGTAAGTGCCTCGTGGACTGCAGCATGTGGGTGGCACAGCGACAGGCGTGCACCTAGTTTTGAGTTGTTTCATTGTAATTCAATGACTGCTTCAGTGTTGAAGATAGGAAGAACCCTTAACATTGTATCGTGTTTCTACCTCTGTACCTTTAAGCTGGCCTTGTAGATCCCTGCTGCCTCTGTGTAGTCATTTTGTAAGTAGTGTCATTCAGTTGTTAGTAACCCTAATATTTTCTAAACAGCCTCTAAAAAGTCACCATGCATGTGGATTTCATTGTAAATCTTAATGGTAGATCTGTTAGCAGCATTTATGTATACTATGCCATAATTCAATTTTTCTAGTATATGATCTTTTTATGCTTTATTCCACAGGCCTATGGTGTGCCTTTTTACATAGAGTTATTTCTATATGTAAGAAAGCTTATGCTAATGATAACACAGAGCATCTAAAGGGCAAAAGGCCATTGCCAGCTTTAATTTTTCCAAATTAAATTTTATAGAAAAGTTAAATTGCCCTCTTATTCAACGATTCCCAAAACAAGTACTGTGATTATCCAGCATCAGTGGGCAGTAGAGTGATTCAGAAAATGACCTCTCAGTGGGTCTAAAGGACAAAGGAAAGTGATGCCTGAAGCCACCAAGAGTAGGCTCACTGCAGAATGTTGTACCACTCTCTACTATTTAGTTCAGCACTCAGATATTAGCGTGACCCCTGGAATTGAGATAATTGAATGAGAGATTCTGATGCAGAACAGGAAACCTTAGAATCAGAAACTCTATCTTAAAGAGAGTTATCTTAAATATGCACAATTTCCTAGACCATGGGCAGGGTCCATTTGTTTTCTGTTGAGAATAAAATGACGAGTTAGCCTGGGTCTTCACTTTTGCTAATTCCTTTCCCAGAATGTCTACAAGCAGGACTGGGAGAAGAGCAAAGCTAAGAAGTTTGACATCAAGGTGGATGCCATCCCCCTGCTGGCAGCCAAAGCCAACAGCAAGAATGCCAGCGATGTGAGTGTGGCCCTGGGCTGGGCTGCTGGCCTGGGATGTCCCTGCTGATCAGTTAGCATGTGCGGTGTCCTTGCAGGTGATGTACAAGAAGGACTATGAGAAGAGCAGAGGCAAGATGATTGGTGCCCTCAGCATCAATGATGACCCCAAGATGCTGCACTCCCTGAAGACAGCCAAAAACCAGAGTGATGTGAGTGTCTCTGCAAAACCACTCTTTTTGATGTGGGTACCCCATTAATTAATATAACCTGGAGTTGAATGTCAGCCTCCACTCAAATCTCAGATTCACATGGCAAATTAAATGTGGAAAGGCTCTGGTTAGCTGAGATGCACCGTTTGTGAAGTCTTTCTTCTATTGACGGCTGCTTCTTTGATCTCCATGCCTTTGTTTCACAAGGAGAAAACAAACCCTAGAACACTGCTTTTTTTCCCAGAAGTGGGCTAAATGTATTGGTATACATAGTGTTCCTATAGTACCAGTGTGGGTGTGCACTCACTCAATGCCCTGAACTAAGGTGTTTGCAAAGATATGCAGAAAACAAAAAGCAGGAAGTGAGAAACCAACTGAGAGACCAAACAGAAAACCCAGATGAAGTGTGAATGTAAAAGCAAGATATTTCAGTTTCAGAATTTTATAAAATGTTGGTTTCATTTCAAAGACTTTAATCCTTACTTTAAAAAAAAAAAAATCTACCGAAACTGCCTTCATCATTCCTAATAAGAAAGAAATTCTTCTTGCATTTCATGACATTTACAAGTACCCCTGCTTTTACTGAGTATATTTTGAGGTTTCTACATGAGAGAATTAAAGGGGAGTGTAAAGAAACATATGACAGACACACGCATTAAAGAGCTAAAAGCCTTAAAAGCCATCATTTGAGGACAGGCGCTTTAAAGGAAATGGAAGGTTAGCTGGGAAAGCGGACCTCCAGGGGTATGATGAAATGTGTTTGCATTAAGTGGTGAGCTGGTGGCCTTTGTGGGACTGCTTGTGTCCTCAGGCCCTTCTTAGGCCTCGGGGCTTATTTTACTTCAACTTTTTAGGTAATCCGTGTTCTTCAAGCACATGCAGACGGGGCAGTTATTTCAAGGCAGACCCTCTCTTGAGTGGCAGCATTCACGTGCTTTCTTTTTCAATCTGAGCAATACTGAGATGGGTATTAGGAACCCTTGCCATTATTAGCATCTGATATCATACAAGACGTGAGCCTCAAGGGTACTCTTTCTTCATGGTGGAAAAAGGTGGAGAAAACAACAATCCCAACCCATTGTTTCAAGTCTGGCAATGGCGCTGAAGGCTGTTAGTGTGTGAGATACATTTTTTTTTCCTTTGCTCAATGTTCTTTTTTCCTTTGACAGAGACTATACAGGGAAAACTATGAGAAGACAAAGGCCAAGAGTATGAATTACTGTGAGACCCCTAAGTATCAACTCGACACCCTTCTGAAGAACTTCAGTGAGGTTTGGAAGGCCATGCCCACCTCTTGGGTGGGAAGGCTTTCTTGCCCATTGAAAAATCACTGTTAACACGAAGTATTGTGTTTTCTTTATTAGGCCAAATACAAAGATTCATACGTAAAGAATATTTTGGGTCACTATGTAGGCAGCTATGAGGACCCGTACCAAACACATTGCATGAAAGTTTCAGCTCAAAACAGTGATGTAAGTTTGGATCCAGTTACTCTGGCCTTCAGTGACATTGTTTGGGAGCAACAGCGATCCTGATTTATTTTATTCTTGTGCATTTTAGAAGAGTTACAAAGCAGAATATGAAGAAGATAAAGGGAAATGCTATTTCCCTCAGACGATAACTCAAGAATATGAAGCTATCAAGAAGTTGGACCAGTGTAAAGATGTAAGTCAGCTGCCCTAAGTTTTTCAGATTGGGTGTGGGATGCTTGTGACATCTAGTGGTATACTGAGCAGGAGTTTAAATGCTATCCCCTAGTGGTCAGGATGCAATATTTTATTTAAATTTGGCTTTGAGGGTGGGATTGGAGAACACAAGGAAGAAGTCCATTGGCTATGAGATTCTTTCAGGTTTTATGTCTTTATTTTTATTAGGTCATACAACTATAAATTCAGGGCAAAAGGAGACTATCCAAGTTTGTCATAATCAGGGTGTTTATTGCCCAACAAAGTCACACCAGGGGCTAGCATGAGCCAGACACTGTCATTGGTGCTGGGGACTAGGGAATCAAGGTGACCTGCCTCCAGGAAGTTCCACTGGAGTGGAAGAGACAGGCAGTGAACAAGGAGAACTCAGGAGCAAGGAAGAGATCATCTAATATAAGGGGATGATGTGATGAGAATGGGGGTGAGGGGTGGAAGGGGGTGGTCACGGCTGTTCTGCCATGCCAAGATCGGGCCAGAGAAGCAGAAAGAACAGTCTCCAGAAAGAAAGGGAAACTGAGAGAAGACATGACTGGGATGTGCTGGGGGGGGGAGACAAAGAGGAAGGGTGGGTGGGATGTGCAGAACTCATAGCTCAAACTGAACACAGTTTCAGGACAGCAGCATACCAGTGCTTAGAAGATTGAGCATAGATGCAGCAGAAAACTTGATGATTTCTCAGCCTTTTGGCTAATATCAAGTGTAGAAAAACCGGTAGAGGAGAAAAAAGGTGGGGGAGGGAAAAGAAATGGAGGAAAATAATGTAATTATATTTTAGTAAAAGAAAAAAAACCTTACTCATCTACAGCAGAACACTGGGGGGGGGGGGTGAGAGATGAAAGAAGGACAAGAGAAACAGAGAAGAAGAGGACCTAGCATGGAAGGAGTTTTTCAGAACCACAGAGAGCAAAGTTCGGGATGTAAACTTCCCCTGCATGGGTGCGGGATGAACAGGAATAGAAAATTACAGTGTAAAATATCAGCGAAGCTGTCTTCTCTTCCAGCATACATACAAAGTGCACCCTGATAAGACCAAATTCACAGCGGTCACGGACACTCCTGTGCTGTTACAAGCCCAGCTCAACACCAAACAGCTCAGTGATGTAAGTGTCCTAACTCACGTGCGAGGGGGTGACCCAGGGGTGGCTTACTGAAAGTCTCGGTGTCTTCAAGGATTCATCTGTCAAGCCATTCATGCCACATTTCAGATTTTGCTTTAATAAAATGTAAATGAAGCTGCTAGATCGAGTTGTAGCCCCCAGCAGATTGTTACACAGCACCGCAGTAACTAATATTTTTTAAATAATTCACCAATTTTTTTCATAGGATTGCCTTTCTTATTAAAATGTGTCCCGTGCACACTAGAACTTGGTGCTGCTTAAGAAAACAATAGCAGCAGAGGTATTGTTTGACAGGCAAAAAGGGAAGCATTCCTGTTCTGGTAAGGTCACAAAGACTTTACAAAAAGAAAAGGTACACTTAGGACAAAGCATTACTCCAGGCAGTAATCAGGAGACAGAGAGTTCAAATTTGGGGGCCCCTGAGATGGCTCAGTGGGTGCCTGCCGCCAATTCTGATGACCTGAGTTTCATCATCCCTGATCTCCTTCTACATAGTAGAAGTAAAGAACTGACTTCCAAAAGTAGTCCTCTGACCTCTTGTCACTTGTCAGACTTGTTGTGTACACACACACACACACACACACACACACACACACACACACACACACACACAATTTTTTTAAATGTAATTTAAAACATTTTTAAATTAAAAATAGCCCAATAGATATCTCTCCTACACAACGACTATACCTAAGGTTCAGGAAACGTCAAGGAAGAAGTCCGTGGAAAGATGTTAAGAGCCAGAGGACCGTGAACTGTGCTGTGAGATTACGTCTTCTAGAAATGACGGGAGAGCTTCACTCATGATACCTCAACAGTATGGCTACCTCAACAAGACCTGACCAGTGATACCAACAGATATGCTAATGTGTAGGGAGAGTCTCAGGGAGCCCCAGCCCTAGACCAAGAACTACAGGCAACTAAGGGATGCTGAGTGGGAGAGAGAGTCTTCCCACAGGGAGGGGCCCTTTAGTTGGTTATCCAGTACCAGTGGCCAGACCTGAAATAACCATGTACATACAGTGGCACTGAATGGACTCAACAGGTAGTATTTATATATTTATACGTGCGTGCGTGAGTGCGTGCGTGCGTGCATGTGCTCATGTGTACATGTGTGTATGTAAAGTAATAATTGAAGAGAAGGAGGCCAGGGACTTGAGAGGGAGTAAGGAGGCATGGGAGGAGTTGGAGGAAGGAAAAGGAATGGCGGGGAAATGATGTAATTAGACTTTAATCAAAAACTAAGCGAGGGTGGCAGTGAGAAGAACGGCTGGAAGAGCACTGTGGATGGGTAGTTGAGGAAAGCCTACTGCAGGGATGGCATGGCCAGGACTTTATCTCACTGCAGTAAAACGTTACTGGGAGTTATTGCTGATTCTGTTCCTGCTCTGATTACAGAATTGCATAACTGCATTTTCATGCCCCCCAGGCTCATTCCGGTGGTGTTGACGAAGTGTATTAACATGTCTATAGAACAGTAGCAGTTATGAAATGTCAAAGTGAAGTCCAGTTGTCCTTCTGAGAGAGGGAATGAGACATTGAGAGATTGAGTCGCTCTCTGAAGCATTTTTCTTATAAAGGATACCAGTACTGTCTTACATAAATTCAAGGAAATTCCTACTTTCAACTGTTTGAATATCTGCTGTGTCCATTATCTGTGCTATAAAAAAAATACCTGGGAGCAAGTAATTTATAAAAAATAGAAGTTTAGCAGACATGTGGCCCTTGAGTGAAACCCTGGCACTTGGGAGGCAGGGGAATCTTGAGTTTGAGGACAGCCTGGGCTACATGGTAAGATGCTATTTCTAAAACCACCTCCTCATCCTTCAAAAAGAAGTGTACTTAGTGCACAGTTCCAAAGGCTGGGGGATCTAAGGTCTTTGTGCTGGCTCAGGCAAGGGCTTTCCTGTTGAATCATGGCATGGTACAGGTATCGCTCAGGGAGGTGGAGATCAAGCATCACGCCCTCCTCAGAGCTCACTTATACAATGAAGCCACTCCTGCAGATGAATCATTAGTCCATGAGGGCAGAGCTCTCGTGAACCAATCACCTCTGACAGAGGCCTCCTGTCAAATACCACCCACGTGACTTTAAGGGATTAAGTTTCAACTGCATGAAGCTTGGAGCACACAGTCAGCCCACAGCAACATCTATTCACCCTTTTCCCCTCCTCTCCCCGTCTCTCTCAGCTGAATTACAAAGCAAAGCATGAAGGTGAGAAGTTCAAGTGCCACGTGCCAGCAGATGCACCAGAGTTCATCCAGCACAG
Organism: Peromyscus maniculatus bairdii; assembly: GCF_049852395.1. Taxonomy (NCBI): domain Eukaryota; kingdom Metazoa; phylum Chordata; class Mammalia; order Rodentia; family Cricetidae; genus Peromyscus; species Peromyscus maniculatus. Next base: position 30,693,460 of record NC_134855.1, on the reverse strand, counting down.
AGTCAATGCTTATAACCTGAGTGATGTGAGTAAGATACCACATGCTTGTGTCATGTGTGGAAAGAGAGAAAGTGTGAGTCTGCCTGAAGACACAGAGCCAGATTCAGTGCGGTTAGCTGTAGAAACTGTTATGAGTGGAAATGGGGACTTTAGGTCTTGCATCCTCTGGAGATCTACTTCATTATCAGACGTCATTTCCATGGCCTCTGTTATTATCACAAGCATTCTTTCAGTTATCTGTTTGATCATCTCTAGAGTTTTTCAGAATTCTCCCTTACAAATTTCTCATTTTACCTTTTCTAAGTTGTTGTCTGTTATATAATTATTTGTGGTCTTTAGAAGGTTCTCTTTTTTTAAGATTTATTTATTTATTATACATACAGCATGTATGACTGCAGGCCAGAAGAGAGCACCAGATCTCATTACAGATGGTTGTGAGCCACCATGTGGTTGCTGGGAATTGAACCCAGGACCTCTGGAAGAGCAGTCAATGCTCTCAATCTCTGATCCATCTCTCCAGCTCCTTTAGAAGGTTCTTAAACAATTAAAAAAGAATATGCTATTAATATTTTAGTGGTGTAGAAGAAGAAACTATATAATAGATCAATAATTATACTACTGTTTGGCTAACCAATTACTCATAGATGAAATAAGTTTACAGATAAAACTCTCAACTTTTTTTATATTCACTGGATTAACCTGTTATCAATGTCTTTTTTAAAATAATTTCTTTTTTGAAACTTTCCCAGAACGTCTACAAGCAAGACTGGGAGAAGAGCAAAGCTAAGAAGTTTGACATCAAGGTGGATGCCATCCCCCTGCTGGCAGCCAAAGCCAACAGCAAGAATGCCAGCGATGTGAGTGTGGCCCTGGGCTGGGCAGCTGGCCTGGGATGTCCCTGCTGATCAGTTAGCATGTGCGGTGTCCTTGCAGGTGATGTACAAGAAAGACTATGAGAAGAGCAGAGGCAAGATGATTGGTGCCCTCAGCATCAATGATGACCCCAAGATGCTGCACTCCCTGAAGACAGCCAAAAACCAGAGTGACGTGAGTGTCTGCCCTGTTTTCAAGATGGTTTCTCTGACCATGTGCCAGGGTGTAGAAGGATTTCAGTTGGAGGGTTTTGTGCCCATGGGCTCTCAAGTTCATAAGAACCTGCTGAGAGCTTTAGAGGTATCAAGTACCCTGGCTCTTGTGTGCCAAAAAGAAATTATTGGCAGTATTTGACATGCGTTCCAGTTGGAAGACTCTGCATTAATATTTAACAGAGCATCAGTTTTTGTTCTCAGAACCTCCTATAAAAGACAACTAGATGTTTTAATCTAATTGAGAAATAGCTTTTAAATTGATTTTTGAAACTGTCTTTAGAAGAAACTAGTGAACTTCCAATATAAAAACACTATCAATGATTTCTATTGACTTTAATAATTGGTAGTGGCCTCCATCTAATAAATACATTCCATTGATGATTGCCCTTTTTAAAAATATGATTTTTAAAATATAGACCACTTCTGTAAAGCATTTTCTTTATCACACCTATTTCCTGAATTTCAGAGATTCATGGATTCCCTAAAGGTGAATTTGTCCTTTTCTAGTTATGATTTTTACTATAGAAAGGCAAACATCTGCTCTTGCCAATTACAGTACATACTGCTTAGAAGATATTTTAAGAGTGGCTACAGTGTTTGGCACAGCTTTCAAACACTGGTTTCCATGGTGAAGAAGGAAGACGTGGGTATCATTTGCTTGTTTCAACCATGTGTGCACACAGTGATCTGGGTGTGCTTTCTTTATCATTATTGTGAGCATCACACAGTGCTCATGCACAGCCACTGCCTTTCCACCGTTCTGTGTGCCTTCTCAGGTTGAGAAGCTACAACTCTACACGATGCCCAGAAACCTATAGCAGTCTTCATTTGTTTGTTTGTTTGTTTGTTTGTTTGTTTTTCATCCTGCTCTTGAAAGCATTAGATTGCTAGGCACAAAATAAACCGATGAATTCTTTTCAATTGGCTGACATTGGTAACTGAAAGACATCATAAGTGAGTTGTTCTCACACAATGTCCAGGCTAATGTTAAGATCTATATAGCAAGAAACCTTTTTCTTAAAAGGCTATTTACATCTTTGATAACCTTTTAAAACTGATTTTTTTTTTAGGTTAGCGTACAAAGCAATTTGGCCATGTCCATCATGGCATCTTCACACACATGACTTATGGCATTAGACTTGTTCTCCTTAAGTCACCTCACTACTGCCTTCCTTCATGTTTGCCCACCCCCACTCCCCACCTCACAGACGGACGGACAGACACACACACACACACACACACACACACACCTGCTCCCTTCCTTCTTCTGGTTAGTCTCCCTGTCTTAGTTAGGATTTTATTGCTGTGAAGAGACACCATGACCATGACAACTCTTAGAAAACATTTGATTAGGGTTGGTTTACAGTTCAGAGGTTCAGCCCATTATCTTCATGGTGGCATGCAGGCAGACATGGTGCTAGAGAAGGAGCTGAGAGTTCTCTGTCTAGATTGGCAGGCAGCAGGAAATGAACTGGCTTGAGCTTATGAGACCTCAAAGCCTACTGTCTAGTGACACACTTCCTCCAACAAGGCCACACCTCCTAACAATGCCACTCCCTGTGGGCCTAGGGGGGCCACTTTCTTTCAAATCACCACACTCCCTCTGCTTTCTCATCATCTGTATTCCATTACCCTCTCCGTTTCCCATCTATCTTAGGGGCTCTTCCTTTTTCTCACCCCTTTGTAGTTTGTGACCTGGACACCAACACATATATAAACACACTCACACACATATATACACAAGTCTAAATTTAGGCATCTTAGAAGACCAAACATGGATTCTCATTTGTAGCCATTTTTCTTCAGATGTCTTGATTTCACTTTTATTAATGGCTACATAAAATGCCGTTGTGTCGAGGAACCACATTTTATGTGTCTGTTTGTCTACCGATGGGCAGCTAGGGCAACTGCATTTCCTGGCTATTGTGAATAGTTCAGCAATAAACACAAATGCGCAAGCATTTCTGTGGTGTGTTTTGACAGCGTTTCATAAACACTGGTATGTGTCAGCTGCCGAGAACATAAACACAAGTGTCTAAACAATTCAGCAAATCATGCCCCCCTCAACGCTGTCACAGCATTCCCTTTTGAGTTCCTTTCCATGGGACAGGCTTTAAACCTGCACTTGCCACAGTAAGTTTCCCAGTTTTCCATTCATCATTCAGGGCTTGGATTTTATAACTGATAAACCCCTTCCCTGGAAATAACAACCCACAAAATATAAAGAAGGCAGACAAAGTTCCCTAAGCTTACCGGTAGCCGTTCTCTGACTGAAGAGCTTTGGAAGCTGGTGTGGTAGCTCAGGCTTATAATCCCAGCACTCGGGAGGCTGAGGCAGGGGGATTGCCATAAGTTGTTTTCAGCCTGGGCTGCATAGATAGGACCAGACCAGCCAGAGCCACACAAGCAAGACCCTGTCTAAAATATCAGAAGATAAAAAGTAAAATAAATTTGGGGAGATCTGCCCATGTATGATTTTTCTAGAGGAATTTGATGAAATAATTCATAGGGACAAATTTAGGGCAAAATAATTGCTCAAATGTTGCCATCTGTTTCTCTAAGTCATACTTACTCTGCTTTTCTGACAATTCATTAAGGATGGGTGGTACTAAACGGTCCCTTCTTACAGCGTGAATACCGTAAAGACTATGAAAAATCCAAAACGATCTACACCGCCCCGCTTGATATGCTCCAAGTCACCCAAGCTAAGAAATCTCAGGCCATTGTCAGTGATGTGGACTATAAGCACGTCTTGCACAACTACAGCTACCCACCTGACAGTATCAATGTGGACCTCGCCAAGAAGGCTTACGCACTGCAGAGCGACGTGAGTATCGGCCTTCTCTTCCCCTCTTTGGAAGGTGAGCCAGGACAGGATCTAGCCCAAGCCTGGTTGTTAGTCCTCTCTGAAGCATCTGACTGTCTGTGAGGAAGCATGGAGGTGCTGGGAAATGGCCCCAGCGGGTGGTTCTTAGGAGCCCATGTCCTCAGGACAGGACACCAGTGTCTGGTGTGTGCTGTTACTATTTCCTTCTGGGAAAGTTGCCAACCCTGCTGAGCCAAGAGTCCTCCGCTATTAAACTGAAGCAAAACAAAAGTTGTTTTGAGTATTTAAGTGGATGCCGAGGGCCAGTGAGAGGTCTCAAAGGCAAAAGTGCTGTCTCTTAAACAATAACTTCCCCAGTCTCTCCTCTTCTGTCCCCGGAAACCAACTGCTGCTCTACGTTTTGCTATTGTAAACACCTCACATGTGTAGAGTTATATAGTATTTGTCTTTGGAAACTGATTTATTTCACTTAGCATAATGCCCTCAAGGTTTACCCTTGTTATAGTTTTTGTCCCTATTTTCTTGTTTAAAGCTGAGTACTATTCCTTTATAAATGCATGCCATAACTTGTGTATCCATTCTTCTGTTGGTGATTGCTTGGATTGCCCCCACCTTTTAGCTACTGTGAATTGTTTAGATGATCACGAGTAATCAATTTCCCTTTCAACATCTTATTTCAATTCTTTTGGGTATATACCTCAGAAGTCAAATCATTAGGTCATATGACAGTCTTACTTTTAGTTTTCTGAGAAACTATTCTTCCAGTGACTGAATAATTTATGTCCCAACTGTCATGAAAATATTAACCAGCACAGGACCAAGCAAGCAGTCAGAGAGACCAGGGAAACTTAGTTTGATTTCACCCAGACACAAACCCAAGCTCATGCTTTGTAAAGTTCAGCTTTTATAGGTCAGGTAACAGTGTGACATCCAAGGCTGCTCTCTGAGTCCTGTGCTCACCAAAGGGAATTTCCATCACAGTTAGACAGATCTGCAGGAACAAACATTTGCAGGTAGAAATTGAAACACACAGATGCTTACAAATAGCAAATTAAGCATTCCTTCCTTGGTAACAGGACCTGCAATACGATCTTTGATAGCAGTTGTAATCATTTCTTAAGGCAGTTTATGCCAGTGTCTGCCTTCCCAAGACAAGAGAGAGGGCTTTAATGTGATAGCAGGATGAACTCGGCACACTTGAGTAAAACTTTAACTCATTCTGTTTTCTAAGCAATCCTACAGTTTCCAGGCGGGAATTTCAATTAGACTATCAAAATACAGAGTAATAGTTTGATTTTGTTAGGTACATAAATAAGGGTACTACCTTCACTACCAATGGCAGTTTCACTGTATGTATGATCGTATTTTGTAATTATTTAATTTTTCCATATATCTTCAACACAACTCTATTAGAAGTTCCTCAGAGGCAAGGTTGATTTCTTGATTTTTTTTTCCTATTCCAGTTTTTAAAAATCCATTCTAAAGATCAACAATTTTAAGTTTGTTTCTGGAGTTAAATTTCAGGTGTCGTCTGTGGTCAGATGACAAGAAGAGCTTGCTGTCTTAATGGCGTCTGGTGACTGTCCCCACATAGTATCAGTTCCACATAATAACTCTCTCCTTAAGCAAATGAACAAGGGGAACTGTTTCCAAGTGTTTTGTTGGCCAATGCAGAAACCCTTCTAAGACAGTCACTGTACACGAAGGACAATGTGTGCCAAGGCTTTGACAAATAACTACCCTCCAACCTTATTAGAAAATGACCAAGATTCTTCACCTTCGGTGGGACCACCAATTCAGGCCTTGTTTGGCCACAGAGACACAACAGCTAGCATTCCAGGGCGCAAACCTCTATAGCCAATGGTCTCAATGTTACCGTTCCATTTAGTCTTTGAAATAGAGCCTGGAATTGAGTGTTGTCTGGATTAGTATCAGAATTCTACACACTTCCATTAAGTTAAACATAACGGGGGAACGGGGGATGTGGAGATTAGGAAGCAGTACTCCAAGTGTTCCAAACTGTCGCCAAAGAACTGTGCGTGTGCGGAGGGAGCAACACACGCCTGCTCAGAAATCTGTCAGCACTGAGTGAAACGCCCGTGGTTGGTGTGACGGTAACAATGAAGACAAACGTGATGCCTCTCTTGTTGTAGGTGGAATACAAATCTGACTACAACAGCTGGATGAAGGGCTGTGGCTGGGTGCCCTTCGGGTCCTTGGAGATGGAGAAGGCCAAGCGAGCCTCGGACATTCTTAATGAGGTATGGCCACCGCCATGCTAGAGAAGACTAGGTCCTGTTCAAACGCCAGGCCACAGGGAGCACGTTCTCTACTTCACTTTCTGGCTATTGCTTCTGAAAAAAAAATTAAAGCATAAATAATCCAGAAATATATTCCTGTCCCTTTATAGCCCCTAAAGTGCTTGTGTGAAACATTCGAATATAGCTGGACAGCTTTATTCACACCATGTGACATGACATCCTTTCAACAGAGTTCATGCCGTTGTGCACTCTGCTACCAGGATAGTTTTTTCTACTTTTGTTTTTATTTTGTATTTTTTTTCGTTTGTTTGTTTTGTTTGTTTGTTTTGTTTTGTTTTTTTGTTTTTTTTGTTTTTCGAGACAGGGTTTCTCTGTGTAGCTTTGCGCCTTTCCTGGGACTCACTTGGTAGCCCAGGCTGGCCTCGAACTCACAGAAATCCGCTGGCTCTGCCTCCCGAGTGCTTTGTTTTTATTTTAAGACAAGGCCTCACTCTGTAACCCAGACTGGCCTAGAATTCATTGTCACCCAGGCTGGCCTTGAACATGTGGTGGTAATCTTGCCTCAGCCTCTGAGTATGGAGATTCCAGGCATGAACCCGAATACCCACCTTAAAAATTAATTTTAAAATGCTACTAATACTTCATGAAGTTTCCTCAAGAACCCCTGCCTGTCTTCAGCCCTGGGCCATTATTGAGCTGCTTCTGGTCTCTATAGTTTTACCTTTTATAAAACTTCCTTTGACATCTGGCTTCTTTTGATACTTTTGATACTTTTTTCTATGCCTAAAATTCATTCCTTTTCTTTATTTTTTAATTGCATGGTCTTCCTTTGCAAACGTACATCACATATTAATGGCCTCTTGACCTGTTGGTAGATATGGGGCTTCTTTCTAGCCTGGGGGTAAATCTGAGTAATGTAGCTCTCAAAGGTTCTTCATTAAAAATTGTGCCCTTGATTACAGTCTTGATGACTCTGGAGTAGTTTACAAATGGCCACTTGGTTTTAGGGAAAAGGCAGTGGTCCTCCTGAGATTCTTAATATGGCCACAGTATCTGTCCCTTCTCCAGCAAGAGCTGGAACTACATTGTTGTCATGTGACTGTATCACCAAGGACAGGAAAGGGTGTGAAGGACAGTGGTGCGAAGTGAGGCGTGTCTACCATGCTCAAGCTGGAAGTATGCTGGTTTCTGTCCACTATTCTTTGGTTTTGCTGAAAGCAATTTTGCCTTCTCAAAGATCTTTTAGAAAATATCTTCCTATGTTGGTAGTTTTCAGAAGTTCAGAGTGTTAAAAAAAAAAAAAAAAAAGCAGTGTTAAAATATATGTAAAAGTGGAGTGTACAGAGTGCCCCGAGGGTGGCGACTGGGCATATTAGTAGAGAAGACACGCCTAAAAGTAGTGACGAGTTTTCAGTTCCCCCATTGGGCCACCTTCCCAAAGCCCCCCCTTCTTCCTCCTTCCGCACATCAGTGGTGCATACGCAAGAAGCCAGAAGGCTGCAAAGTGAATATGTTCTCTGCCCCACTAATCGTTAGCTGTTGCTCTACATTAGCAATGTATCCCTCAACCAGAAAACTCCCCTTTTGCTGCGGTTGCTGATGAAGTTGTTAGGGTCATGTAGAGTCACTCTAGTATTCAGGAGGCAGAAGCAAGAGGGTCGGGAGTTCAGGACCATCCTTGGATAGTCACTGAGCTTGAAGCCAGCCCTATGTCACATTAAGACCCTGTTAAATAAACACAAAGACAACCCAAATATTCTCCTCCACAGACTGCCCATGATGACACCAATTTTAAAACATTCAGTTCAGTATTGTATTCATTCCTCATCCAAGGTGATCAGGACTGACTCCAGTATTTTTAAACTGAGAAAACCCCTCTGTGTCTTTCCAAAGTAAATCTCAAGGATTTTTCAATACAACGCCTGTAGTGAAGAGTAATTTTTAATCTTTTTTTTTTATTCTCCAAGAAAAAATACCGCCAGCATCCAGATACGCTCAAGTTTACCTCCATTGAAGATGCTCCCATTACAGTGCAGTCTAAAATTAACCAGGCCCAGAGGAGTGATGTAAGTGTCCATCCTGTCGTGTTTTAGTGACTGTTTACTAACATGAAGGTACCTGCTCTCAAATGCACTGGTTACCTGGAACCGTCTTACCATCTGAAGTGGGTGTCTGTAAATTCCTGCTGTCCAGTGATGCCACACCCACCTAATCATATCTTCAGGGCACTGCATATACCATACCAGTTGTCCTGCCACCACTAAGAGAAGGCTCCCTGAGGGAAAGGTAATGGCGATTATAAGGTATCTCTAGGAAGACCAGAAAGAGTGAATATAGCTGCTGGGTCGGGTGGAGATAGTATCTAAAGTCAGGGCTAGGAGAAAATATATATAATCACAATAAGTCCCTTTAGACTCTCATGAAGTCTAAAATAGATTATTGATGTGTCCTGCCCTGCTAGCCTGCTCTGGCTCAGGGAAGTGCCTGAAGATTTGCATTTCCACCAGATCACCTCCCTGGGTTGAGGTCTTCCAGGTACCCCTGCCTAGAGCCAGAGATTCCTAGTCCATGCTCAGAAATCTTGTCCAACAGTGGGCACACAATGAGACAGGACTCCATGCCATGCCATGAGTGTCCTAGAATGTACATATACCTTTGCAGATGTGTGTAGGAACAGTACAACGAGAGTCTTTCTTAGCATCACCCTCGAATTATTCTCCAGTGCTCCTGTCTCTCCATACTTGGTTTGTGCATACTTGGTTTCTCCTCTCCTAGATTGCTTACAAAGCCAAGGGGGAGGAAATTCTGCATAAGTACAGCCTGCCAGCAGACCTGCCGCAGTTCATTCAGGCTAAAGTGAATGCCTACAACATCAGTGAGGTACGCACATCACTGTCCTGCATGCTCAGCCTTCACTAACATTGCCTTGCAGTCCTACTAAAGTGGGTATTTATTTCTCTTACAGAATCTGTACAAAGCCGACTTGAAAGACTTAAGCAAGAAAGGATATGACCTGAGAATTGATGCAATTCCCATCAAAGCTGCCAAAGCTGCCCGGCAGGCTGCAAGTGATGTAAGTTCAGTCATGGTCATGTGTGTAACATGGGATCTAACGGAATATCCAGAAGTCACCATGTATGGTGTCCCTGACTGGAAACAATTCTGTACAGAAAGTACTGTCAACAGACCTTAGTATTCTTGGAGGTCAGAATTGGCATAACTCTCCACTCATGAGTTACCAATAAGACTTCAAATCAATGTTCAGATTTCTACATAAATTCATATTACTTTAATAAGAAACCAAGAAGAAATTCAAGTTGTAATAGCTTCTGGATGGAATAATTTTGTCTCTAATTTTCATTAATTTATATGATTTCCCCTTTCTCTCTTTTTCCTTTTCATGCATTACATCTATTTTTCTAGGAAATTCAAGTACAATATCTGATTGAAATGAAGTTTTGATTACACCAATGTAATTTCAATACAGCTTTTAAAAAAAGTACAAAACCCAGATGTCCTTGTTCTGAAAAGCCCTCCTTCCTGAAATTTCTCACTGACCGCCTTTCTCATGGGTGGATCCTCCATCCACCCCATACCCTAAAGCTCCCAGAACTCTTGCCTATCTGGTCTGGGTTTCCCAGGATCCTCTGCAATCCTCTGTTCACCATGACTGGCTCTGAGTTTCCTTTGCAATAATCAAGGACTCAGAAAATGTCTAGTTAAGAGTTTTCAGTTGTCAAATCCTCAGCTGTTCCAGGGCTCTGGCTGCAGAGTGTAGTTGGTAAAGAATGGGAAATGCTTTCTTTTCATGATGTTTACCAATGTCTATGGAGGAAGAAACAGTGTGGAGAATTAGTTTGTCACTGATATGAACCATAATTTATATCACTATGTCACTGTTTATGGCTCATATCAATGACAAACTGGACCCAACCTCCTTTGGGTGGGCATAAGTAGCTATAGATACTCAAGTGGATCCTAAGGGATGTATTATTTTATCATGCTACATAGGAAGCTGACCCTTCATATCCTCAGATTTCATATCCACAGATATCTAACTGTGGGCCCAAAAGACTTTTAAAATACATTTGTTCTAAACACTTAGAGACTTTTTTCTTGTCATTATCTTTAAAATTACACAAAACCATTTATATAGCATTTAAAATATAGTAGCTATTATAAGTAATATAGAGATGATTTGAAGTTATGTGAGAGAGTGTACATAGGTTATAGGCAAGTACCATGGCTCTTATAAGGGACTTGAGTATGGGTGGAACTTTGTGTCTGCATGGGGTGGGGAATGCTGGAACCAATCCCCTTGTTATGGGCATAGAGACATGTCTAGGAAGTTCAAAAACTTTCAGATTACGACCTCACTGTTCAGTATCTTCCAAGCTGCATTTCACAATGTCCCCACTTTCATTCCCAATAGATTCATTACAAAAAAGATTATGAAAAAGCTAAAGGGAAAATGGTTGGATTCCAAAGCCTCCAAGATGATCCTAAGCTGGTTCATTACATGAATGTGGCCAAGCTACAGTCAGACCGGGAGTATAAAAAGGACTATGAGAAGACAAAGACCAAGTACAACACACCCCATGATATGTTCGATGTGGTGGCGGCTAAGAAGGCACAGGATGTGATCAGCAACACCAACTACAAGCACTCTCTCCACCACTACACCTACCTGCCGGATGCCATGGACCTGGAGCTGTCCAAGAACATGATGCACATACAGAGTGACGTAAGTGCCGTGGATCCCAGGGGAGCATCCCCTCGGTTCCCAGCTTGGGCCTGCCTCTCACTCCTCTTCCCTCCCGCTGTAGAATGCCTACAAGGAAGACTATAACACCTGGATGAAGGGCATTGGCTGGATACCAATCGGCAGTCTCGACCAAGAAAAAGTTAAAAAGGCAGGCGATGCCCTGAGCGAAAAGAAATACAGGCAGCATCCAGACACACTCAAGTTCACCAGCATTGTGGACTCCCCAGTGATGGTGCAAGCAAGGCAGAACACGCAGCAAGTCAGCGATGTGAGTACAGCAGGAGAGATGGTGTGTGTGTGTGTACAGTGGGAGAGATGGTGTGTGTGTGTGTGTGTGTGTGTGTGTGTGTGTGTGTGTGTGTGTGTGTATAGCGGGACAGATGGTGTATGTGTGTGTGTGTATGTGTGTGTGTGTGTGTATGTACAGCGGGACAGATGGGGTGTGTGTGAGTGTGTGTGTGTGTGTATGTACAGCAGGACAGATGGTGTGTGTGTGAGTATGTGTGTGTGTGTGTGTGTGTACAGCGGGACAGATGGTGTGTGTATGTGTGTGTGTGTGTGTGTGTGTACAGCGGGACAGATGGTGTGTGTGTGTTATGGGGGATGCTCTTTAAGGGGTAAATGCCTACTCAGTGTGATTACTCTTATGCCGATGTCTCTTCATTTCTAATTTAGTATTCTGTTCATTCATTGTTAAGGCTGTGGGGGCTGGAGAGACAGCTCAGTGTGTAAGAGCACTGACTGCTCTTGCAAGCAGACCCTGGTTGGGTTCCCAGCACCCACATGATATTTCACAACTATCCATAACTTCAGTGCCCACTTCTGACCTCCACAGGCACCATGCATGAAGTGCACAAACATACATGTAAAGAAGACATGTACACACACAAAATAAAATTTAAATCATTAAATAAAAAAGAAAATTAAAAATTTAGCTTAGGCATTTTTTTTATTACCCAGGAGTAACTTTTTTTAAACTGCCATTTATAAAATCTTCCTTTTCAACTGCCATTAAAAGACTCTCTTACTGGATGCATTTAAAAATGCTCTATTTACTATCCATTCATGGATATAAGGTGTTTAGAACCAACCTACACCTCCCAATCCCTTTCCTACAATTCCTCCTTTCTTGCCTTCCACCCCTTATTGGATACATTTGACAGGTACAAAAAGTTTTATTCCAGGGCACGTATGGTGACATACACCTTTCATCCCAGACCTTGAGACTCTAAAGATTTAATCTAACCTAGGCTACATAGCAAGATCCATACAGGAAAGAGGGGGAGACAAAAGGGGCGGGGGAACCACGGGAGGAGGGCTTCTATAAGAGCAACTCCTGTAAGTGTGTGGTGAATGGCTTCCCCTTCAGCCTGGTGTGGAAGGCATTTTATTGTTGTGTCTGTGTGTTGCAGATCTTATACAAAGCTAAAGGCGAAGACGTAAAGCATAAATACACCTTGAGTCCTGATCTCCCAGAGTTTCTCCAAGCCAAGTGCAATGCTTACAATATAAGTGATGTAAGTAGCATGGGTCTCTGATGTGATGTGAAAACTTGATGTGGCAATAACATACTCCAGTACTTTGGAGTAGGGAAGCATCTGGATGATTGTTTGAGACAGCTTCCCACTCTTAGTCCCCAGCAGAGCATGTCTCAGGACGGTTGTCTCTTGACTCGAGTTGGCTCTTGGCAAGGGAAAACCCCTTCATGGGATGTTAGTGCTCTTCCTTACATAGAGGACATTGCATATTCCCCTAAAACTTCTGCTTAGCTTTCCAGTTGGCATATGGGAGAGGAATTTTAATTCTCCAGAAGACAAATGAAAATTAATGAAATCCCTACTTATTGATTTCATTAAAAAAAAAAACAATAGCCTTAAAATTTGTCAAGCCAGCTGCATGGTGTCCTCTTGGCCATCCTTCTTCATAAGACTGGACAGCTTCATTTTCTCTCAATGGCCCTCATGTGCCACACTTCCTATAGCCTTTACTATCCCTCCATGTATCCACTCTAGTTTTTCAGCATCCCTCTTCTGTGTGTGCCAAGCCAGATTTATGTGAATAACCACTGAGAGACCTGTGATTTAGTGCTAGAGACTAAGTGTGGCCCTTGCTAATGTGGCTTCATAGAAGAGTACATGTGATAGGGATCTACTTCCTTAACTTACACATGAGCGAGAATGGAAGAAGCCAGCCACTGGTAAATAGTGGTTTTAAAATTCCTGAGCCCATTGGTAAATAGTGCGCTGACTCACTTTTGCTTTTCTACCCCAGGTCTGTTACAAACGGGACTGGCACGATTTAATAGCCAAAGGCAACAATGTCCTGGCTGACGCGATCCCCATCACAGCGGCCAAGTCATCAAGAAACATTGCCAGTGATGTGAGTAAAAGTTTTAGGTGACTGCCTTTTTCAAAAGAAATCGGATACATGCTTGCTTGGGTATACATATACAATTAATGGTGCGCAAACTCTCCACAAAATAGTGTTTTGAAAACCTGCCACCATTTCAACATTGTGATTTTTTTTTTCAAATGACTCCATGTAGTAGCGTAAGTCTGGCAGTGGCTTTCTCTCCTGACTCATGATGAAAATTACCTTCACAGACACATTTCCCTGACAGCTCGTATTTATTTTCAGTGAGAACATGGAATGGATGACAGTAACATGTTAAATTCAGATGACTTCCTGCATTACAATTGCATTAAAAGGAATGGAGAATGTTACATATCTAGAGATATTCCATTAGCCAATTAGGACCCCTGCCTCTTTTAGGATATAACTGTAATAATTTCAGTCAATTCATGTCATTTCATCTATGTCTTAGACTTTTATTGCTGTGAAGAAACACCATGATCACAGCAAATCTTACAAAGAAAACATTTCATTGGGGTGGCTTGCTTACCATTTCAGAGGTTCAGTCCATTATCATTATGGTGAGAGCATGGTGGTGTGCAGGCAGACATGGGTGCTAGAGCTGAGAGTGTTACATCTTGCAGGCAACAGGAAGTTGACTGACTGTCACACTGAGGGAAGCTTGAGCAAAAGAGACCTCAAGACCCGCCCTCACAGTGACATACTTCCTCCAACAAGGCCACACCTCCTAATAATGCCACTCCCTTTGGGGCCATATTCTTTCAAACCACCACAATCTATGATAATACACACACACACACATACACAGAGAGGGGGGGGGGGGAGAGAGAGATATCTTATCTTTAAAAACACATTTTTTAGGCATTCATGTCTTGCAGGATAAAGTCACTACAGCTTTCCTTGCAGGGATGGACTGAAAATGCCTTCCTCAAAGCTTTGCACACAGTACACATCACTCTGAAATACACTCCTGATTTAATTGAAAGTCTGAAGTGGCACTCTGTCCCTTCCCCCACACCAGCATGTCCACAACACTTCCTCTAATATATCGGGTGATTACTTGGCAACCCTTTCACCTGCTAAGTCCTTGCTTATGAATTCCTGTTTACACTGCCAGTGTTCAGTGTTTATAGGGTTTGGTAGGTTTGGATTCTCTTCAATAAAAATTGAGGGTCTGACCTATTACCAGGTAGCTTAATCTGTATCATAGTGATGGTCCCAGCAGTGAAAGACCTCAAACAGATTTGCCTTGGGTTGGGTTTGAGCAGATTAGCTTTGGGTTGGGTTTTTATTAATGAGAAAACCCCGTAGCAGTTCTTGGCTTTGTTGGAGTTCCTTAATTCATTTGCAGTCACTTCAGAGCTTTGCAGAGGGAGCCCCTGATAGAGTGAGTGGGTGAAGGCCCAGCTGCTTGCACGGCTGATATGATCATGTGATTCACATCCACAATCAGAAATCACAAACTGGACTAGAAAAGGCCACATCCCCATGAAGCTAAAAGACATTGGTCTTATATTTAGAAGGTGGTGTGTTCATATTCTGGTAGATTTTAAAAATAGGTCTGGATACAAATTATCTGTAGAAGTCAAGCAAAGGGAGGGGGCGTTGTTAAATTGATCATGGGGCTCCCTTGAAGTCGCAGCAGAGTTTAAAGGGGTTCCGCTATGATATTCTGGAAGAAGTGTGGGTTGTGTTTGGTGGACACTCATCTGGAAAGCCACAATGCTCTGTTTACTTTTGTGCGTGAAAAGAGTTGTTGTACCGAACGCTACCAGTCCTGGCCCTTGGCTAACCAAGTTCTGTCTCCACAGTATAAATACAAGGAAGCCTATGAGAAGTCAAAGGGAAAACATGTTGGTTTCAGAAGCTTGCAGGACGACCCCAAGTTGGTCCATTATATGAATGTGGCGAAGTTGCAGTCAGACCGAGAGTACAAGAAGAACTATGAGAACACCAAAACCAGCTACCATACCCCTGGGGACATGGTTAGCATTACTGCTGCAAAGATGGCCCAGGATGTGGCCACCAACGTCAACTACAAACAACCATTACATCACTATACATACCTGCCTGATGCCCTGAGTCTCGAGCACACGAGGAATGCTAATCAAATTCAGAGTGATGTAAGTGTATGTTACGTAACAGACCCAAAGACATTTGCTCTTAAAGGATGGTCATTTCAGTCCATTTTATTTGGCTTCAAAACACAATAAGATACTTGAAGAATACATGTTAGAATAAGCAACATCCGTTCAAAAACTTCCAAAGCTACATTTTTTTCTGACTTTCCATGTTTATGTTATAAGCACTGGCATCATCTCTGTTAGCTTACGGATGGAGATTGGACCATGTTCTTCTAATGACATGAGCACTTTGCTTCTCAGTCAGAGGTGCCCTCATGGGTCTGCTTCAGTGTGGATGATGCAAAATTCAATCCCAACACTTTCGGAATTCAGGGAAGTTTTTTTTTTTTTCTTTTCTTAAACTCAAGGTCACACCGTCATCCATGTAATTCTATGTAATGAGTCATATCCAGTGAACTAGGGAGGCTCTGTTTGCAGCATGATTCATAGAGCCGCACAGGGAGCTGCTTAGCATTCAGGGCATTTCTTTCTGCAGATCTCTGGAAGACTTGTAAGACTTCCTCTGTCAGGGGAAGAAATGGTATTCAGTTATTGAGCAGTCTGTGAAAATCTTTCTACCCAGCTAAGGTCAGAAATAACCTGGGTGGACAGTGTGGGTGAAACTCAAACTTGCAAAGTTTTTAGTGAAATCAAAAAGAAAGCCCAATTTATTGCCAAAAGAGACCAAAAAAAAATCACAACCTCTGTGGAAATGCATGGCCTAGATTCCCCTATGCATTATATAATGCACTCTAACAGCAGACCTGCTTTTTCTTATTCCCAGCTCCTGCTAATAAGCTGAATGGCCGACTAGATGCAAGCACAGGGAAAATAATTGCTTTCATTTCTTTTGGGCAGAACTGCAGCTCCCAGAAGCTTAGCTGACTATTCCCGAGGCTACCTTCTCATATGAGCATCCTCTTTTTGCAGAATGTATACAAAGATGAATATAACAGCTTCTTCAAGGGCATCGGGTGGATTCCCATTGGCTCGCTGGAGGTGGAGAAGGCCAAGAAAGCAGGTGATGCCCTCAATGAGAGGAAATACCGACAACACCCGGACACCATCAAGTTCACAAGTGTGCCTGACTCCATGGGCATGGTTTTGGCTCAGCAGAACACAAAGCAGCTAAGTGATGTAAGAGGTTTCTCTTTAAAGGTTAAGTGCATGAGTAAACCCCATGTCCAAACCACTCCACTGTGCTCCTTCACTCAGCATGTGAGGAGGCAGCTATGTTAACCCGTACACTGTTCTCAGAGGTTCAGGTACAGATTCTACTTTGGAAACAATGCTAAACTTGAAGACAGGGAAAATGAGGTCTTTCCAACACAGAAAGTCTGGGCTATTCATAGGACCTGCACATTATACATAGGAGATGAATGTTCCTATTCTCATCTTCAACTTGGTCTGGATTGCAAAAGCTGTTGATTGCTCTGAGTTGCAATAGATGCATAGAGGAATGGCACAATGCCCCAGTGCTCTTGTATAACGGCTCGTTCACTGAGGCGCTCTTAAAATGAGGCCTCTGGGGAAGAGGTCAGAGGTTTATCCGCTGCCATCATTTCTGAGGCCAAGTCCCTCTTCTCCCAATCAGAGGTTAATTACAATACCCATTGCTTCACTTCACCTAGTACTTTCAGAGCTCATTTACAGTGTCCCCAGAAGGAGAAACCAACCGTAAAACAGACTACATTTGTTTTAGCCTCAGATGTTGGAAAGTAGGGGACTTTTTTACTTGCCTTGGACCTGCAGATGGTCTATGGGTTTCATCCCTTCGGGACAACCTCTGCTCTTATGTTATTGCAGTGCTTAAGGCTATATTGTACTTTAGTGTTCATAAATGCTGGGGATTCTTCTATACTGAGGAAGGTGTCACTTTCTGGATGTGTTTGAGTGAGCTAGGAAAATGGTCCTCACTGTACCGTCTGCTCCAGCTGAATAAATCCCATCAGCATGAACCTAGATAATCAAGCCAGAAATGTGGTGGTAACTTTTGATCTAAATCTCCCCCCCCCCCCGAGTACCCTCGTCACATCCTGTACCTCCGCCAAGCCTGTGTCCTAAGTCATCAGTTTGCTCCAGGACTTGTCTTTGATCTGCCACCAGGCAGAGTTCCTTGTCTCTCATGGGAATGACTGCAGTGACTTGGATTCAGCCTGGGCTCTCCAACAAATGAAACCCATCCTCTTGGATTTAAACTCTCTTGGGGATTTCTCCTTGAAATTAAAATTCAAACTCGTTACCTTGGGTGAAGGGACCTCTGTTCCGTGGATTGCTCTCCTGCCTATGTAATCCCACTTCCAGTCTTGGATGTCAGGTTGCCCTGAGCTCCCCCATGTGGCCCCCCCATTTCTGGCCTTGGGACCCTAAATGCTGCTCTTCTGCCTAGAACGCTCCCTTTCACCTGAGTCTGAGCACATGTTACCTCTGCCTCCATGGTTGTCCAGGTTTCTCTGTATGGTTGCTGTATTTTTCAACATATTACAAATTCAGCTGTAGTTTACAGTTTGCATGTTTATGCAAACACATACCTTCATACTAAAAACTCCAAGAAAAGAGATCTGCCTTTTTTTCCCCCTTTAAACACAGAACCCACCACCCTACCTGGTGGGATGAAGACACAAATATACCTACCCCAGCTCCCTGCCTATTATAGTGTATGCACTTGTCTTGTATATGGAAAACACAAATGGTAGCCTTCCCTTTTAAAGGCATGGCTGCCTGATCAAGCTCATACTGTGTCAGCTCATAACATTGCATGCTTCTTTCTTTGCAGTTGAACTACAAGGTAGAGGGAGAGAAAATGAAGCATAAGTACACAATGGACCCTGAATTGCCTCAGTTTATCCAAGCCAAGGTTAATGCCATCAATATGAGTGATGTGAGTATCTGACCTGGTGTCAGCCTAATATTGCTTATGTAGATATCCCTTCCCTTTCCCAATTCTGGATAACTCTTTTTTTTTTTTTTTTTTTGGTTTTTTGAAACAGGGTTTCTCTGTGTAGCTTTGCGCCTTTCCTGGAACTCACTCTGTAGTCCAGGCTGGCCTCTAACTCACAGAGATCTGCCTCCTGAGTGCTGGGATTAAAGGCATGTGCCACCACCGCCCTGCCTTCTGGATAACTCTTGTACTGAGCTATTCAAGGAGAGCAAACCAAATGTAGACCATTTGAGCACTCAGAGGGGACCCATACACAGACAGCAGGGGACTATAGGTCACTGTAAAATATATATGTATGTATCCTTAATGTATATCCTTTCTAATTGTGAGCTGTGACTCACTAGTAGATGGTAAAACCAGTTTAGAAAATAGTATTCCATTTACACACACACACACACACACACACAGTGTGTGGACAAGACTGGAAAGCTCAGGTACATAGTCTGCTCTGTACAATTTTGTTTCAACTATTTATTAAAACTTCTGTAAGAGTTCAGTTTCCTTCTGTGAATGTTGCCACGTTTTAAAGAAACTAGTTATTAGGTAGTCTGGGCATGTAATTGGTTACCATGTTTAAACCCAGAATGATAAAGACAGGAATTATAGCATGTGCCTGTGATGTCAGGAGCTTGGGACACTGGTCATTGACACTGAGGCTGAAGAATCAAGAGTTTGAGCCCAGCCCAGGCAACATAGTAGGACTCATCTCAAAGTTAAAATAAAACAAATAAATTCAACATTTGGATTCTAATTTAAAATGTAATTAAACTTGAAAAAAATCTGTTCATTTATTTTATATATTTTTGGGCAGGATCTCATTGTGTAGCTTTCACTAGCCTAGAATTTCCTATGGAGACCAAGAAGGCCTGGAACTCATAGAGACCTGCCTGCCTCTGTCACTACACCCAGCAACTGCTCATTCTTAATGATAACTTAATTAAAAAAAGATAGCTTAGTTATTATTTTTAACATTTTAGGTACTGTTTTGTCTTCTAGATGTGCAAGGGTTTTTGGTAATCATTCCTATGCTTTGGGACCCTTAAATTTTTCTCTTGTAGCACAGCATTCAAAGCATTTTAACAACAAAAGATATAAGAGCAGCACTGGATCTGAATCTTAAAATTTTGATAACAATGAATTTCTCTAACTTTGAAATGCTTTAGTATGAAAGGTTTGTCACAAATATGACATTCTTAAAGGAGTGATTGAAAATACAGAAGTTTATGAAAACGTTCTGTTATCCTACATTCAAAGCATCCTCTTTCCCTTGCATGTCACTCAAACTTAGACATTTTGTCATTAGTTGAGATTACACCATGCATTGCTTACTGGTTTTGTATTGTTCTGTTGAATTCGATTTTTGTTTTGTTTTTCAAAACAGGGTCTCCCTGTATAATACTGAAGGGCCTCGAACCCATAATCCTCCTTTCAGCCTCCTCAGTGGTAGGACTGCTGGCCTCTATCTGCAACCCCTATTATAGTTTACCTAAAAGAATGTAACAGACACACGGGTGATGAGCTAATCACTTAGCTGCAGGTTCTCTTCTACTAACGTCAAAGGATAAAGCGACCCTTGTTTCTCACAGGCTCATTACAAAGCAGACTGGAAGAAGACCCTTGCCAAGGGTTACGACTTGAGACCAGATGCTATTCCCATTGTTGCCGCCAAAAGTTCAAGGAACATCGCTAGTGACGTAAGGCAAACTATGTGTGTTTTATATAATCTGCATATTGAAAGCATGATCTCTAGAGGGAAGCACATGAAAAGATTACAATATAGAAGTGTTTTCTTATTTCCTACATGCCAACGATATTTTCTTATTACTTCACTGAAAATATATTTTAAAACTTCATTAAAATTTTACAGATACATTTTCTTTTTAGTTGTGCAAAGTTTGGAAATCACAGTTTTCACTGTGAACTTAGTTTTTTTACTTAGATTTTGTCAAGAAAACATCTCATTACTAAAATATGATTAAATAAAGTCTCCAAACATTTTAAAAGAGTATACTGTTTTAATTTCACAATTTATTTATATAAGAAACAAATCTAGTGAGACAAGAGAAACTGGGAAGCATTGTAGGTTAAATAACAATGTTTTAATTGTTTTTTTAATTATATATTCTAGATGAGTTCATATAATTATCATAATAGAGTATGAATTCATTCATTTTAAATTCAATATTTTAATTTGGAGTAGGGCTTTGCTGAAATGGAATCATGATTACATAAATATTTTTTAAAAGTAGTGTAAGTTGTTAATGGAAATGAGATAGAAATATAGAACTGCTTAATAAACTTTTCAGGAAACTGAGCACATTCAAAGAATCTGCTAATGAACAATCTAGATATAAATTGCAAATCATTATATTATGTATTATTCTCGGCATTAATCCATTAGAAATATTTTGCAAGTTGTATATTAAAATGCTAAAAATATCTTAGCTATTATCTAGATTCAGACTGAACTTGGCCTTTGTATAGATTGTTAAATAAACTCAATTTATATCAAACTTCTGTCTGGCCCTCTCTTCCAAATAGTGCAAATACAAGGAGGCCTATGAAAAAGCCAAAGGCAAGCAAATTGGCTTTCTCAGTCTTCAGGACGACCCTAAACTGGTTCACTACATGAATGTGGCCAAAATACAATCAGATCGTGAGTATAAGAAGGGATACGAGGCCAGCAAAACCCGGTACCACACACCTCTGGATATGTTCAGTGTGACCGCTGCGAAGAAGTCTCAGGAAGTTGCCACCAACACCAACTACAGACAGCCCTACCACAACTACACCCTCCTGCCTGACGCCTTGAACGTGGAACATTCCAGGAATGCCATGCAAATTCAGAGTGATGTATGTACCAGTCCGAAGCTGGGGTGGTTGGTTTCCCATTTCCATGGGTGGGAGGGAAGAACCAGCGTCACCAGAGACATCATCTTCTTGCACTGACCCAGGGATTTGCAGAGTGAAAGTATTTCATTTATGTAACGATATGTGACCCATTGTTACACACACATTGTGTATGTGTTAGACTACATATGGTGTATTCTGTGCAAGAATTAAGATATATAATATTCTTCACAATGCAATTTTGAAAATTTCATCCTGTTTTGTTGTTCTTTGTTTTGTTTTGTTTTTATTTTCAATTTAGCCTTACCTGAAGCTCATTGTATAGTACAGGCTGACCTTGAATCCACAATCTTGACTTAGCCTCATGAATGCTAGAATTATAGACTTGTATCATCATGCCTGGCTAAGAACGTTAGTTTTTAAAACAAATTGATACATTAGGATTTCCGGTTTGAAATCACCATGAATACAATCACTTTCATTACCACTATTTTCTAAAAGAATGTAACGAGTAAACACTGGGTATTCTCTCTCTCCTCGGTACCACCTTCTTTTTTTTTTTTTTTTTTTTTTTTTTTTTTTTTTTTGACACTAAGTCTTGTAGCCAAAGAAACCCAAGGTCAGCTTTCTGAAATAAAATTTTCTTTCTTCCTGATAAAGAATCTGTACAAATCCGACTTCACCAACTGGATGAAAGGTATCGGCTGGGTCCCCATAGACTCCCTGGAGGTGGAGAAGGCAAAGAAAGCTAGCGAGATTCTGAGTGAGAGGAAGTATCGCCAGCATCCCGAGAAGCTGAAGTTCACGTACGCCATGGACACCATGGAGCAGGCACTTAACAAAAGCAATAAGCTGACTATGGACAAGGTAAGAGCCCAGGGGCTAGCCTCAGCTTCAGAAGCCTGAGATGATTGCACCGTGGAGCCTAAAGTGACCATCATGAGTCTTGAGCACTTTTGTCTCATGGTTAGAGGGCAGGGATCTGTAGTTTTTTGGGGGGTTTTGTTTGTTTGTTTTTGTTTTGTGTATATGTACACACACACACACATATACATGCATACACTTTTAAAAGAATATTATGGATTTCACAGTTTCTAGAGAGCTCTTCTCTGTCGACACTTTGACGAGACAGAACTACCAAGGCTCCACATGACTTTAAAGTGGAGCAAGATGGCACCAGGAACAGGGCTCCGTTTTCTAATGATTTTTCTCACCATCAGACTTAGCCTCTTCCACCACATAGATGCATCCCTCCTCTTGCTCCCATTATTACAAACCTGCTCCACTGTAGTCATGGGCTGACTTTCTC
This sequence comes from Peromyscus maniculatus bairdii, assembly GCF_049852395.1. Taxonomy (NCBI): domain Eukaryota; kingdom Metazoa; phylum Chordata; class Mammalia; order Rodentia; family Cricetidae; genus Peromyscus; species Peromyscus maniculatus. Next base: position 30,670,923 of record NC_134855.1, on the reverse strand, counting down.
ATTGCAGAGACTGTACACTGAAAAGTGGAACAAAGACAAGACCACCATTCACGTCATGCCTGATACTCCAGACATCTTGCTCTCCAGAGTAAACCAGATCACCATGAGTGATGTAAGTATATCCACAGCAAAGAAGTGGGGGGAAACACTGAAGGGAGCTAACACTTGTGGGGTGTCTGTCTTTACATGCCCGCCATGTTGGAATCAGGAGGTCTGGTGTAACTGAAGTAACAACTCGCTGTTGTTTCTCTGGTTCCTGGTGTAGAAACTATACAAAGCGGGCTGGGAAGAAGAGAAGAAGAAAGGCTATGACTTGAAGCCTGATGCCATCTCAATAAAGGCTGCCAAGGCCTCCAGAGACATTGCCAGTGATGTAAGTGCTTCCATTGGAATGCCCTTGGGATGAGTGAAGGTGCAGACAAGCAGGCTTATGCCTGGTCATGAAGTGGGGTCAGCTCACCAGCTGGACACACTCTCCCAAGACATTTCCCTTCACACAGGCCAGCTACCCTCGAATCATTTTGCTTGTTGTTCAATGTAAAAATTATAAGGTCATATTAAAATAAGTTATGTTAAGAGAATTTGAATTATGAAAGACAATTTTAAGCAAATTTAAGGGTGTGATCTATGCGCTTTACTTATGAGATCCATAGCCAGCTCTCACCCTGAAGACACACTAAGGAATTGCACTTGCAGCCTTTTCTGTGCTTACACACTGAGGGAGTGAGGAGGGAAGACACTGCCTCGGAGATCACTCTCCAACATTTGGAGTACAGAGCCACCACTTCCTGGCTCTGTTGCCTCATTATAGGAAGCTCTAACTTTCTTTACCTACACCAAAGCCAGGAACACCCAGTGAATCACATTGTATTCTCTCACCTGCACCATTTAGCTCATTGCCATGTTTCTTGTCTGTCCACAGTACAAATACAAGCAAGCCTACGAACAAGCCAAAGGGAAGCACATTGGCTTCCGCAGCCTGGAAGACGACCCCAAGTTGGTGCACTTCATGCAGGTGGCCAAGATGCAATCAGACCGGGAATACAAGAAGGGCTATGAGAAATCCAAGACATCCTTCCACACCCCAGTGGACATGTTCAGCGTTGTGGCAGCCAAGAAGTCTCAGGAAGTGGCTACCAATGCCAACTACAGAAACATAATCCACACCTACAACATGCTTCCTGATGCCATGAGCTTTGAGTTGGCCAAGAACATGATGCAGATTCAAAGTGATGTACGTGCAAACGATGCACATTTGTAGAGTGGTTACCCATATCATAAGCAGCTCAGGAGTGACCAGACGTAATGGCATTTCAAAATTCCTGAAAGAAATTTGATTCTCAGAATTAACCTGTCAATGAAGGGAGCTTTACTAATTATGTGTCAGGAGATTGTAAACACTTGGAAGATGAATCCATTTAGTGGTTCTTAACACATTTTCTTTATGAAGACATCGAGAAAAACAAATCACTAAGATATTTATTTATTTTTAATTTCTTGTGTGAAGAGATGTAAAAAGACAAAGGGTTGGGGTGAAATGGTTGGCATTTAATAATGTTGCAAGTTGAAAATGAGTGGAAATGATAGCCTGTCAAACACATTCGTGATTCATAGGAAGCTTGATTACTTCTGATCACTGATTTATTCTCCTCTCCGGTAGAATCAGTACAAGGCAGACTACGCCGACTTCATGAAGGGCATTGGATGGCTCCCCCTGGGCTCCCTGGAAGCTGAGAAAAACAAGAAAGCCATGGAGATTATTAGTGAAAAGAAGTACCGGCAACACCCAGACACTTTGAAGTATTCCACGTTGATGGACTCAATGAACATGGTTTTGGCTCAGAATAATGCAAAAATTATGAATGAAGTAAGTCTTGCAGTAATGTAGTGCTCCGTATGCATCAAAGCTAATCCATTACATTTAATCTATAGACTTTGCTAGCAGGAGAGACCATCCTTCAGGTTTTCCTTGCCCCAGAGGCTATAAAAAGATAGAAATTATTCTTAATTAGTAGTCCCCAAATATTTAATAAACCGTCCACCTCACCATCATAACAAAATGAATGGTTCCCCCTTTTGTTGTTGTTGTTTGGTTTTGAGATAGGATCTCATGGAGCCTCCTTAACACTCAACAACTGTAGAAAATTGGCAGCTCTAAAATTTAAGGATGGTCTTGAATTTTCCATGTAACCAAGGATGACGTTGAATTTCTGACCCTCCTGCTTCTACCTCCCAAATGCCGGATTTACAGTATGGGTCACCACTCCTGGTTTATGCAGTACTGGAGATCAAACCAGTGCATGCTGGGCTCTACTAACTGAGCTACATGCCCAGCCTGGAGTACTTCCTTTGACTATGCAATACGAGGATGAGTCCTGCCTGTCTCGGGTGAGGCTGTGGCTGCTGGACTAGCAGAGTGCCTGTCAAGAGCTGTAGCCGAACTCCACCATTCTAATATAATCACTGAGAATTCCATCCCATGGCTGCAGCTTTGGAACCAGGGCTTCCTCTGGGCAGTCCTGATAGTAATTGCCCCACTTCATTGCTTCCTGGTGTCATTAATTATTTAGAAAAGCCTTACTGGTTTGTTTTTCTATACAATGGAAATATCCATAAAATAGTGTCAAGATCATCAAGCATATCATTCATTTTTATATATGTATTTATGCCTTTTATATATGCTTATATATAAAACTTTAAAATAAAATACATAAATAAAAATATATATATTATATATATACATATGATATAGCCCTAGTTTTATCATGTGGATCACAATTAGAAATACCTGTAAGTAAGAAGTCTTGGAGCTTAACACTCCACAGCTATAGAAAATGACAGTTCTAATTGAGCTGGACAGAGAGCTGAATAATGAGCCTTGTCTCTCCTGGAGGCTGGTTTGTGCAGCTGACCCGCTCCCTTGAAAGGGACCTTTCCCAAAAGACAAAGCATGGATCTCACTGTCCCTTTTTGTTATTTAGAAGCTAAACTGTCACAAAGATGTATTATCTTTTAAAATATTATTAAATGAGGTATTTTCAGTCTGGTAGCATCCAAGAATCTAAGGCAGGAGGATCTGGAGACTGGAGCCTATCCTGGTCTACATAGCATGATCCTGTTTTAAAAGCCAAAACCAAGGAAATAAAAATTAGATTATTTTTCTCTTCCAGTATTAGTGATGAGAATGTCAGAATAATATCAAGGTGAGGATCGTAAAATAATGAATGCTGATGTTGAGAGAACTTATTGATTATCAAATTCGATTTCCCTGTTGCAGAGTTGAGGAAATTGAGCCCCAGAGAGGCAGGGCACTTAGAGCTGGACACACAACCAATCAGTGGCTGGCCTGGATGAGAACAGGGTTCGAATGACTAGCCACTGCCTTTCCACTGAAGCTCCATCAGCCCTATAAGTCACAAGCCACATGTGTGTAGTGTGTTACAGCTCAATTTAAAATAAACAACCTAGTCCTCTTTAACAGTGCCACATGTTCAGTGGCCCTGTCAAGCTTGGGGCTACCATACTGGTTTATGTAAAACATTTCTCCATTATAGAAAATTATACTGAGTAACACTGGGCCAAAACAAAGACCAGCCACAGACAGCATGCCAGAGCTGTGCCATTCAAGGTATCAATGAGCAAGTTTACATGAATGTAAAGTTTTAATCAATATTTGTGAAAAAAAAATGAACATGTTCCTTATACTCCAAAAATCTCTGTGTATACAGAGACACACACATGTGTTTCTTGCAGGTTAGAGTTTCTGAAAAGAGATACCAATATGGAATTTGAAGCTTGCATTTTTTTTTTTTTAAGGTAGTATCTTAAAAAAGATTTTAGGCCGGGCGGTGGTGGCACACGCCTTTAATCCCAGCACTCGGGAGGCAGAGGCAGGCGGATCTCTGTGAGTTCAAGGCCAGCCTGGTCTCCAAAGCGAACTCCAGGAAAGGCGCAAAGCTACCCAGAGAAACCCAGCCTCAAAAAACCAAAAAAAAAAAAAAAAAAAAAAAAAAAAAAAAAAAAGATTTTAGATATTTACAAGTGACATAAGTGTGACATACCTGTAGGAGAGAGGTCTAGTCAGAGGGAGAAATTGAACTGTAATGCAGGTTCAACAGAGCCTTGGCCAATGACCAAGAGCAGATAACCAAGTATCCACCAGCCAAGAGCTGGTCCTTCCTGGACTGGAAACCTGAGTGGTGTGTGTCCAAGCATTGTTACTGTGGTAGAAACAGACTAGAAACCACAGATTCATGTCTATCAGTGGAGTTTAAATCAGTTGGCTCATGCCTCTGAGGCTTCTTAGATGGAGTAATTATTTTCAGAAGGTTCCAGGATGTCTAACCCATATTTTGAAGTAAAAAAGCAAACTGTAAACATTTATGTGTCATATGATTTCACTTTTTGTTTTATTTTTTCGAGACAGGGTTTCTTTTTGTAGTTTTGGTGCCTGTTCTTGATCTTGCTCTGTAGACCAGGCTGGCCTCAAACTCACAGAGATCTGCCTGGCTCTACCTCCCGAGTGCTGGGATTAAAGGCGTGCGCCACCATCACCTGGCTTCACTTTTATTTTGAAACAGCATGCTTAGAAAGCTCTAGGAGGGGGAGTCCACCTCTAGGCTTAAGACAAAGGAATCAGACACTACATTTTTTGACTTGCACCTCCTCCACCATGTTATTTTTCACTTAGAAGAATACACAAAATACTGACACCTGTATACACGTGATAATCTGCGTGTGCATAGTGAGATCATTTTATGAGTTTTAAATACTACCTTGCACTTTTCCCCCAGCATCTCTATAAACAAGCGTGGGAAGCGGACAAGACCAAAATCCACATCATGCCTGATATCCCCGAGATTGTTTTGGCAAAAGCAAATGCAATTAACATGAGTAATGTAAGTATAATCCCCCTGTTGCCGTCTTTCTTTGTAGCCTGTTCCCACCAGGAATAGAAAATTAACTCACTGATGTCTCTTAATTTATGAGAGAGAACATTTAAAAACTAATAGACTACTGTATTTTATTAAAGATAAGTTGGTGTCTTTTCCTCTCTAATCTTTGTTCTGCTAAAATGTTGTGGTTTTTTTTCCCTTTTTGGGGGGCAGGGCGTCACCCAGCTCCCAAATAAATTTACATATGGAGGCTTACTATTATTCATGAATGCCCAGCCTTAGCTTGGCTTAGTTTCTAGCCAGCTTTCCTTATCTTAAATTATCCTATCTACCTTTTGCCTCTGGGCTTTTCCCGTTCTCTTTCTTCTGTAATCTTACTCTTACTCTGTGGCTTGCTGTGTAGCTGGGTGGCTGGCCCCTGGAGTCCTCCTCCTTCTCTGGCTCCTAGCTCTCTCTCTCTCTCTCTCTCTCTTTTTTTCTTTTCCTCCCAGATTTCTCCTTCTATATATCTTCTCTGCCTGTCAACTCCACCTATCCTTCCCCCTGCCTTGCCATTGGCCAGTTCTTCATTAGACCATCAGGTGTTTTAAACAGGCACAGTAACACAGCTTCACAGGGTTAAACAAATGCAACATAAACAAAAGTAACACACCTTAAAATAATATTCTACAACACTAAAATTTGGAGCAGGCAGGGCTGTTAATGGAGGCTGGGACAGCAGTTAGGGCTTTGAAGAACTATTGGAATTCAATTTGGGAGGACACAGTCCTTTGAGCTAAGATCTGGCAGGAAGGAAGAGGCGCAGGGCCAGAAGAGAACCCCAGCCTTTGGAACCCGTCTACCAAGCTGTGGAGGTGCTCCTAAAAAGGGTTAAAGCGATAGAAAGAAAGAGATTGAGTGTCTTGAACAAACTGGGACAAGCCCTACAATAAGGAATGTGAAACTTCCGGTAGAAAATGTTTTTGCTGCTTAACTCACTTCCTTCTTTTCCAGTCTCTGGTGGCTGGGACTCCTCCAAGATGGGCACACTTTTTTCCTTCTTCTTCTTCTTCTTCTTTTTTTTTTGTTCGAATTCCACAGAGATTTGGAATTGCTGATGTTTTTTATTGGACTGTGGAATTCACACAACTATTTTTATAAGTGAAAGAGACCATTGTAAAACTGAGGTGCTCTTCTGGCCTGTGACGATGGCTGTTTTGTAGTCCTTACTTGCCTCTTATTTGATCAAAATAAGTGAGTAGGAGTTGGCTGGACTTTGTTGTCTTCACAGTCTATTTTTAAGCTCACAGCGACCAGGACCTTCCTTTTTATAATTATATATATAATTTGAGCTCAAATAATTGTTTTACTTTGTTTTTTTCTCCCATACATAATGATGTTTCTTGGAACATTTCAACCATCAACCACCTATAATAACATATCTGCTGGCCAGAAAGTCTGGCTATACAACTAGTCGGTCTTCTAGAATAAAGCCAGGTTTTCCTGATGCCTTTCTTCTCTTCACAGAAACTCTACAAACTGTCTCTGGAAGAATCTAAAAAGAAAGGCTATGACCTCAGAACGGATGCAATTCCTATCCAAGCTGCCAAAGCATCGAGAGACATTGCAAGTGACGTAAGTGTGAACGGTGGCCAGCCACCAAGCAGAGCAGCAGAACCGTAAACACAGAGTGCATGAAATATGAAAGCAGATATGATCCCGTGCCTGAGAACAGTAGACTCGCTGTGCTCCACAGATGCTTCTTGACGATGCTTGTGTCGTCTCTGGCATTTCTGGGGAAACATACAAAGACACAACAGAACGCTAGTCATGCTGGTACCTCACAGGTCCCAGCTTCCCACCTCAGGAGGTCTAGATGAACTCTCTGCTTCTTGGCATCTGAATCCCAAGCAGGATACTTCATATAAAGTAACTGGGGCTTTGATCATTGATGCTGATGATGGCTGCCCTTTAAATAATGAGGAAACCTGCAATGTAGTTGTTAAAACATGGGTGGCTTGGCGTCAGCTGTGGTGGGTGAACTCATGCCACAGAGATGTATGAACACTATGAACTAGGCTCCCCACAGCCTGAGGAAGCTGGTGTGCCAGCACAACACTGTCATATGAAACTTGATCTGTGCCCCAAAAATCTGCTGTCAGAAGTGTTCAATGGCGTGGAGCGATGAGGAGCACGGTACTGAGCTCTCCGTGTTTTTCCAGGCTGTCCTTTCTCCTCTTCCCTCCCATCCTGCATCCTCCCTTCCTGTATAGCTCTTCCCACTCCCTCCCATCGCTGAGAACCCCTAGTTCTTCCTCTGGAACCCTATGTCTTTCCTGGCTCCGCCCCTCTAACCTTCACACTCAACCTCCTGAGGAGAGGCAGACTAAGAAGCATGGTACAGTTCACTGTCTCTCCTCTGTGGAGGGAATAGCAACATGTCTTCTTAGTTTTGTCCGTTTGGAGAGAAAGGAAATCCAGACGATGAAGCTGCTCTAAAATTGTGCTTTGTGTTCCATACATGAACGGGTTTTTCAGCAGCAGATGACTGGATGGTTTATTTCCCTGGCAGCCCCGGACTGCTCACACGGAGCTTCCTTTTTATCTCATTTGTTGTGATCTTCCTGTAGCCACAGAGTGTGAGAACAAGTCAGGGTAGCACAGGATGGCATGCACCCCAGTCCTCAGTCACCCCAAGAAGTCACTCAGTGTGTACTCTCATATAAAATGGGGACCAGGTTCATAAGCAAATATCAAAATGTGTTTCGTCAACAGCGGAGCCATATGCAACTACCAATTTTATGGAAATATAGAATATTGACACTAGAGTTGTTCTTCATGTTAATTCATATTTTCTTCACAGTATAAATACAAGCACAATTATGAAAAGGAAAAGGGGAAAATGGTTGGCTTCCGAAGCCTGGAGGATGATCCCAAATTAGTCCATTCTATGCAAGTGGCTAAGATGCAATCTGATCGAGAGTACAAGAAGAACTATGAGAAGACGAAGACCAGCTACCACACTCCTGCCGACATGCTGAGCGTCACAGCTGCCAAGGACGCCCAAGCCAACATCACCAACACTAACTACAAGCGCCTCATCCACAAGTACATCCTTCTCCCAGATGCCATGAACATCGAGCTGACCAGGAATATGAATCACATCCAGAGTGATGTAAGAGAACCTTCCAGCAGGGCGTGGCTAGGTCCCCAGCATGGACAGAGACACCGCAGTCTTATAGACCATAGTTTTGTGTCTTAACTGGAAAAGTGAAGTCAAGTTTGTCTCTTTTCGTTATAGAATGAGTATAAACAAGACTACAATGAATGGTACAAAGGCCTTGGCTGGAGCCCAGCTGGTTCCCTAGAGGTGGAGAAGGCCAAGAAGGCAACTGAGTATGCCAGTGATCAGAAGTACCGCCAGCATCCCAGCAGCTTCCAGTTTAAAAAGTTGACTGACTCCATGGACATGGTGCTGGCCAAGCAGAATGCTCATACCATGAATAAGGTAGAGAGAGCAGCGCTCTTCCTTCCTCCTGATCAAGAAGAGGTCAACAGGCTCTGGCCCTTATTTAGGGAATTGAACTTAGGTCCTGCATTTCTAGAAAGTAGCAAACGATTACAGATTATCCTGTACATGTTTCAATGCCCATCTCTTGCAGTTTCTTCCCTTATCTTTCTAATTGGGTCAGAAATTGCTTAGATTTTTTAATACATGTATCCTAAGTACTTTCACTCCATTCTAAAGATGGAAAAGATGCAAAATATTATTTTTCCAAATCTGACACTAGAGCCAGGTGTGACAGGACACACCTGTAATCCTAGCAATTGGAAGACTCAGTCTCTCTCTCTCTCTCTCTCTCTCTCTCTCTCTCTCTCTCTCTCTCTCTCTCCCCACATATATATATATGTATATATATATAATAGAGAGATTAGAGAGATGATATTATATATATATATATAGTATATCAAGTCTTTTTTTAGAAAAAGAATACGAATTTATTCTTAATGTCTCTTCTGAATCCTATTTTTCCTCACTGTTTTCTAGTTCAAACTAAGTGCATTCGAATAGTCTCTTTATCTTCTTTCCCATTTATCCTTAACCATTATTCAGACTTAAAATATCTCTTCTCCCACTTCCTAGCATTTATACACCATTGACTGGAATAAAGATAAAACCAAGATTCACGTGATGCCTGATACCCCAGATATTTTGCAAGCCAAGCAGAATCAGACACTGTACAGTCAGGTAAGGAAAGCATGCATGTGGATGACATGCTTTGCCTCAAAACTTCCTAACTTAAAAACTGATGTAATAGGAAATAACTGATGTAAATACTGAGGCAATGGAAGTGAATCAGACTCTTCCTTCTAGAGGGCCTACACAACATTGTTAGGAACAAGGCCCTGGCTGTGTGCTCCAAGGAGACAGGGGCTACATCTGTCCAATCTCCATGCTCACTGTGCTTGGTGCAAAGGAGAGTTGCCATAAATAATTACTGAAACATGAAGTTATGTCAAACAGACCTGATACAAGTTATGGCTTTGGTATCTATGAGTTCCTTAATACTGGAAGAACCGCCTTACTCTGAAGTTTGGTTCCTTCACTACTAAAATCAGGACAATAAAAGTGCCTGAGACATCAGATTGCCATGAGGAACACATGAGAAACTCTGTAAGGCGCAAAGCACAGTACCCAGCATGTAGGAAGTCCTTGATGACTAGTTTGCTATAGCAATTTTAAGATACCTCCCACAAATTTGATGAGATCAGCTAGCTCATTTATTGATGCTTACAGAAGGCATTTATTACTTTTATCATGTATGTAGTTGAAATGGTGTGATCCAATTTTCTTTTTTAATTATTTTAACACTAATGTTTAAAACAGTGGTCCCAGACTGTTGTTAACTGCTGGAAGAATATAAACCCAGTAGGGCCAGGTTGTTGCTAAACAGTAGAGGCTGCATTCAAACACACCATCACCCTAAAATGAAACCAAAGTTAGATCACATGACACTCTGTCAGTACTGAGTCTACTTGTCACCTGTGTGGTTTTCTCTGTGGTTGGCATCAGAGTAGATGGTTTTAAGGTTCTGGATTCATTCTTTACCTAACTGAATGGTCTGCAATTTTAATACGGAAAGAATAGTGCTAAAGAGTCTCTTCACTTTTCAGAAATTCTACAGACATGGCTGGGAAGAGGCTCTGAAGAAAGGCTATGATCTCCCTGTTGATGCGATTTCTGTCCAGCTGGCCAAGACGTCGAGGGACATCGCTAGTGACGTAGGTCCTGGTGTGGGTAGAAGGATGTGCTTTCAGCTGGGTGGGCCATGTAGTGTTGGCTACTTCTGAAAAGTGCTTCTGTTCCTTCACCTCTTCCTGTCCTATTTACCCAGAACAGTCTTCCGCCCTCCCCCCAACCCCGTCCCTCTCCTCAAATGTCAAAGGGGCTCTCCTAGTCACCAAGTGGGCCAGAATCCTCTAAGACCCATTACAGGGAGTGCTATTCCAGATATTACAAACTAGATAAACTAGACATTGTGGGTTTTTCATGCTTTGCCTAAAATTAGTATTCCTGTTTTCTATCGGTCTATTTTAGACAAATTCAGGCCAGATAATAAATCAACATTAGCAATCTGATGGTGACGGTTTTTACCTGCATATGTCTGAAAATTAGCCATCAGTCATTTTAATTTAGCCATTTCTTGCACTTGTAAGTGTTTTAGTAAATTATTTATAGTAAATTAGCTCACTTTACATTCTGTTGGCTAGCCAGAGATCTGGTTCATAGGAAAATGTCATTTGTGCTGCAAAGGGCAGATGCCTCCTATGGCTGGAAAAGTTGAAACTTTTGGTGAGCACACTACATATGGTCCCCATATTCATTAAATTTTGTATAAAATACACTTCATTTGCATATAAATAAATATTTCATTTTGCTAATTCCAAAAACTAACTAGAAAGCAATCAAATCGTTTTGGGTGGGCAAGTTAGCTCTGTGAGTAAAGGAGCTTGCCAGCAAGTCTGACGATCTGAGTTCAATCCCCGGACTGAACATTATAGAAGGAGGAGAGAATTGACTCCCACAGGTTGTCTTCTGACCTCCACATATGTACTGGGTCATGTGTGTACCCACACATGTACATGTGCACACAAGTAAATAAATAAACGTAGTAAAATGAATTTATGGCGCCTGCTTTATAGTAACAATGACTGCTGCCAAACCTAACAACCTGGCTTTGATCGTAGAGATCCACATGACAGAAGGAAGAAAAAGACCACCATAAATTATCCTCTGACCTCTCTACATGCACACTGTGGCAGACACATGTGCGCTTTCTCTCTCTCTCTCTCTCTCTCTCTCTCTCTCTCTCTCTCTCTCTCTCTCTCTCTCTCTCTGTGTGTGTGTGTGTGTTTTAATTTTTTTAAACTTCTAAAAGTCTTGCTTTTAGAGAATGAATTACCAAAATTTCATAGGGACACACAACCTCTTAAAACCTTTAAAAGCAACAATGATTTGCAAGCCAGGTGTATTGGCGCAGGCCTTCAATGCCAGCACTCAGATCTGTGAGGCCAGTCTGGTCTATGCAGTGAGTTTCAGGAAAGACAGAGCTACATAGTGAGATCCTGTCTCAAAAACAAACAAACAAAACAAAAACAACAACAACCCAACAGCAAAGGTGATTTGCTTCTGCACATAGGGGAGAAAAAGAGCCTAAACACAGAATATGATAAGAAATTCCAAGACTAAGTGGGAATTCTATATAATTCAACTGTGGCACTCCAAATTACCAGAAAATAATTTGGACTCTCTGGCTTTCAGATCAAGACCTCATTAAATCGAACTGAAATAATGATGAACCTACATGATAAAGCAAACTCATTTTCATTTAGAACTATATGCTAATGAGAGCCTAGCAATCGAAAGGCCATCAACAATTTCTGAGCAACCCAGCGGCCAATAGTTCTTCATTCCTTTTCTGGCAAACCCACTTGAAATTTCACAGTTAAATTAGCTATGTGTGAACTTTGCCACGACGAGAGAAATTGTATTCCCTCTCAGCGTCCAATGGTTCATATATCTGTAACACTTCATAAAATTAGAGGCAGGCTTTAAGTGAGTAATTTAATAAGTTAAACTAATAGAAGTTAGAATTGGAAGGTGAAACAGTTCACCCCCCTGCCAACATCCTGCCTTCTCTTCATGTGTGGTGTGGAGAGAGGATGAAGTGCTTGGATCCATGGATACTCACACACAGAGGACTCCCATGGTCCTTCAGGGCAGGTATTTTCTCCATTGAACTGTGCGGAGTTGTTATCAGACTTCTTACTGTTTGTGTGAGGTATTTTACCAGGCAGTGCCAAGTCTGTGTTCTAGAGTAGTACAAAGTAGCTTATTTCTTCTTCTACTTGACATCTTCAAACATTCCAGTTTCCTTATTCTTCTTTGGTTTTAGTTTTGTAACTACATTGACCTTCTATTAGCAGTTCATTCTATATGTGATTTGTTTTATTTTGTCATCTTGAAAATAGTGTGTCGTTTTAGTGTTTTGTTGATATGGGAGTTCAGGCCAGCTTAATCGAGCTTCTGGGATATGCTTCTTGTGCTCCGTGCAGAGTGACAACTCTACTTTTTTATAAGCAATTTTTCCAGGCTGCCCATATCAAGAGCTGTGTTAGGTAGGCTATGTATCACTGTGATCAGAACACCTCACAGAGACAAGAAAGGAAAGACGTAGGATTTTGACTCACAGTTTCCATCATGGCAAAGAAGCCATGATGAGCACCTCGTTTTGCGTCACTGCAAACCAGAAAGCTGGAGATGGGAGAGCTGACACTCATCTAGCTTCCTCCTTTTTCTTTTTCATTCGGTCCAGGCCCCTGGCCCATGGGACTCTGTGACCCATATGCAGAATGGGTCTTTCCTTTTCTGGAAATGCCCGTACAGATACACCAAGTTGAGAATGCAGATTAACCATCACAAGGGTATAATCAACTGAAAGTCCAGAGTAGTTGAAATGTATGTGTTCTGAGGGAGTGTCTGTGAGGCCTATTATGTGTTCAGAACCTAACATTAGGTTACTGTCATTGCGCTTATTAGCAATATTGTTGTCATTTAGTAGTAATGCAATATCCCCGACTAAATGTAAGTACTAGATTTTACTTTTGTCATCTTAAATTTATATAGTTTATTTTCACCTACTTGACAAGATGTTGAGCTCTTATGTAATTTTTTTCTAACTAAAATATCAAAATATCCCAATCTGTGCCTATACAACATAGATTCTAATCTAGACAAAGCTATATGATATAATCATGTGAAAATTCTCTAATCTACATTTTAGCTTGTTCACCAGCTCATACATCTTCTTAATTTTTCTGTCATTCAGCCCTTATTTTTCTTATAAGCATGTGACAAAGATTTTGCTAAATGTTATCCTAAATTCAGCCACTCAATGTCTAGCACATATTTCTGCCTTGGGATAGAACTAATTTCTCATGATAATCTTTCCTGATATTCAACTGCATTTGTTCTTTGGATAGATATAATTAAACAGGACTTACTTAAGGAAGAAAACATTTCCTGTAGGCTAGCTCAGAAATCATTCTTTCACATCCATTTGGGGAAAAAGAAATATAACAACAAAGCAAGTTGAGTTTAACTTAGCTTTTATTTATGTTATTAAAAAGACTGTGTTTCCTGATTTCAGTTTAAATATAAACAAGGCTACCGGAAACAACTGGGACACCATATTGGATTCCTGAGTGTGCAAGATGACCCGAAGCTTGTGCTATCTATGAATGTGGCCAAAATGCAGAGTGAAAGAGAATACAAGAAAGACTTTGAGAAGTGGAAGACTAAATACACCAGCCCTGTGGACATGCTGGGTGTGGTGTTGGCCAAGAAGTGCCAGGCCTTGGTCAGCGACGTGGACTACAGAAACTATTTACATCAGTGGACATGCCTGCCAGATCAAAATGATGTCATCCAAGCTAAAAAAGTCTATGAGCTGCAAAGTGAGGTCAGTGTCTATCAAATTTGGTAGCTTAAAATTACTCCATATAGGGCTGGAGAGATGGCTCAGAGGTAAAGAGCACTGACTGTTCTTCCAGAGGTCCTGAGTTCAATTCCAAGCAACCACATGGTGGCTCACAACCATCTGTAATGAGATCTGGTGCCCTCTTCTGGCCTGCAGGGACACATGCAGGCAGAACACTGCATATATAATAAAAAAAAAATGTGACTCATAAAAAAAAATTACTCCACATATTAATAGCCATTAATGTGATAAAACAGATTGGAAAGAGGAATTATCATTGACCACCTAGAACATACCTGTGTAAATGACTAGACTCTCCTATTCATGGCGAAGATGAAGATGGGATTTTGATGGCTTGTTTTGTCCTTTCCTAGAACATGTATAAGTCTGATCTTGAGTGGCTGAAAGGGATAGGATGGAGTCCTTTGGGTTCTTTGGAAGCAGAAAAGAACAAGCGGGCTTCAGAAATCATCAGTGAGAAGAAATACCGTCAACCTCCAGACAGAAATAAGTTCACCAGCATCCCTGACGCCATGGACATAGTTCTGGCAAAAACAAACGCCAAAAACAGAAGTGATGTGAGTATTTCTTTAGAAATTGTCGGAATAGGTTAGAGTGCTTGCTACCTGGCAGTTAGGAGCATTTGCTTAGTAAATTATAGAACAGCAAAGCCTTGTCACATTTGATTCAGCATCATGTTTTATGTTGGTTTGATCTACTTGAATTGTTAACCACTTTACACCAAATAATTTAAATACAGTTTATTGTCATCATAGTTCAACCAACTTTCCTTATTTAGATAAAATGTGATAAAATAAATATGTTGAATATATTTCTTTTTTGGAGAAACACCTAGGTATTTTTGGTTGTGGCAGAGCATGGAAATGGGGGGGGGGGATCCTGGGAGACTTACACAGTGGAAATGTTATGAAGAAATGAGTTTAGGTTTGTGGTGTTTTGTTTTGTTTTTAACCACAGAGCCATATCTCCCAACCCTTAAAAGGTATATTTTCTAAGGATATTTGCCTAGTATGCGTGAAGTCCTAGGTTCAATTCTCAGTACCACAAAAAAGTTCCTTTCCAGCAGGGACATCAGCACTTGGCATAGAATGGGTGCTTAGTAAGTACTGACCCGATGAGATAAACAAAAGTAGCTGTGTAGAATGTTTTTAGGTCCACACTGTTGCTACTCAGCCTAAGCTTGAACATTACAAGAAGCTGAACTAAGTACAGTGAGATTCTGGAACATGCAAGGAAGTATAAATAGATACAATGGTAACTGTGTAGGTCTTAAGAAGCTCTCTGGACACTGTGTTCAATATACTTTCCATTTTGAATGCATGTATTAGTTCTGACCTGATGCATAAAGCCATATTTTATAACTGATAGCTCCTCATCCTAACCAACCGCTCACAGACACTCAACAGTTATGTTTTCCAAAAGCTGTAGAAGATGCAAGCCTGCAGGCCTCTCTCTGCCTCCATCTCCATCCCTTCTCTTTGGGTCTTTGTGACACACTTTGAATACAAAAGTTGGACCAACAAGCACATTTTTGGTTTGCTTTTGTTTCTTCCCTGAATGTTGCTTCATTCTTAGAATTTTAATTTATTTGAGAAAGGAGGGAAAAAGCTCTGAACTAAGAAGATAAGAAAGGGAGGAGAGCAGAGCACAGAGCTGACCAGTCCATGCTGAACAGTGTGCCATAGTTGCAGGGATGCTGAAAGAAATTTGACAGTCTCTAGAAACTTTTCCCTTTGCTTGTCCCAACTTGGAGGCGGCGTGCTACTGGCCTCTAGTGGATAGAAAGAGGGGATGCTACTAAAAAGCCCAGGAGACACAAGGCTGTCCCCCTACAATCAAGAGTTACCCAGTGTGCAACCAGCGATTATAAGGCTAAAAAGCACTGGCATTCTTAGCAGAAAGGTTGGTAAAGAACTTGAGTAAACATATAGTAATATTAATGAGCCTTGTTTCATTTTGGTCCTGAAGGCCTAATTAACTTCTCTGGGCCACCTGAATGATAGAAAGCATATTCATACAGAGAAAAGTAGCAACCCTTTGAATGCCCCAGGCCGTACATCTCAAAGGGAACTTGGCAAGTCTAAGAAACTGATGAAACCTTGAAAATGTTGATCCTGGAAGGCTGGTGAGGAAGATCAGCAGATAAAGGCACCTGCTGCCAGGCTTGAAGACTTGTGTATGATCCCGGGAGCCCACGTGGTAAAGAAGAACCCGCTCCTGCAGGTCGCCCTCTTGCTTCCACGTTCAAGCCATGGCACCTGAAGCCCCCCCCCACACACACACACCATACACACACTTAATAAATAAATATCATGAGAAAAAATGTTTAAGACAGGGTCTCATTATGTAGCCCTGGCTGGCCTCAAACTTGGAGGTCTGCCTGCCTCTGCAGGCAAATACTAGGATTAAAGGCATACATTGCCACACCCAGTGGAAAAAATTAAATTTGTATTTGAATAATTTTAGGCATACATAGAAGTTAAAAAAACTGTAAGTTACATATTTTTCACCCAGATTCCAAAACCATTCACATCTGAACACATTTGTATTCTGTCTCTTTATCCTTCTTCCTTTTCTCCTCATCTCTATGAGAAACTACACTGTTTCCTGACACCTTGCTACCCCTAATGTTTGGTTTGTGTGTGGAAATAAAAATAGTGTCTTACAAAAGCACTTTGGAATTATCAAAGTCATGGAATCAACGTTGACACAGTACTGTCTACAGAATTTATTCACTTTTATGGGGCCAGAAGCGGGGCTCTGTGGGTGAGGCACAAGCCACTAAACCTGATGGCCAGAGGTCAATCCCTAGGACCCATGTGGTTAAAGGAGAGAACCAATACCTGAACATTACCCTGTGATGTCCACACATGTGCTATGGAATGTCTCTCTCTCTCTCTCTCTCTCTCTCTCTCTCTCTCTCTCTCTCTCTCTCTCTCAATGTTAAAACATAAAAATAATCTATTCAGTTTTACTACTAATGCCCTTTATAGTAAAAGAAAACTATTTCCCCTGGCTGATGATGAAATCCAAGGTCACACATTGCATTTATTTGTCTTTATCCATTCTCTGGACCATTTCCTTATTGTCTCTGTTTCTCAAGTCTTTTTTGTTTGTGACAGGTGCAAAGTCCCCTTCACTGTGGGGTTTTCCAGGGTGTCCTCGTAGTTCAGATCATGTCATTTCAAGAGGAAGCCCCACCCTCTGTCCTCCTCAGGTCCCATGACAGGAGAACCCAGGACATCAAGTTGTCCTGTTGCTGATCATTTGAACCTTTATCACTTCCTTAAAGTGATATTGCCAGGTTCTTCTACTGTTAAGATAACCATTTTATCCCTTGGAGAAAAAAACTTAAAGACAGTCTCACTCTGTATCTCCGGGTAACCTGGAACTCACTATATATATGTAGAGCAGGCTGGCCTCCAACTCACAGAAATGCCAGCCTCTGCCTCTCAAGTGCTGGG
Source organism: Peromyscus maniculatus bairdii (assembly GCF_049852395.1). Lineage (NCBI taxonomy): Eukaryota > Metazoa > Chordata > Mammalia > Rodentia > Cricetidae > Peromyscus > Peromyscus maniculatus. Next base: position 30,653,523 of record NC_134855.1, on the reverse strand, counting down.
ATTAAAGGCATGCACTACCATATTTGGCAAAATACCATTGCATGGACCAGAAGTGGGGTTCAAAACTTGTAATTGATAAATATCTTGTTGATAAAGTTTGATAGTATGTAAATATCCTATTTTTCAAACGTTTACTTTTAGTAAGTTATTTGGATTCCATTGGTCTTCTGTTGAAGATAGACATGAAGATGATTTTAGGACATTCAAGAGATTTTGATAAATTTTAAAACTGTCCTTTTTTGAAATCCCCAAATCTCTGTCAATTTTTCTTATCCTTCCAAATAACTGTATGTAGTAACTATAAATAGTAAACCAACTGAGGACTAAGATTCCCTAGTTCCTAGACATAACTTGGATAGGTCATCTTTTGGTAAGACAGTTAAACACTATGGGGGATTTTGAGGGCCAAAAAAATTGGAAAGTGTTATGCTATTTGAAAGTGTCAACAAAATTTTTATTACATGTACTGATTCCTATAGGCACCAGTGTCTGTAACTTCAAAAAGGTGATCCATAATCTAAATTTGAAAGGTAGTTGTATTTCAGCTAAGAAAACTGCATCTATTTTCTACTTATATTGTTGACTTATTATCAATTATAATGCACATGAACCTAATAATCCCACCTGAAGCCAACCATCATATTGGACCCTGACAATACCACTGATAAAATTGTTGTTTCTCATTCTAGAGACTTTATCGAGAAGCTTGGGACAAGGATAAGACTCAAATCCACATCATGCCTGACACTCCTGACATCGTTCTGGCTAAGGCAAACTTAATCAATACAAGTGATGTGAGTTTCCAAGTTCAGTGTGTCTTTTCAATAAGCTCTATTAATCGTGTCTAAGTCGGTGAAGTTGTCTGAAAGTTCTTTTGAATTCCCAGGCCATTTTAATTAGCAGACTATGAATGACTCAGATTCCTTATTTGGCAGGGGGATGGGAAGGTTGCATGTCCAATGTTGGCACTCACTATTTCAAGCAGCATTAGAACACATCTCTCTATTTTTGCGTTTCCTTATTACATGTATTATCAGAATGAAATGTTTATACCATCCTCACTCTCTCCTGTGTGGGCAGAAGCAATTCTTATTGGCTTTGTATTGCTTACAATGTTTTGTGCTTGACAGATAGATTCTAGGTGAAATTTTGAACAAGTAAAAACAATTCATTGGAGGAAATTTTCATTTTTATCAATTACTTTGCTAGCAAATGTTAGTCCTCAAAATGTATGGATGTAAAAAGTAAACATTTAAAACACAAATTCTGAGCCTCAATAAGGTGATTTTAATGTTGAAGAATATATGGGTGTAATACTCCAATGACTAAAATATGAACAGAAGTCTAACAATAAATAGACAATAGCCACTTAAAACCTCCTGGCTTCTGGGTAGAAATACATTTAAATATATTCTCAATTACTCAGTTATGTCACAATCTGAATGGGAAAATTACAAACACATGAGTTTTAACATTCAATATTTAAACTTTAAAGTATTTTTTGATGATGAAGGACCATATTACCTCCAGATGTCACTTTTTTTGATGGTCCTGTGTCATGAAGTGGGTACACTAGCTACACAGAAGTGATATCCTCTCACTGACTATTTTTTCTGTGGGAGGAGTAAGATTGAAAGGCTTTCCCCTCTCTTCAGCAACTTCTCATGGAACATAACATAAACTGGAAGATATCACCAAAACGGTAATTCATGTCTCTGCCAGTTAGCTTCTGCTGCATTCTTTAAAGTACTTGGGAAGAGCTGGCATTTCATTTTGTGCATTTGTTAATCAAAGAGCTTTGAAATTTAGAATAGGGTCATTAGCAATCCATAGACATGCTGTCCAGTTCCATTGGCGTGGTCTGGAGCACAGAGACTCTTCTCATGGACTCTTGAAATAAGCAGCACACTTCTTATTCGTTACACTACTTATGGAGAATGGTTTGCCCAACGTGATTATCTTTGTCTCTCAACAGAAAATCTACAGAATGGGTTATGAGGAACTGAGGAAAAAAGGTTACGATCTTCCTGTCGATGCCATTCCAATCAAAGCAGCCAAAGCATCCCGGGAAATTGCCAGTGAAGTAAGATGTTGGATAATGATTTCATTGCAGTTGGTGTAGATGTGCCCTGTCGATAGCGATTTGATTGCAATGGGCCTATTTTAAATTGAACAAAATCATCTAATAGCAAATTAAAACAAGGTGATAACTCCAGACATGCAGTGTAGGATAAAGATAAGACCAAGGGTCAGTTTATTGTGTATGGGATTTGTGGCTGAATTTAGCCTTTAATCTTTCCTATCAAGAAACTGAAATCTGTAGCTCTATAGGCTTAGCAAGAAATTTAGAATTAATGGGTTTTGAAAATTGCCACAAAGGTGGCAACAAAAGTTAATTTTTAAAGGAATGAGCTATACTTTTTTTCCCTTTAGTACAAATACAAAGAAGGCTTCCGAAAGCAACTTGGTCACCATATTGGTGCTCGGAATATTAAAGATGACCCCAAAATGATGTGGTCCATGCATGTGGCCAAGATCCAGAGTGACAGGGAGTACAAGAAGGATTTTGAGAAGTGGAAGACCAAGTACAGCAGCCCGGTGGACATGCTGGGCGTGGTGCTGGCCAAAAAGTGCCAGACCTTGGTCAGTGATGCAGACTACAGGAACTACCTGCACCAGTGGACATGCCTGCCTGACCAGAATGACGTCATCCATGCTCGGCAGGCCTATGACCTCCAGAGCGATGTGAGTCTAAGGTTTTCCTCTGTTCAATTAAACATTCTGTCTCTTTTCCTAAGTATCCAAGTTCCCATAAAGTAAGGAATGTTGAATTTATACACTAATGCCCAAACTCCACCTAGTGATCCAAGCAGCAGTATTCTTCAAAGGAAGAATCGGCAGTAGAATATTCTGGGTAGCTGATCTAGGCAACAAAGAATTAAGCCATTGTTGACATATTTCTCTTACTTTGCAAAACATGCTTCTAATCTGAGTATTTCATTAAATTTCTAAAATTGTCCAGGAAGCCAAATGTTAAATATTACAGACATGCCTGATCATGTAACAGAACACAAACTCCTATCTGTCTGTGGATATATATTTACATTTGTGACTTGTCACTTGAAATTTCAGAATTTGTACAAGGCTGATCTTCAGTGGATGAAAGGCATTGGCTGGATAACTTCTGGATCTCTCGAGGATGAGAAAAACAAACGAGCCACTCAGATTCTGAGTGACCATGTTTACCGTCAGCACCCGGATAAATTCAAGTTTTCCAGCCTCATGGACTCCATGCCCATGGTCTTGGCAAAAAATAATGCTATAACCATGAACCATGTAAGTCCTTTCTTGTTGTGAGGGAGGGATTAAATACTTCTGACAGGAATGGGGAACAATGTTCTTGTAGAAAGAAAAACCACATTCAATTCTTCTTCATGACATTAAGGTGTCTCTAGAGGACATGTGCTACTAACTGACAGAGACATCGAAACCTGAACACGTCACAGAGTTGACTCACAGAGCGTTGTTTCAAAGTGTTCATTATTGACCTATCTTCTTATTGTTTTTAGCACCTCTATACAGAAGCTTGGAATAAAGATAAAACTACCATCCATATTATGCCAGATACCCCTGAAGTTATACTGGCTAAACAAAACAAAATAAATTATAGTGAGGTAAGCAATGTATTTATGATATGGGATATGTTTTCCTTATATTGCACTTCATTAATCAAACATAATTATTTATGTCTGTGACAGAAATTATATAAACTTGGCCTGGAAGAAGCCAAGAGGAAAGGCTATGACATGCGCCTTGATGCCATCCCTATTAAGACAGCCAAGGCCTCCAGAGACATTGCGAGTGACGTAAGTATACCTGGGAAGTTAAGTATGCCTAGGAGATTTTCACCTGAGCTTTGGCCCCAGGATCACCTGTTTCTCTTAGATTTACAGTGGGCCAAGCTATAAAGTTAAAATTGTTGCTAATAGTTTATTATGTCAGCAAGTAGCTTAAAATGATACTGAAACTCATGACTTCAAGCTAAACTTCAGCTGTGAGAATGAGCCTTCAGAGTGAGTCCTCTGTCTGAGGATCCAAAGCAATGCATTCTTAACAGAAGTTGTGATTGTTTTTTACTTTTCTATATGATACATGTCTTATCTTTACAGTCACACTTTTTGGAGGATTCTGTCTAAACCTTATCCATGCTATATGAACTGATGAATTTAAACAAAGAGGACACGTCACTCAAAGCCCTGCCATCTGCATGGCCATGTGTTTGTGTCGGACTCCAGTGTCCGGCTGCAGACATTTGCTCACTTTATTATATTATAATGGGTTGCATGTGGCCATTTTTAAGGAAGCATACATGTATGCTTTGGTCATGTACCCATACCCTGCTGCTGTCCCCTCTTTGATGCTTTGTGTCCTTTAAAAGATGGGTTTGCTAACATTGCTAAAACTTTTTATTCATTTTTTGTCTTTGAATCAAAAGTATGTTTTTTTGTTTCCAAAATATAGGAAATAATTATCACATTTTAAAAAAATGATCAACACAGAGGAGTTTAATATTAATGTATAACCATATGACATGCCTACTATAATTAAAATGTATGTTCATAAAGAATTTTTAATGACATAGAAAAATGCTTATATAATAACTGCAAAAATCAGGCAAAAACCATTAACATATGACTCATATTCTAATTATATTCTTTCATACTCATGCACCACAAATAGCTCTGTGTAGTAAAATAATATATTTGTTTTCCTTTTCTTTTTAGTATTTTGCTTGTTTTCTACATGATAAAAGATACATATATTATATACTCAAAAGAAATCATTATGTTTAGTGATAGGATAATTCTGTCCTAGTAAATGTATTTTTCTAAAGGTCAAACAGATTACTGGCAGTCTTTCTCTTCTTGTAGTTCAAGTACAAGGAAGGCTACCGTAAGCAGCTGGGCCACCACATTGGTGCCCGTGCTATACATGATGACCCCAAGATGATGTGGTCCATGCACGTGGCCAAGATCCAGAGTGACAGGGAGTACAAGAAGGACTTTGAGAAGTGGAAGACCAAGTACAGCAGCCCGGTGGACATGCTGGGGGTGGTGCTGGCCAAGAAGTGCCAGACCTTGGTCAGCGACGTGGACTACAGGAACTACCTGCACCAGTGGACATGCCTGCCTGACCAGAATGACGTCATCCATGCTCGGCAGGCCTACGACCTCCAGAGCGATGTGAGTGCTGATACTCATAAAGATGGGAAACAATGAGTTTACTCCACAGAAGAAGGTTTCAATAGGTTGCCCAAAGCTCACCTGGGCCTGCAAGTGTGTGAGGGGCAGTATGCCTACTTTCCCTTTGAATGCTAACCGTTAGCATTCATACAAAATGAAGTCGTGCCTGAACCTGCTACCTACAAAATTATATTTTTTTAAAGTGTTCATACTTGATTTTATGTCCTTTGGCTAAAAAAAATGTATTCCCAATGTGGAGATAAATATTTATTGACTATTTGTGTCAACAGAATGCGTACAAGTCTGATCTCCAGTGGATGAGAGGCATTGGCTGGGTGCCCATTGGCTCTCTGGATGTGGAAAAATGCAAACGGGCCACAGAAATCCTGAGTGACAAGATCTACCGTCAGCCCCCAGACAAGTTCAAGTTCACCAGTGTGACTGATTCTCTGGAGCAAGTGTTGGCCAAGAATAATGCCATCACTATGAACAAGGTAAGTGGTTAGAGTTCAGGGAAGCCACATGGGGTTGCTGAAGCTGAATCCAAGAAACAGAAACACGATTGAGAGAAGAGTTTTATACCCTAAGACATTTATATCCATCTTTCATTATCTTCCTATTTCTCTAATCTATTATCTATCTAATGTGTTATTCATATTTTACTATTAACTTCAGTTATTATTTCTTTTTTTTTTTTTTTTTTTTGGTTTTTCGAGACAGGGTTTCTCTGTGTAGCTTTGCGCCTTTCCTGGGACTCCCTTGGTAGCCCAGGCTGGCCTCGAACTCACAGAGATCCACCTGGCTCTGCCTCCCGAGTGCTGGGATTAAAGGCGTGCGCCACCACCGCCCGGCTAGTTATTATTTCTTATAAATAAAAATAAAAGTTTTGATAAAATGACATCTTTTATGAAAAATAATCATTGCATAAAATACTTATTCTTACTTTCCATTTATTTTGTATTTTCAGATTACCAAAAGGCATTTTTAAGTATATATTCCAATATGAACCAAATTGTTGGAGACATGTATATAATACATTATTTATATAAAATGCCATAGCCTTACCTGCTTTTTTTATAAGTTTTCTATGGTCTTGAGACTCCTGTTGATTAGACATTGATGTGTTTCCTGATGAATGTGCATCTCCTTTGACAGCGTTTGTACACAGAAGCCTGGGACAAAGACAAGACCCAGATCCACATAATGCCAGACACACCAGAAATCATGTTGGCAAGAATGAATAAAGTCAACTACAGCGAGGTAGGAGTGGTTGCCAACTCTTAGACACCTGTACTGTTTCACTTCAAACGATCATTCCATGGTGACATAATGCTAAATGGCAGCTTTGTAAAGAATCATGTTTTCTCAATTCATGAGAAAAGCAACTTTTGCATTTCTCAATCACTGTTATAAAGGGTAAACTTTAAGTAAGATGAGTTACCATTTAGGGCAATGCAATTTTTGCATTAATTACAGAAATTAATGATTTCAGCAACAATCATAAGATGAAGTACATTTTATTTTATTCAACTTTTCTTCCTTTTTTTAAAGCATTTTATTTTATGTGTATGGAGTTTTGTCTGCACGTATGTCTGCACCATGTCCATGGCTAGTGCTCACAGAGGCCAAAGAGGGTGTTAGATCCCCTGGAACTGATGTTACAGAGGGCTACTGCTGGGAATTGAACCCCAGACCTTTAGGAGAGCAGTCAGTGTTCTTAACTTCTGAGCCATCTCTCTAGCTCCCCTCCCCCCTTTTATTAACTTTTGAAGTGAGGAAATTAAAAACAGAATGTACACGTGTGTCCTCTGAGTGCTGGGGCTAAGCCTCCTAGATGTATTTCCCATATCTAATATATTGCTCTTAAGTTATGGTGTAGTGTCAAAACTTATGATTCCTAAAGTCTAAGAGTAAAGCCAAAGTCTAAAATCCCAGAACCATCAAACAATACACAGAGAGACTATGAAGGAAACTCCGCCAGGATTATACAGGAATGAGCCAGTTTCTTTACTTGTCTGGTGAGCATGGGGCCATGTGTCCCCATTTTAGAACCCGTGTCTTGGGTAGAGAGAGAGGTCAGCCTCTCTCCAGGAGAGATTCCCCCACTCACAGGACTGAGCCACCTTTGCTTAAGAATTCCCAGTGACAAGGAACTTATTTCGTAAGTCAGTCTCCTGGAAATTTCCACTAAAAAGTATTCCTCTTGTATTTCTCTCTGAAAACCCACAAAGTCCTCAGAAGCTGGCAGTACCAATCTACAGTGTCCTTCCCTGCCAGCTCCATCCCAGGTTCTCTTTGCAATCTTTACATCTCCACGTTCCTGGACATCCCTTGAGCTGGTCAAATGTGACTCAGAGCTAAACAAAATACTGTTAGTGAGTGATGATCAGGGCCAACCCCCCGAACTTGTAGTTGTCATCTTTCTGACCTGTACCCCACATCCCTGTACCTCACTGGAGCACACTAGCTGCTATGTCAATCCTGGTGTATGTGACCTTGAACCCTCTTACACTCTGAGACCTCTCACAAGGGCTAACGTTAAGATGGGTTTTCGCTGGCTGCCTTGTGCATTTGTAATTTAAATCTAGCTCAAGACTGACATTCATCCCTATGTAATTTCTTCCTGTTAGATTGAGACTATGGGTTTAAGATCTTTGTGAGTCTCAGATTCTGACAGAGGCACATTTCCTTTTCCTCTGAGATTCATGCCTCCAGCAAGTCGAACGCCATTTCTCCGACAGGACCAATCAATAGAATACTAACCGTCTGCCCGACAAAAGACTTCAGACAGAATTTAGAGATTTAAAGTCATGTTCTTTGGGGAAGGCAGGCTTTAGCTGTGGTTCCTGTATAACCAGCACTTAGCTGTCACCCAAACTAAAAATATCAAGTCCTCCAGCTACCCTGGAATGTTTGAATCTGTCTTGCTGGAAACTTCCAGAGACACCATAGTAGGACAATGTTGCTGGTCAACTATGGACCAGGAAGAACCTCTGCTTGAGTGTCTAAGCCACCCAGTCTCCTTCCCAGCATTTTCTCTATCCAATCACTTCGATTCTTTTCTGTTTTCATCTTATTTAAGATGGGACAACACAGTGTAGAATTTATCATGCCATTCACCCTTGTAAGATTTTTCTTGGTTTCTATCAAAGTAAGGAACAAAGTCTGCCCCACCCCTACTGGTACTGGAGGTTGAACTCAGATCCTCAGGTGTGCTGGCCAGAACCTTACTGTGGAGTCGTAGCCCTGGCCCAAATGCTGCATTCCTTTCTCAGCTGCAGGCGTCATGCTCCAACTCCAGAATCTTTCCAGTCCATGTCTGGCCTTCCTCCCTGGTAGCCCACCCCACTCCTTCACAGGACCTCGCTTCCCCTGATGACCAGCTTAGTCTGTGGGAACCTGGTTTATCATGGGAGGTGTAACCCACAGGCAGCCCTGTGCGGGAACTTCCTTCATTCTTAGCTCACAGTAAATGACTGCTTCCTGTCGTCTCTCTGGTTGAACGCTGTGGTTAAATTGTCCTGTGTGGTTTGGCTTCTCAGCAGCTAGCCCTCTAGATTACCAGGCTCTCATGACTTCTCCCAGAAACCCAGAGGCTGAGGGAGTCCTCGTCTTCATCCTTGGTTGTCAAGTACCCAGCAGAGTCACAGGCAAGAAGTCAGGCCACATGGAACGAATTAATTTCCATAAACAACAGTTCATCTATATGTCTCCACAGGCTTTAGTTTAATTTCTCTGGAAACGTTTTGCATATATATGCACTTATTTAATTCATTGTAAAAATTGAGAATGATCAGTTGTAATAATCTTCATAGGTAACTTTCTTTGTTGCAAAAGAAAAAGGCTTGGAACTCAGAAATTGCATTCTAATAAGAACTATATGGAGAATTTTATGAATTATTTAAACCCTCTATTAGTTTTTTTTAGATACGAACATCAACATCTAACCAATTTCTTTCTTTTTGGGTGGTGTCCCACATTTAGAGTCTGTATAAACTTGCCAATGAAGAAGCAAAGAAAAAAGGCTATGATTTACGAAGTGATGCCATCCCCATTGTGGCAGCCAAGGCCTCCAGAGACATCGCCAGTGACGTAAGTTAACAGTTCTCTTCCCATTCCGTGAGCAGTGTGGTGTGGCATTTTCACTGGGTTCTACAAAGTACTTTCCATAGGCTGTGTGTGGTGGTGTGTGCTTGTGAGCCCAGCACTTAAGAGGCTGAGGTAAAAGGACTGTCTTGTGTTTGAGGCCAGCCACTCCATTCCACTATGTAGTGATTAGTAGGCTAGCCAGAGCTTTATGGCAACATGTCTCAGTTGGAGTTTCTATTGCTGTGATGAAACACCATGAAGAAAAAGCAAGTTGTGGAGGAAAGGATTTGTTTGGCTTACACTTCTTTATTGCTGTTCATCATCAGAGGAAGTCAGGATAGGAACTCAAACAGGGCAGGAACCTGGAGGCAGGGGCTGATGCAGAGGCCATGAAGGAACAGTACTTACTGACTTGTTCTTCATGGCTTACTCAGCCTGCTTTCTTATAGAGCCCAGGACCACCAGCCCAGGGATGGTACCCCCTACAACGGGCTGGGCTTTCCCACATCAGTCACTGAGAAAATGCCCTCCAGATAGGCATTTTCTCAATTCAGGTTCCCTCCTTTCCGATAACTCTAACGTATGTCAAGTTGACATAAAACTATCCAGGACACAAAGTATGCCTCAAAAAAAAAATAGAAAAAAAATTATCTCCTTTGTATGAAAATTTTCAGAAACCTTGCTTTGGAAGGAATGGGAAATTTGGTATTTGTGAAAAGGGTTTGTGTTCTCAGAAGAAAAGAAATCACTTCCTGAGGATGTAGCCGGCGAGAATGCTAGAGAAGAGCTGCAGACTCGGAGATGTTGATGGAAGAACAACCAATAGGTTCCCATGCCTGCAGTCTGTTGAGGATCCCGGTCTAGCTTTGTGTGGTGTTTTAATGAATAGTGTTAAAACTACATGTGACACTTGCTGTCACGACTCACCCTGGTCAGATTATGAAGGGAAAGCATTTATCAGTACCAGATGGGGGTTCGAGCCCAGGCTCGCACCTTACTCTCTCCCGGCTCTGTAGGGTAGTACCTGCCATCCTTGCCCCATCCCATGAAAAGGCCATCCTGCTCACCTGGTGCCTCCCCAGTCCTTGAGGAATGGACACCTGCTGTCAATACCCAAGCTCACTGTTAACAAATATGGTAATAGACTGTATGTTATACTAGAATGCTATTGGCTCACTTTATTTTTTGTATATCAGCCCCCTCCCTGCCTCAGCAAAAGAATCTGTGCCAACAGTTATAAATAATTAAATAATAAATTTTAAGAAATCTACGAAGAGCTCTCTATGCATTATCTTCGTATTTTACTCAAATGGTACACGCTGTCATTATCTCCATTTTATGAATTATTCAAACAGCTTTCTGGGAATCAGTATTAATAGATGGTGAAGTTTAAACTAAACAAACTCATTCCTTCCCACCATGCCATACCCCTTCCCATTGAATCATCTACACTTTCTAACTCAGTTGTCTTTAAAATTGGAAGCATGTACTGGGGATGACTGGCTTAGGTTCCACACTGAAGTCATTGAACTTGTAATAATAATAATAATAATAATAATAATAATAATAATAATAATAAAACACTGCTGATCTATGTGAAAATAGAACACAATGGCCTGGCTAAGAACACTTTAAACCAGATAAATTGCTATGGCAACTTTACCAATATAATCAGTCTTGATGATGATGATGATGATGATGATGATAGAAATTTGCCACTGACACTGACTGTGTGGCTCAGGTGTGGAATACCTTCTTTGTTACACAAGGCAGCCACTTTAAGCTACTTACAACACTCAGCGCTCCCCAGTGCATTCCTTTGATGCCAGACTTTCAGTGTGTAAGATCCAGTTGTTCAGGTTCCCCCTGTTCAAATGGCCTCATTCTGACTCCTCTGAGTGGACTTCCCCAGTGTGTGTGTGTGTGTGTGTGTGTGTGTGTGTGTGTGTGTGTGTGTGTGTGTGCTTCCTGCCTTCAGGACTGTGTCTTAGTGCCAGGCCATAGGTGACTTGAGGTAACATATGCATGGTGTGTGAAATCTATCTACTTTACCATAAGGGTAAAGGCCAGGGTGTTCACTGAAGTTGGTGCTCATCAGCAAAAGTCAGTTAAACTGTGATGATTTTGTACCAAAGTGTCTACAATATAAGCCTGATTTGTGAATTTTCACTTCAGTACAAATACAAAGATGGCTACCGAAAACAGCTGGGCCACCACATTGGTGCTCGGAACATCGAAGATGACCCCAAGATGGTGTGGTCCATGCACGTGGCCAAGATCCAGAGTGATAGGGAGTACAAGAAGGACTTTGAGAAGTGGAAGACCAAGTACAGCAGCCCGGTGGACATGCTGGGCGTGGTGCTGGCCAAGAAGTGCCAGACCTTGGTCAGCGACGTGGACTACAGGAACTACCTGCACCAGTGGACGTGCCTGCCTGACCAGAATGACGTCATCCATGCTCGGCAGGCCTACGACCTCCAGAGCGATGTGAGTGTGGTATCTGTAAAAGAGTCTCCAAGTTATACGAAAAGGTTATCCCTTATACACAACCCTTGACCTTTTCAAGCCAAGATTTATTGGTTGGTAAATGACAACTTTATTAGGAAAAACTGTTCCCTAGCTGGACTTGATTTTTATAAAGACAAAACTGAAATTAAGCAATGTTGTGATTCAGTGGTCTACAAAAAGAAAATATTTTCTTATATTCTTTAGGAAGTTAACTGTTTTTGAAAAGGCAAGTTTTTATTTTAAAAAATTACTCTGTAAGGCTGGAGATGTAATTCAGTGGTAGAGTGCTTGTCTAGTGTGGATAAGGCCTGGATCTAATCCCAGTACCACACACACACACACACACACACACACACACACACACACACACACACACTACTCTAGAATTGGCTTTTGTTTTCCTTGGTGGTTCTAGTCACTAGATTGCTAATGACAGAGCAGCACGCATGCTGTCCTCAGAGGATGATGACGCTGCTGTGTTTGCAAGCTGTTGGACAGTTTCGCTGACATTTGCTCCATTTGTGTGGGGTGTCAGATGCTCACAACTAAGCCAAGCATCTATTGGCAGTGGATGTGCTGTCTCAGACCTGGGGATGAGGAACACATTTCCAACCCTGGGTGCTTGCTAAACATTTGAGGCAATTACAAAGCATGAGATAGCTTTGGAGAGTGAGATAAAGCCACAATAATTACACATTAATGGCTGTTCCTCAAAGCTGGACATCCACCTTCCAGGCTCCTACATCTGCTCTGTGCTTTGTGGGCTTGTGAAGAGTTGGTTCTGGACTGCCTTCCCCGCACCGTGGTTGGTCTCGGTGCTGCAGGAGATGTCCACTGCAGATACAGCAAGTCCTATACTAGCCAGCCTTGCTGTGGCTCCTCAATCATGATAAGCAGTCGGCACAGGGCAGTGTCAGAAGGCTTTGTCTATAAAATTCACACTCAATTATTGAAAAAAAATAGCCAAATGAATGGAAACACATGAACTATGAACCAAAGGCTGAGGGGCCCCCAGCTGGATCAGGCCCTCTGAATAGGTGAGACAGTTGATTGGCTTGATCAGTTTGGGAGGCAAATATGCAGTGGGACCAAGTCCTGTGCTCATTGCACGAGTTGGCTGTTTGAAACCTGGGACTTATGCAGGGACACTTGGCTCAGTCTGGGAGGAAGGGACTGGACCTGCCTGGACTGAGTCTACCAGGTTGATCACAGTCCTCGGGGGAGGATTTGCCCTGGAGGAGGTGGGAATGGGGGGTGGGCTGGGGGTAAGGGGAGGGGGTGGGAGGGGGGAGAATAGGGGAACCCATGGCTGATATGTAGAACTGAATGGTATTGTAAAATAAAATTTAAAAAAAAATTGTTGATCTCAGAAAAAAAAATTCACATTTATTTTTCCATTCAGTTTCCAAGGCAGCTAAAATTCCCCCGGATAGATGACCAGGGGGTCCAGTAACATTGTTGGGAAATACTTATAAGATATTAAGAAAAAAAATTTTAGCAGAAAAAAAATGGCTTAAAATGAACTAAAAAACACATGGCAAGATGGATGCCTCTGGAAACTAGCCTGAGCCTCCCACCCTGAGAACTTGGTGGGAAGGTGACTGAGATCCTAGCCCAACTTGTTGTCCCCAGTCTTGGGCAGCATGACAACTGTCCCACATTCTGGGGGCATCAAGGGTTCCTCATTATGCTATGTCGCTCGTCCCTTTACAATCACTCTTTTTTTTAAGAAGATAATTTGAAATATAAGAAAAAAGGCACTGAAGGCAACAATCTAGTTCAATACAATCCCCCCAACCCCTGCACATATAGTCTCCCCACCCACATTGCTCCACATGCCAATTTTCATTAAAATATATATTAATAACATTTCTCCATGTTGCCAGTATCCTTACAAAGTGAACGCTTTGATAGCTGCGGAATGTTTCCTGAGGCTAAGGCCATGTATGGATTCACTGGTGGCTTGTTGTGGGCCATCCATGATTCCTCTCACTCTGGGTTTGCATTCTGTACTGTGCACATTATTGATAAAAGTCATTATCATGACTGACAGACGTTAGTTAGGATCATTCCTTTCCTAATAGTTCAAATATTTGGCCTATTTTTATTGAGATTAAGAAAACATCTCTGGGTCATTTTGAACATGGTTGTTCTTACCGTCTGCCTACGTTAGGCTTGCTTTCTATGAAAACAATAGAATCACACTTTCTTATGGATGTCATTTGCACCTTTACAATAAATGAACCTTATGTTGCACACTTTGCCCTGGATGAAGAGCTTCTGCCTTCCTTGCCTCTTCCCAGAATGTGTACAAGGCAGATCTCCAGTGGATGAGAGGCATTGGCTGGGTCCCCATCGGGTCTCTGGATGTGGTCAAGTGCAAGAGGGCCGCAGAGATCCTGAGTGACAACATCTACCGCCAGCCTCCAGACAAGTTCAAGTTCACCAGTGTGACTGATTCTCTGGAGCAGGTGCTGGCCAAGAACAACGCCCTCACCATGAACAAGGTGAGTCCAGCCACCTCAGACTCCACACCTTTACCCTTCAATGACTAATGGATTCACGCTCCCCTTAAGGGACAGAGTCACATTTAACTTTTAAATTGTTCTTGAAATCTAGTAAGTCTCATTGTTTCCAGGTTTAGTCTTGGTAGCAAGCAGTAACCCAGACCTCTGGTAGAATGGTTCTCAACCTTCCTAAGGCTGCAACCCTTTAATACCGTTCCTCATATTGTGGTGACCCCCAAGCATAAAATTGTTTTGTTGCTGCTTCGTAACTGTAATTTTTGCTACTCTTATGAATCATAATGTAATCTGATATACAGGATATCTGATATGTGACCCCCGTGAAAGGGTCATTTGATCCTCAAAGGGGTCACAACCCACAGATTGAGAACCACTGCTCTAGTATAATGCCTTGTATCAAATGTAGCTTATTTTTCCTAAACAATAATTCTGTCTTAATTTGACTTTTTGGAGTGCCTATCTTAAATGGTTTTCTTTCAACATCTGACCTGATTTTTATAGCGATTATACACAGAGGCCTGGGACAAAGACAAGACTCAAATCCATGTAATGCCTGATACACCGGAGATCATGCTGGCACGGCAGAACAGGATCAACTACAGTGAGGTAGGGGCTTGGGAAGTCACGTGCAGATGCTCGTATAGGCTGCTGGGAGGTGTGGGCACTCCATAATGTGCTCTTTCATGTCAACATTGGCCCATCCCCTTTTATTTCGGGGTTGAATACTACATTTCATGAGATTCTACAGGCAAAGTGAACTCACACTGTTTCTTACACATTGAAGTTATTCCTAAAGTGAACAAATAGACCACGGGGTATTTTTTGGTACTTGTAAGGGGTCAGTTTGCCAGATAAAACACTGGCTTATTGTTAACATCAATAAATAATATTTATTTACCTGGAATTCAAGTTCAACTGATGCGCTACATTTTAATTGGTGGCATCTCATAGCCCTAGCAAGGAGCCTTTACTAATGCACACACCTCTTCCCCACACTGGTCTTGAATTCAAACTGAGACATGAAACAAAGGAGCAGAAACTATAGTCAAAATACCACTTTTTAAAAAAAAATCTGCTAAAATTCGATTAAATGATACAGTGTGTGTGAGAGAGAGCTAAGTGAGCCTGCTCACTGAACAGCAGAGTGAAATTCCTCTGGCCAGGTACAGGCTGCGCCAGAGCAGGTGGTCTGCCCACACCGGGCTTCAGAGATGATGCCCTTCTGCAAGGGTAGGAGACTCGTTACCCAAAGAGGAGAGCTGGGCTGTACCTGCCGGAGATCCATCCTCAGCAGCCAGATACATCACTGCACCATCCAGGGCAGAGAGGGGAGCAAGGTGCAGAAAGGTCAGAAAAGGAAACCAAAGGCAAAGGAACTGAAGTGCACACCACCAACAATGCCGAGTGCTGGGTCAGTCCCAGGAAAGTGCAGTTTTATAGATGTGTTCTACTAATATATAACCGAAATCTAGTCTTCAAGTTGAGATTACAGTCAACTATATTCCAAGTTCTACCTTAATTTTTTATTTGTCTTTAAACACTGTAAGATATTACCTGTTGCAATAAAAGTTAAGTAGTGAAGAAATGAGTAAAAGTGCACGTCATATAATAAGTAAATTGAATAATATTGAGCATATTGCTCTCCCATTTCTTTTTTACTTAGCAGCATACATAGGTTATATTTTATCTAATTACTAATTTATGAGTCTATGTCAATAGTTTTATCATTAATTTATAAGTGAAATATATGTCTATAATGATAAAATATCTAATAGATTATTATATTGATTTTAATACCCATTGCTGTGTCTAATTCATTTCTGACACTAAATAGTTTTTTGGTTTTGGGGGCATTTTGTTGTTGTTTTTCAAGACAGGTTTTTTTTCTGTATAGCCTTGGCTGTCCTGGAACTCGCTCTGTAGACCAGGTAAACTCAGAGATCCACCTACCTCTGCCTCCTGAGTGCTGAGATTAAAGGTGTGCACCACCATGCCTAGCTCAGTGCTTTTTTGAAGAATAGGACAGAATTCACTTGCTTTCCCCCATCACCAGGTCATGACCAGTTACAGCCTTTACAAATCACGTGGTGGAAGTCACTTGATACTCTAAATTGTTGCTGTTAACCTTTTTCTCTTTCTGCAGAGTCTGTATAAACTCGCCAATGAAGAAGCAAAGAAGAAAGGCTATGACCTGCGTGTTGATGCCATCCCCATTGTGGCAGCCAAGGCCTCCAGAGATATCGCCAGTGACGTGAGTAGTGACACACAGTTATTTATGTGGATAGACAGGCTGGGGAGGCAGGCTCAGTAACACAGTGACAGGATGCATTTGAAGTGCCAGTTAGAACACATCTATTGACTTATTTTAAATCACACAAACATTTCTTACTTGAAAAAACTCATTTTTAATTCCAAAAGGTTAATACCCAGGCACCATTGGTTTAAAATTGAATCATAATCTACAGTATTTCAGGTTTATAATTATGGAAAATTCATCTTTATATTTGATCATGTAGCTTTCATAGGCATAAGAATACTTGCCGGGTGGTGGTGGCGCATGCCTTTAATCCCAGCACTCGGGAGGCAGAGGCAGGTGGATCTCTGTAAGTTCGAGGCCAGCCTGGGCTACCAAGTGAGTTCCAGGAAAGGCACAAAGCTACACAGAGAAACCCTATCTCGAAAAACCAAAAAAAAAAAAAAAAAGAATACTAGAAGATAACTTGATTGTATTATTGTCCAAGAAATAAAGACCTGGTATGTGACAGGAAACTCTGCTTTTCCCCAAACTTGTTCTATATTATTGAACTTCCTTTGAAAAATTGCCTGAAGTGCACCCTTCACATTTAGTGAAAATAAAAGGACACAGAGGAATAAAACTGAGAATGAGTGTAAATACTCCTGCTCTTTCTGATGAAGGTCCTTGGTAGAATAGAGACTACAGTAGATCTACATTAGAATTTCAGTGACCCTGGTGCCAGAGAACACAATGGTTTCTGTTCCCATCACCACCAAAATATTAACCTGCTCATATACAAGTCACTTTCTCACTTGTGGAAGTCTCACCTCAGCCACATTTGGCACAGGACGAGCAGCATGGAGGTCCAGTCCTGCCCATTCCAGGCAGTAAAGAGACTCAGTGCAAGTCACCAGAGCCAGACTTTGAATGGCAGTGGGGGGTTGTGGGAGAAGATATCACATCTACCAACTGAAGAATAATATTCTTGGAATCACACAAAAGATTTTTAGTTAGTGGTTTTACTGGCCAAAAGATAACGAGAAAGTTGGTACACATTTCTGATTCATCTTTTGAAAAATATTACTGCCTTTCAATCCAGAGACTTGATGTCTGCATGAAATAGGATAATTTAGCTTGGCCTGTTTCCCACCAGAGTGTTGCTGGGCCTTTAAACCACCATTTAGAATAGAGATAGGGAAATAACCAGGTAACTTTATTTCTCAGCAAGAACTGAAAAACAGCAAGATTTTAAACTAATTAAACTCTTAACCCATTCCATTAACTTTTGGAAAAAAAATAACTTTTGGAAAAAAAATAACCCTTTTCATTTCAGTACAAATACAAAGATGGCTACCGAAAACAGCTGGGCCACCACATTGGAGCTCGGAACATTGAAGATGACCCCAAAATGATGTGGTCCATGCATGTGGCCAAGATCCAGAGTGACAGGGAGTACAAGAAGGATTTTGAGAAGTGGAAGACCAAGTACAGCAGCCCGGTGGACATGCTGGGCGTGGTGCTGGCCAAGAAGTGCCAGACCTTGGTCAGCGACGTGGACTACAGGAACTACCTGCACCAGTGGACGTGCCTGCCTGACCAGAATGACGTCATCCATGCTCGGCAGGCCTACGACCTCCAGAGCGATGTGAGTGCTGAGATCTATGGGAGTTGCACTCATGGTAGTAATTCATAATAACATTTATTTTTAAGATTAGCTAAAACCCTCAGAGAGCTGATGCATCTTACTTCGACTGCTCATTTTTTCAGATACCTTTTACTTATTTTTTAAAGGAGAACATGATGCCACAAGATAAAATACAATCTTGCCTTCATGTTTTTAAAGACATATACAAAGCTTCATTTCCCAAAGTTTCTAGTCCTTGTTCTTCATTTTTTTGAGACCAGGTGTCATAACAAGTTCAGTAGCACTTGCTTTTGGATCTCATTAGAACATTTGTAATCTTTTAGTGGATAAGTGGAAATGACTGGGCTCCCATTGGGTCTCTGGGTGTGGTCAAGTGTTAGATCAACACAAGAGATTCTTGGTGATAACATCTACCCTTCTCTTCTTCCCAGAATGTGTACAAGGCAGATCTCCAGTGGATGAGAGGCATTGGCTGGGTCCCTATTGGGTCTCTGGATGTGGTCAAGTGCAAGAGAGCCGCAGAGATCCTGAGTGACAACATCTACCGCCAGCCTCCAAATAAGTTCAAGTTCACCAGTATAACTGATTCTCTAGAGCAGGTGCTGGCCAAGAGCAACGCCCTCAACATGAACAAGGTGAGGGCCCAGTCTAAGGAGAAACAAAGCAGGAGTATGGATCATTTAGAACAAATAGATATGGTCTGTAGTTAGTCCTTTTTATTTTATCCAGTTAAATTCTTACCCAAAGCAGAGTGGTTCATTTGAGCTCTATGTACCCTTATATAAGAATTTCAAATACAGATGGGAGTTTCTGCTTTGCTGTCTCTTTGTGAAATGGTCAGTGTTGCAAATAGGATTCTTTGGGGCTTGAGAGATGGTTCAGAGGTTAAGAGTGCCTACTGCCCTTGCCCAGGAACCAAGTCCGTGCCTAGCAGCCATGCAGGGCAGCTAACCATTGTCTGTAAGTACAGCTTCAAGGGATCTGACCTCTCTGGCTTCTGTGGGCACTTGCACTCATGTGCACATAGCCACACACAGACCCACATGCATGCACATGATTAAAAGTTAAAAAATATCAAAATCGAATGGCTTTGGGGCTCAACATCTTTTAAGTCTGTTAGAGTAGTATATTGTTGGTATTGAATCTTCTTTAAACTTATGAAAAGAGTTTTAATATAGTCAGAGTAAACATGTGGATACATAAACATGCTGGGGAAACACTTGATTTTGAAATTTTAATTGGGTTTTGAGTGGCCTGGTAGTGTGTGTGTGTGTGTGTGTGTGTGTTTGCTTCTCTGTATATTTTCTCATGTTAATGTATGCATATATTTAGCTATCATAGACACCCAGTAGAAATCAAAGGGATTGAGACAAGTGTGAAGCAAATCCACAGCACAGTAGGCAGAGGCTGCTTTTCAATTTGCTCGTGGTCTCTCCACTAAAGCTCCTGTTTAAAACATGGCTTTTCTGATTCTTCTATTGTTTTCTCTTCACAGCGCTTGTACACAGAAGCCTGGGACAAAGACAAGACCCAAATCCACATTATGCCTGATACACCCGAAATTATGTTGGCCAGACAAAATAAAATAAACTACAGTGAGGTAAGGCAGTCAGCTCTTTATTTCCTTCATCTATTCACACTGATTTTTGCTAATGTAGGAACATCAGGCTTCCGTTCATCACAGTCATGATGTAGTCCACTATACTTAGTTTTGTTTTTTATACTCATTATCTTACTTTGAATTGAGATATAATTGAATCAAAAATAATTAAATAGAAAGACAAACACAGAACTAACAGCCCTTACAATCAACCAATAACAAGTAAACAATAGTTTCAATTAAAAGTAATTCTTGCTGAAGCTAGAAGAGTGAGTCAGTGGGTGAAGTACTTGCTGTGGGAACATTTTGACCTGGTTCAGATCCCACGAAACCGTGTGATGTCAGATGTGCTAGTGAGCATCTTAACTCCAGAACTAATGAAAGGTGGGGGTAGAGACAGAATTCCTGAAATCCCCAGGCCGGCGAGCCAGGCACACATGGGAGAGGCTGTGTCAAACAGGATAGAAAGTGAAAACTGACAATCAAGATTGTCCTCTGGCTCCACAAGTGCACTGTGGCACGTGTATGCCTGGACACATGCACATGTGCACACACACACACACACACACACACACACAAGCATGTACGGGGCAAGGCGCAAAGAGAGGGAGATGCACACACACACAAGGATTCACAGGAAGTGTGTTGTCCATCAAATTAGAATTTGTTTTAAAGTGTATTCTTCATGTTTGTTTTCCTTAGTTACACCATCCTTAAAATCTCTATCTAGAAACTTCTGTGGTAACAAAATGAGGTAAAATCTATATCGTGGGTAGGATGGGAACTGATGTAATGGTGGATTAATAAATTTTAATTTCCTTCTTTTACCCTCAAGTCACCATGAAAATTAATATGAGGACCCCAAGAGGGATGCATGGATTTCCCTGAGAAGGGGAAATAGGAGAAAATTAAATGTATTTAATATATTCAAAATAACAAAGTTTATTAATACGATCCAAATGAGAGTGTTTTTTTTTTTTAATTCATCCTTTTCAAAATTGCCTAAGGGCAATGAAACCAATTTCTGTCATTGAAGTTTATTAGATACATTAGAATCTAAGGGAAAAACAATTGTCTTTGCAGTGCAGAATTACTACTACATAAGTAGTTTCTTACTCAATGCTCTTGTCCAAGTGGAGGACAGGCTCCTGCCTTGGCTCAGCCGCATTAGAGGCAATGCTGCCCTAGCTCATCCACATTAGGGAGGCTCCTGCCCTGGCTCAGCCACATTAGGGCAGGCTCCTGACCCAGCTCAGCCACATTAGGGAGGGTTTCTCTGCTGAGCTTGGCCTCGCTGAACCTAAGGCAGATGCAGCTAACTTCTGCCCCAGGTTATACCTGAGGAGAAATGAAGTAAGATTTCCTTTTAGGCTAGTAAGACTATATTGGGATATTTTTTAATTCTAAAATTTCCAACTTGGTTTACTTTCTTTAAAATGCCAAGACTAATTCACCAACCTCTGTTTTCTGAGGACGAGGTTTAAGAATGGCCCTCTTAAATGACTTTGAAAGCCATTACCAAGTGCCTTCACACCACAGTTCACTCCTTGAGTGTCCATGAGACAAACACACCTCAGTCTTTTCTCTTGTATGCTCATCCGTCTGTTCCAGTCCCCTTGCATGTGTGACTTCCCAAAACAAGCTTTAAAACACAGCCTTGGAGATCCTGAAAAGTGCTGTCTGCCTCAAAACACCATGCCTCTTTCAAAGGTTGGGAAAATTAAGGAAATCTGACCTGAGGCGAGGAGATGGTTTCAGACCATTTCCCCCACTTGTACATGAGGACATACTTAAACATTTGTTCTGGAGTGCAAAGACATAATAAATGGATTACATGACTTGACAGTTATAAAGGAAATATTCTAGGGCTGTGGAGGTGACTGAGCAGTTAAGAGAACTCCTGGCTCTTCCAGAGGACCCAGGTCCCAGTACTCCACATAGATTGGCTTTCAGCCACCTGTAACTCTGTCTCCAGGGGATCAGATGCCCTCTTCTGCCGTCCTCTAGAGCCCACATGCACTTGGCGTATCTTCACACAGAACACATAGACATACCCATAAATAAAAATGAAATAAATCTTCTGTAAAATAACATTTGGGTGTGAAGTTTGTGGTGTCTATAATTTTCTCTTAACTGGTTGAATAATTTAAAATAAATTTAAAAGGCTGCAGAGCACTGCATTTGGTTTAACCTCTATCATCAAAGTGGTCTTTATTGATAGAGAAATTCAGGTAGCAAATAAAAAAGAGATACATTCAGCACAAAGAAAGAGTGCAGGAGAGAAACACAAACACGGTGAGAAGCTGGGTGTCCACTGATGTGGACTTTGTCTTGAAATTTTCTATAGGTTTTCCAAAGAGGAAAATGCCCATTCTGAAGCGTTAAAACATCTTTAAAAATATTTGCCCAAGTGTGATTACATAAAGGCCTTACTTTTTAAAAGCAAAGGGCACCCCTGTGTCGCTAGCTCGGCACCGTAGATCAGATGGAGGGTATTCAAGCAAAACCGTGCAGACAGACCATTTAACTTGTTAGTGCCCATCAGAATCTTTTCCACTCAAAGTTCAGTGTGCCTCTCTAAGTAACACATCACATAAAGAGATCTAGTAACTTTTTACAATTAAAATTTGTTCATTAGAGTAAATATTTTGCCAAGCATGGTGCACACACCATTCAACTTTTCTCAGCACCGAGGAACATGAGGCCAGAGGATTGATTGTAAGCTCCAGACCAGCCTGGGCTGCACAGTGAGACACTTTCATGAAGTCAGACAGAATGTTGGTTTTGATTTGTTGATGAGCAGTATTAACAATGATTATAAAGTACACTCTTTTAGAAGGATACAAAATTGGTCAAAATTTTTGTGAACAAAGAAATTTTTAAGAAGTCTTTTGTCACAAAAATTGAACAGTGATGATGTTTTCTCAGTTCTAAGAAAAAAAATAGAATCTTCTTTTTTGACTCATAAGTCTTTGGTATCTGCTGTCCCTGTATCTGCTGCCAATTTCCAGCAGTTGAGACCAGTTACTAATGAACAATTAACTATTAACAGATTTTAGATGCATTCGCCCAGTCTTATTGCAGCATACTTCTGATTATGAACACATGCTTATAGTGATTTATTATATACTATTATACAGTGCTGCTGGCTGCCAGGTAAAATTATTCCTATTTCAAATCTGGAGTTCTAGCATGCTTCTTGGCTGTTTTATGAAAGGAGAAGGTGCTTACTGGCTTAAACATAACATAACTGAGAACTGCTGACTTAGTGTCTAAACCTACAAGGATTTATACAAGAAGGTGTGATGTTATGATTTACTGAATGCGAAATTTCCATTAACTTAATAGCTTGGAAAAATTCTTTTTTGTTGATGTTGTTATGGTGTTTTACTTTGGTTAAGACTGCATAGCTCTACATCCAAGGGTTGTCTTCTTTCGGAAAAAAAAAAAATAAAAGTGGTTTTTCAAGTGGATGTGAGTTCTACAACTAAAAGGAACTTTCTTCATTCCGCAGAGCCTCTATCGCCAGGCCATGGAAGAAGCGAAGAAGGAAGGCTACGACTTGAGAAGTGATGCCATTCCCATCGTGGCTGCCAAGGCTTCCCGAGACATCGCCAGTGATGTAAGTGCTGATTCTGCAAATGGTCAGACCAGCCACTGGCACAGGGGATCACATTTCTGTATTTGTGTAATTTTATAGAACTTCTCGTTGGTCATCATGCACCTCACCACCCCCCACTGAGTAGAACTGGGACAGTGGGTAACCCACTCATGTCCCCCCCCCCCCCCGCCCCCCCTCATAGTCTACACTGCACTGTGCTCCGTTGACCTTGCTTTTGTTTTGGTTAAATAGAGCAGGTGTCTTGCAGTCCTATGGACTTTGTTGAGCTGCTCATGGAACCTCATGATACACTCGGGACAATGACACCAAAAATGAAATAGGTGTATCCGAGTTTGCCCACACAGGAAGGGAGGTGGAGGATAGCCAAAGGCTGAGGGTCCCTTTGTTCTGAGGTTTATAAAGTCATGATTTCTGTACTCTAAAAATGAGGTTTCCCGGACATGTTTAAAGTTATCAAAAGCAGAAGCAGTGTCCATCTTCATGGCTTGTGAACCTTTCTAGTTATGGTCAGAAAAGGTGGAACTAACTGCAGTAACTGTTTTGTAAGGGTGTGATTAAATAGTACTCCTCTTTTTTCCTTGTCAGGTAAAACATCTCCATAACTTTCTCATTTCATGAAACCAAAACTCCACACCTAACTAAATAACACAAACTGTCATTTTCAAAACTGTGCCTCCTGGCTTGTATGTACGCTCCTATAGGCTATATGTAGTTTGAGTAACATATGTGCTATATTTATCTGCCTTTCCAAGGAGAAGAAGCCTGGGTGCCATGTAGGCACACACCCTGGGGTGGTCTCTACCAGGGTAGAGACTGGTAGGACTTCTGGGGCACTGGATTGGCTTGTGGCTACGATTGGACAGCCTCTTTCAGTGTTCACTTTTGGCCAGTTTTTGCCAGCATGGTTCCCTGGGATTTACAGAAGGAACAATGAGGCTCTTCTTGCCCCAAGGCATCACGCATCTTGCTGGAAGAACCCCACTGTCTTCTGATTTCACAGAGGGCACCCTCACTGGGGCAGTAGGCAGTGGTTCTCTCCATCTCCTCCTCCTTCCTTATGCTCTGGGTTGTGTCTCTTTCAGTACAAATATAAAGAAGCCTACCGGAAGCAGTTGGGTCACCACATTGGTGCCCGAGCAATACACGATGATCCCAAGATGATGTGGTCCCTCCACATTGCCAAAGTGCAGAGTGACCGTGAATATAAGAAAGAATTTGAGAAATACAAGACAAGATACAGCAGCCCAGTGGACATGCTTGGTATTGTTTTGGCCAAGAAATGTCAGACTTTGGTCAGTGATGTGGACTACAAACACCCCCTGCACGAATGGACGTGCCTACCAGACCAGAATGATGTCATACAGGCTCGGAAAGCATATGACCTCCAGAGTGACGTAAGTATCCCTGATAAAGGATAAAAACAGATAAGAGGAAAATCTGTGAGATGCTGATTAGTGTCAAGGGCCTGGAATCTATATGCCCCTAGAAGTATGCAATAAATGTCTGAAAGGATTTCTCATTGGAAACCAATCCCCCAAAAGTTATGGGTAAAAAGGAAATAAGTACTATCAACATTATACAAGATTTAGTTTCCTGGTGATTCAGGCCTCTTTTGACTGAATGGGCTAAAGCTTAGGCCTCAAAATAGCACTGCCGACCCAGCCACTGTGGCTCACACCTGTAAATCCCAGAAGTGGAGGCAGGGAGATTGGGAGTTCAAAGCCAGCCTTAGCTATAAGACCCTATCAAGGAAGGAAGGAAGGAAGGAAGGAAGGAAGGAAGGAAGGAAGGAAGGAAGGAAGGAAGGAAGGAAGGAAGGAAGGAAGGAAGGAAGGAAGGAAGGAAAAGAAAAAAAGAAATGAAGTATTACTGGTGACTTTGTGGACAACAACGTAGAAGTGAGAGAGAATACATGTTGGCAGAGGCTAATGGAGAGTGGGAATGAAAGTGTATTGTTTGACAGTACTTTAATAACTGTTTATACTTTAAATTTACAGGGAAATATGAAGACATCCTTGCTTTTTCAAAATAAATTATCTTATATTAGCACTTAGCTCATATCTTCTCAAAAATATACTGGATAAATACCTAATATCTTTACATCTGCACATTTCCTTTACTTACTTGATATTTGGGGATTTTTAGAGATGGAAATTAAGGCAAGGGTTTTGTGATTACCATACTTTGTGCCATTGGTCTGCTCACGTGGTTTAATTTGAAATGATTAGAACACATTTTCCAAGGCTTAAGGAGCACTTGTCCTCTGTGAAAGATCTTGTAAAAATTTTAAGGACAAAATAATGTCCTTTTTTAAAAATCTTAAGAAAAAATCTTTAGAGGATTCAAGGGTTAGCCAGTGATGAGGGTCTGAGTATGCTGGCAACTTTGACTGTTCAGCAGGAATTCTATTCCTTTTTTCATTAATTAATTTCTAAAGGGTTTTGGACATATGTATATTATATATTGAGCGTATTTCTACAAACACCTGCCTACCTTCAGTATTCCTGTTTCTTGAGTGTGATATGTTTTTGGGATGAATCAAAAAAGAACAGTTAATGCAGCTTTCTTACCTGTTGGTCTTCAGAATCTGTACAAGGCCGACCTTGAATGGATGAAAGGCATTGGCTGGGTTCCCATTGGTTCCTTGGAGGTTGTTAAAGCCAAGAGAGCCACAGAGATACTAAGCGATAATATCTACCGCCAGCGTCCAGACACGTTGAAATTTACCAGCATAACTGACTCACTGGAGCAGGTGCTGGCAAAGAATAACAAGATAAACATGAACAAGGTGAGTCTTCCCTCTCCACCAGGAAGCCTCGACAGTTACCACGGGGCAGGACGAAGACTGTGACACGCTGTTATGTCTCGACGATTCCGCTAAGGCTTCTCAGACCTTCTAAAATGACTTGAACTGGCATCTGAAATGTGTTTTGGAAGCTCTGCCTCCTCATCTCTCTCACCCCTTGCCCACAGCCCCTTTTGTATTATTACCCTCCCAGTCTCTCTTCTGCTTTTGTGGGCTGTGCGTTGCTTTTTCATCCCCTCGACTCCAGATTCTTTAGCTTTTTCTTGACCTTCTTTCTAGTTTTTGAAAGCTTTACCTACATTTACACTCATTGACATTCTATATTACATTTTACTTATTTATTTACTTACCTATGTTGTGTGTGTGTTTGTGTATACACATGTGTGCTGTAGCACGCGTGTGGAGGTTAGATGACATGTGTGTTTGTGTATACACATGTGTGCCATAGCATGCGTGTGGAGGTGAGATGACAGCCTGTGGGACTCAATCATCTCCTTTTACCATGTGAGTCCCTGGAACTGGGTTGTCAGGCTTGGCGGCAAGCACCCTTACCCACTGAGCAGTCTTGCCAGCTGTCTGTCTCTCTGTCTCTGTCTCTGTCTCTCTCTCTCTCTCTCTCTCACACACACACACACACACACACACACACACACACACACGGGTCTCCATATTATAACAAGTGGTTTTGCTTTCTGAGCTTAGATTACCTATCTTAACATAAATGTTTTTCTATTGAGATATATTTATTACTTGGTGATACATCAAAATACTAAACTCTTGTTAAAAGTACTATGAAAAAGAGGAGTGAAGTTGAGAGGGGTGTTTTAGGGGAGCCCAGAAGAAGTTGGAGGAGAAGATTTGATCAAGATACATTGGATGCTGTGTTAGTCAGGTTACTATTCGGTGATGAAACACCGTGACCAAAGCAGCTTGGGGAGGGGAGGGTTTGTTTGGCTTACACTTGCACATCACAGTCCATCACTGAAGGAAGTCAGGACAGGAACTCACACAGGGCGGGAACCTGGAGGCAGGAGCAGATACAGAGGCCATGGAGGGGTGCTGCTCACTGGCTTGCTCCTCGTGGCTTGCTCTGCCTTTTTGATAGAACCCAGGACCACCAGCCCAGGGGTGGCACCACCCACAATGGGCTGAGCCCTCCCCCACCAATCACTAATTAAGAAAATGCCCTACAGGCTTGCCTATAGCCTGATCTTACGGAAGCATATTATCAATTGAAGTTCCCTTCTATCAGATGGCTCTAACCTGTGTCAAGTTTGGCATAAAACTAGCCAGCACATGTACACTTAGAACATTTTCAAAGAATAAATTTGAAATATTACCTAAAATGCATACATTCTACATATAAAGCCTGGCATGATGGTCTGTGTTTGCAATCTCAGTACTTGGGAGGTAGAGACAGGAGGATCCAGAGTTCAAGGTTATATGTAATGATTTTGAAGCTAAACTGAGCTGTAGGAAACCCTGCCTCAAGAAAGAAACAGCAAATACCATGAGACAATAATTCCTTCTCAGGCAGATTTTTAAATACCACAACCCAAATATGCTTTGCAGAACTGTTGAATTCTTCAATAGTGAAAGTATTTATTTATAAAAATTTTTAGTAAGGAATGTAGCCTTAATAAATTTAGTTCTACTTTGTATCAAAGAAATGACAGCTTCTGTGGACACCAAAACAATTGTCTCCTTTTTTTTTTTAATAGCGCTTGTACACTGAAGCCTGGGACAATGACAAGAAAACCATCCACGTCATGCCCGACACACCGGAAATCATGCTGGCCAAACTCAACAGGATCAACTACAGTGAGGTGAGTGTCCAAAGAGGCAAATGGGGGCTCACACTGTTTCCCTTGGTTAAATGCTTTGGCTTATTGATTGCCTGCCCTATAACTGACGTTGTTGGCAAGAGAAACAGTCACCCTTGATTTAACCTTGGGCTGTGTTGTGGGTCCACAAGGAAGGCCAGGCTTTGGTGACCAGTCAGGAAGTGGAGTGCCTACAGGGCAATGTCCTGAGAGTGCCACTCCTCTAGAACGTTCCCTTGGGTCAGCCGTGGGTTCAAGGTCTCCGTAGTCAGCCGCCACAAGTGCAGTCCTGCGTCTACGGATTTACACCCAGCTTCAAGATACTCGAGAACACCGGACCCATTCTGAAAGTGAACGTAGATTTTTATTGTCGTTGTTCGCTGAATCATATAGCATGTAACTATTTACACATTTATGTTATAGTGTGTATCATAAGTAGCCTGGAGACGATTTACAACATATCTAGGATGGTCAGGCAAAGCAGGTCATGTTTGTAAATCCCAGCACTCAGAAGAAAGGCTGAGGCAGGAGGCTCGTGAGGTTGAGCATGCTCTGGGTCCAGACCCGCCTGAGCTTGTTCAAGACTTGAAAAGGGAGATACATACAGAAGGATGCATATAAGCTACTGAACCCCATTCACATAAGGGACTTGAATGTCAAAGGACTTGGTATGGGGAGAAAGTTCTTAGAACAAAGTCTTCTCAGACCCTGATCTAAAGCTGAGTTTCTCTGCTCTCTCACTGTTTTTCATTTGATATTACTACAGATGTTCATCTGTTCGTCTCTGTCTGTAGAAATATTTTCATAATGGCCATGATTCCAAATCAATCATGGGCCACTGTAGTAGTCCATATCCACTGGGCTTTTCATAAAATCAAATATATTCTATTTTAAAACACTTCCTTACTCTTTCTCCTTCCATAGTAAGATGGCATTTTTTAAGATTCCGAGGCACTAGTAAGCGTTGGATTTTGATATGCACTCATTTGGGAAAATAAATTTTTTGCAACCACGTGTTGATGCACCCCCAAACTGTTTTCAGATTTATCAGTCAGGAAAACCTGATGTTTCAAACATATGCCAGAGCATCTGTGGCCTGTGAAACGTAATTACCTTTGAAGCCACCAGAACATTCAGGGGATTCATTTTAACTGAAGTGAGGACAAAAAAATTTAGCAGGAATCAGCTTCATTTCTTCTGAAGAGAGTGGTGACTAAGGACTCTTTCCACAGAAACTCTACAAAGTGGCGCTGGAGGAGGCCAGGAAGCAAGGCTATGACCTGCGCCTGGATGCCATTCCCATCCGAGCAGCCAAGGCTTCCAGAGAGATCGCTAGTGACGTAAGTTGATTTTTGTTTCTGAAGAAGCGTTTCTTTTGTAAAAATGTTGTCACATGGGAGCTTGCAGGGCGTTTCTCTCCAGAACTTGCTTGCACTTCCAAGTTTCACCCTCCTCTAGGGGCTCCCCTCCTACACAGAGTTAAAGTGTGAAGGGCAGGAAGGAACTGACCCCTGCCTGTCATGCTTGTCAGTCAGATAAAGACCATCTGTTTCTTTAAAACAGCAATTTTTTGTTTGGGTTTTTGTTTGTTTTGTATTTATTTATTCTTACATCCCAACCACAGTTTCCCCTCTCTCCTCTCCTCTCAGTTCCTCCCAACACTGCCCCAACCCCATCCACTCCTCCTTTTCTGTTCAGAAAAGGGCAGGCCTCCCATGGATATCAACCAGCCGTGGTATATCCAGTAGAGGTGATTCTAGGCATCTCCTCTCCTACTAGGGCTGGACTAGGCAATCTGGTAAGAGGAAAGGATCCCAAAAGCAGACAACAGAGTCAGAGACAGCCCCTGCTCCCACTGTTAGATGCCCCACAAGAAGACCGAACTACACAACTGTCACATACATGCAGAGGGCCTAGGTCAGTCTTGTGCAGGTTCCCTGGTTGCTGGTTCAGTCTCTAAAGCAGTAATTGTTTTTAAAGACCTGCTGATTTGTTTTCTGGTACTGGGCATGGAACCCAGGTGACGACTCTGCCACCCAGCTGTGTCCCAGTCCATATTTTATTTTTGAACCTCAGAAACTGGGCACTAGTTAATCCAGGTATTTATGAAATTCCATTGACTGGCACTACAGATAAACTCTACCAATGTGGGTATGATCTTTTCCCTGTTGTTTCCATGTATTTACTGGGGCATGGAAGAAGGCTGGATGGAGGCCATGGCTGGATGGTGGGCATGGTTTAGAGTTTTCATCCTTTGTAACTCTCTCTGAACTTCTCTTGTAAGAAGTCCATATTAGGAGCTGACAAACTGGGAAGCAAGTGGGACTTCTCAGCGTTCATCCCTCCCTTCTCTCCTTTTCTATGAATAAGAAACACCTTCAGAGAGTGTCTGTGTCCTCTGCACCCAGCCACCTCCTTGATACACAAGCCCAGTCCCAGACCTTGAGCTGACCCTTCCTTCAATTATCACAGTATTCTCAACTGCTAAGCTGGGAACGCCCACTCTCTGCCTCTCATGGTCAAGTGGGCCATGATATGTTGTTTTTGAACTTTAAAAGTCAAAAGATTCTAAACCCCAAGGAATGATTCTCCTGGCAAAATATTGGTGATGTTGATGGGCTAATAAAGAGAATAGTTCCATGACACATAAACTCTGCCTAGATGTAATGCATGTCCTTGACCAAGGAATTCATTCTAAGGTCTAACAAAAAGAGAGATATTCTAAAATATTTTTAGTGTTAATGGTTTTAAAAAAACACTATATGTTTTCTTGCTAAGGAATTCAGTGTATACTTGGTAGTGTAGTTTAGAGAAGGCAGGATACAAAATACAGGGAGCCCTTCAGTCTAGGCTCAGTCCTGCTACAAACTGTGATGGACTATGACCATCAGGACCCTGTTTTATAAATGGGGTAGGTGATAGATATCTTTGTTCTATGTGATAATAATGGGGAATATAGACAGAAGTAGTGTGTGTTCTTTTCATCAGATTTACATACCTTTTCTTTCTTCAGTACAAGTACAAGGAAGGCTACCGCAAGCAGCTGGGCCACCACATTGGGGCTCGGAACATCAAAGATGACCCCAAAATGATGTGGTCCATACATGTGGCCAAGATCCAGAGTGATAGGGAGTACAAGAAGGACTTTGAGAAGTGGAAGACCAAGTACAGCAGCCCGGTGGACATGCTAGGGGTGGTGCTGGCCAAGAAGTGCCAGATCCTTGTAAGCGACATAGACTACAAGCATCCTCTACATGAATGGACATGTCTGCCTGATCAGAATGATGTCATTCAGGCGCGGAAGGCCTATGACCTGCAAAGTGATGTGAGTGGGTCTAATATTCTTCAGCTGTGTGTTCAAACAGTTTAGTGGGGAAATCTTAAATTCTCAGTGTCATGCAATCTTTGGGAAGTGTGATAAAAACCCATGAGCCCCTTTGCAAGACAGTGTTATGAAATATATAAAGTAAGCATTGGGCTCAAAGGAAACCAATCATATTGAGAATGTTTATGAAAATATTAAACCAAATCTGAGATTTGATAATACGCATATTTATTAACACATTAAATAGTTACAGCCATACATACAATGTCTAGTTCTGGGTATAATAACTAATTCCCAAGACATGTGAAGGGCATAAATTTCTTAAGAAGTCTGTAACATCTGCAGTAATATAACAGTATCCTTAACACTTATTGCTGACTAACACACATGTAGTATTAATAGTACTGTAATCTGTTACTCATACTTTTACTTGCTTGAATGCTAGGTTTCAGTTAAATGTTAATAAAAATATGGATGTTAGATTTAGTTATGTCCAGGTTCACTGATGACAGGTTCAGAATTCCTAATTTAAAGCAAACTAATTTTCCAGTTAGATTGATTGCATCATCCTTTTACTGACTCACTTTTCTTATATGAAGCATCAGTAATAACAATTGTGAATGAATGCTTAGGAATGAGTCATGCACAGTTTAACTAATTTCTAGGAAACTGAAATGTTACAGTGACCTAAAACACACAAGGGACACTTCCTTATTGGTTTAGTAGCTTCTTGTTTTGATTGGGCTCTGACTAAATAGTTGCTTTTGGAAGAATTGTAAAAGTAATGGTATTGTAAAAATACAGGGGGAAAATGGTCTTCAAAAAAACCATCAAAAGAAAATGTTGACCTTACTTATAAGAAGAGTTCTCTTGTAGCTGATTATTTAAAGTCAATGAAAAAAAATGAATTCCAAGACAAGTAAAAAAGACTTAGAATAAATGCAAGAAAAAGTATGATTTAGAAGCATATATATATAAAATCATGTGAAAATACTACTTCTATTTGCACAAGAAAGCGTATTTATTCACAAGTGGTTGGTCGGTAGTATTCACCACATAACTGTGTCTACCATGTAACCATCTGTGAAGGCTGCTACGGGACAGGATAGGCCCACTGTGTTCCAAGAGGATGATTCCCACATGAAGAGGTGTGAGTGCCACATTAGACAGCAAGCACCTTTCTTCCAGCAGTCAGGAAGTAATGTCCCTAATGCTGTTATGTTCCACTGAAATCAAATGTTGAAGAGATTTTATGGGTCCTAGAAAAACAGCAAACATCAGCCAACTTCAGGGACAAGGTATTTGATAAGCTGTTTTAAACAAAGATGGATCTTCCTAAAATTGTACACAAATACAATTCAGTAGTTATTTGTATGTGTTCAAAGTCAAATACCAGGATGACTTGGTAATGGCGGATTGCTTAACACTTCCGTCTTTAGGCTGTTTACAAGGCTGATCTTGAGTGGCTGAGAGGCATTGGATGGGTTCCCATTGGCTCTGTCGAGGTTGAGAAGGTGAAGAGAGCGGGCGAAATCCTGAGTGACAGGAAGTATCGTCAGCCTGCAGACCAGCTCAAGTTCACTTGTATCACAGACACCCCAGAAATTGTCCTGGCAAAGAATAATGCCATCACAATGAGCAAGGTGAGTCCTTAGTGGGTTTCTGCCACCAGAGTCAGACCTCCCATGGGCTTGGCCTGCGAGGTGGGAAAAGGCCAGATGAGCCAGGGAGCAACCATTGGGAAGGCGCCCCTTTCTGCAGCCTCCCGCGAAATGACTGCAGGGATTCTAGCTAGCCTCCTCTGCGTTTCTCCAATTGTGCCCTCTAATCCTGTGTGCATGTGAAAGCCGAGCCTGGGGTGATCTCCCTACACCACTGCACATGCCCTGCTCAGCTGTGACCTGCCTCTGCGTGGAACACTGGCCCAGGTGGAGCAGACAGAGGCCCCTGGGTTTCTTGGTCCATGTTTCATACAACAGCTTAGTTGCCTCTTTGATTCTGCCGACTTAGGCTATAAAAATCCACTTTTGAAACTGAGCCAGAATCATCACTTGCAGTATTATCACACGAGATAGAAGACTGTTTTCTGCAGAGTCCCATCTATCTGCTCATCCTTTACCAAATCAGTAGACCCTGGTGCATTCACATTTTAGGTTGAGTGGAAATTACATAAGTTCTCCTAACCCTGCCTGGATGTCTTTCAGTCATTCTGATAGTGAGAGTGAGCTCTCGAAGAAATTAGAAATTGAGCTCTCAGAAATAAAACTCTAGAGTTTGCAGAATAAAACTCCAGAAACTTGTTTACACTACACCATACCCATCAAGAACACCACAAAGAAGAACAGAGAGAGAGAGAGAGAGAGAGAGAGAGAGAGAGAGAGAGAGAGAGAGAGAGAGAGAGAGAGAATCTACTATGACTCAAGGCATTTTACATATTATAATCCTTTAAATAACCAACTATTTAAAGACACTGTTAACCCACCTTTAAACAGGAGTGTGAAGTGTACACACCCTTCCCAGGAGCTCTCATCTTACAGGAAGTTGGGTTGAGCTTCCTCCAGAGGCTGACTTCTCTATGTACCACCTCTGCTATGTCATGCCTGTGTAGCCAATCCAGAAGTTCTAAGAGGAAGCTCATGGTTCACTGGGTGAAAAGGATTCACAATTAGGCCATCATATTGGTTCATGAGAGTTCTCAGGCCACACTCGAGTTGTTTCACTGTCACCATGTTTTACTGTTTACCACCCTAAAAAGGCTCTATTTGTAGTAAAATACACTGTAGTTGATAATAACTAACATGACTGGGTTCAGCAGAAGGTTTGATCTCTCCTTCTCCACAGCATCTATACACAGAAGCTTGGGATGCCGACAAAGCCTCCATCCACGTCATGCCAGACACTCCTGAAATCCTGCTGGCCAAGAGCAATTCTGCCAATATCAGCCAGGTAAGAGAGGCCCTCGGGTGGCGTTTAAGTTTCCATAGAAGCCGTTAAAATGTCTTTCCACCTGAACAATGTCTTCCCTGGGCGTGGCCTGTTGGGATTCTAAAACAGTTCCGTTTTCTGTTGTGTTGTACTTCCTACCTAGAAACTGTACACCAAAGGATGGGATGAATCAAAGATGAAGGACTATGACCTGAGAGAGGATGCCATTTCCATCAAAAGTGCCAAAGCCTCCAGGGACATTGCCAGTGATGTGAGTTCCTTCCCTTCAGACCCTGCACTTTCCATAGTGCCGAGCATGCTGGTTATTGAACCACTTGGCAATTACTTCTGCATGCATTTCCCCAGATCTCTCCTCCTCATTTTGTAGAGAATACATTTGGGAATTAAAGTTGCTTCAAGGAAAATTCTCAAGAATGAAGATATACCAATCATTACATTCTTTTAAATTTAATTTATTCTATATTATGTGTGTGTTTGTCTGCGTGTATGTGTGTGTACCATGTGAATGGCTCAAGGAAGCCAGAAGAGGGCATCTGATCCCCTAGAACTACACAGGTTGTGAGCTGGGAATAGCACCTTGTCCTCTGACCACTGAGCCAACTCTCCAGCCCAGTTATTTTCATGATCGTAGAAAAGCATAAAAATTATACTAGAATATTAGAAAGTTGAGGTTTGAAATTCTTGTGCATGTCATGTGATCTTAACCTGGCTTTCTCAACTGGTTTCTGACATTTTAGTACAAATACAAGGAAGCCTATGAGAAACAGAAAGGCCACCACATTGGAGCCCAGAGCGTTGAAGATGATCCCAGGATCATGTGTGCCATGCACGCAGGGAAGATTCACAGTGACAGGGAGTACAAGAAGGAATTCCAGAAGTGGAAGACCAAGTTCAGCAGCCCAGTGGACATGCTGGGCTTGGTGCTGGCCAAGAAGTGCCAGACTCTGGTCAGTGATGTGGACTACCGCAACTTCCTGCACAACTGGACTTGCCTGCCTGATCAGAACGACATCATTCAAGCCAAGAAGGCCTATGAACTGCAGAGCGACGTATGTAACATGAGCTCGGGGAGAGGGGGAATAAGGAGGTAGGAATATTTATTAGTTGTTCCTTGGGGCCTCTGTGGGCTGTGAGTAACCCAGGCCGGGGAGAGTATCATTCACACTGTTTAATAAAAAAAACCATGGCAAGCAAAGTACAGAGATGAACCACTCTACTGAGGTCGGATCTTTTATTTCCAAACTATTTTTCATGCCATTTGTAATTTCTGGCAAGTCAAACAGATACAGTAAATCTGAACGTTTTAAAATGGTTATCACCAGTTCCAAGACACTGAGCAGCATGTGAGTCATTTTTCACAGGGTTAAAATGGAATGAGGTTCAACCAGAGTTCCCTTTACATTTTTCCCAGTTATGTAACTGTCTTAACGTTTCAAACATTATATTGTAGAATTCATAAATACTATTATATTAATGGATCGTAGAAAGAGCTATGCTTTCATAAATTACTTTCGTCATCAGTATTAAAAACCCTGGACCCTGTAAGAACATAGTTCTTCCTTGTGTGGTACCAACATCCCCCATGCTTCTCCACCTCTCTCCTCAAACCCTTGGGTTTTCAGCCAGTAGAGGGTATGTCTAACTAACATCAGAACACTGTGGTTGACATCTTGGCAGAGTGTGTATAAAGCAGATCTGGAGTGGCTGCGTGGCATTGGCTGGATGCCAGAAGGCTCCGTAGAAATGACCAGAGTGAAGGGCGCTCAAGACCTTGTGAATGAAAGACTGTACAGGACACGACCGGAAGCCTTGAAGTTCACCTCCATTGTCGACACTCCAGAAGTTGTCCTGGCAAAAGCCAACTCTTTGCAAATGAGTGAGGTAAGAACCATCCAACTACTAAGCTTTTGTGTTTCTGGATTCAGTGCTCAGAAAAAGACAAGAAGAGCTGAGGGAACAGACTGTTTGCTTCAAAGAACTCCAATGAGGGGGCAGGTCTGAGGGTCTCTTAACTAGTTTAACTCAGTCATGTTGGAAGTAGAACTCTTATAGGGGAAAGGTGGCTTTCCCTTCCCACGGGGACTTTGAAGCACTAACGTGGAAGATGTCACTCCATAGCAATTCAAGGACATAAATATTGAACTCTTATTAGTACCAAGGCATGGGACATAATACTATGTAACAGTGTAGCATTGAATCAAGATTCTGCAGAGAAACAGATCCAGTGTGATCTTTCTATAAATGTATATGTAGGAAGAGATTACAATCTTAAGAAATTGGATCATGAGATTACACAGGTTGGCAGTTACAGAATCAGCAAGATAGATTAGAGGGTTGGAGACCCGGGGAAGAGTGACAGCTCAATGTTATGGGTGGTCTGCTTACAGAAGTCCTTCTGAATGGGGGAGGTGAGGGTAGCATAGCCTTCAACTGGTGGGTGAGGCCCGTCCACACAATGGAGAGCACATTGTGTCATTTGAAGTCTACTGAATAATGTCAGGCAATATGTCTGCATACCACTGCCTGCTCACCAAAGCATCAAATCAGCCATTACAAGCACATAGAGAAACATTTGCTTTTAGATTAAAATTGTTGCTGAGGCTTAATGTTTCAGCTGTCCATTCTCTGCTGCTGAGTTAAAGTTATGTTTCCTTTTGTCCACAGAGACTGTATCAGGAAGCCTGGAATAAAGATAAAACCAACATCAGCATTCCCTTGGACACTCCAGCCATGCTGCAGGCCCAGATCAATGCTTTGCAGATTAGCAACGTAAGAGGGATACGCATGGAGTGCAAAAGCCTCTGTCTTCTAGCTAATGAGTAATGCCCAGGATATTGGTGCTGGATTTTTTTTTCTTTAGTATCCATGGATGGAAGTTCTGTCTCTTAAGAGGTTATCATAGACAGGTTATCATATCACACCTTTAATCCCAGCACTTGGGAGGCAGAGACAGGCAGATCTCGGAGTTCGAGGCCAGCCTGGTCTACAGAGTAACTTCCAGGACAGCCAAAGCTACAAGAAACCCTGTCTTGAAAAACAAACAAAACAAAACAAAAACATTGCGTAGATGCATGGCTGAGTGTCTAGACTGTAGGTGTTCTGTCCTCAGCCTTGAAACCATCTCCCCATAGCCAATGACTGTGGCTTAATTCCTTATGTGTTCCTGGAAATAATTAAAACCTGGCCAAGCGCCTCCATGCTCAACAGTGTCAACTGTCATCATAGGTCTTCTGATTCCAAAGTCAAGTGATAGGCAAAGAAAAAATTGTAATTAGATTCAAAGAACATGAGATAATGTCATATTCCTTCAACAGAAAACTCTGAGTTAAAGGGCAAAATTAAAGGTAAAGCTTAGCAGGTCTTCCTGGACCTTAATGAAGCATCCCTGGTTTCACCATTCAATCTGAAGTCTCCATGTACTGGGGAAGGGAGATATTTTCAAATGCACGCCAAGTTGTAATGAAAATAAATGTTCGGTCCTTGGTACTGTTAGATGCTTAGCTTTAAGTTTTACATCAGAGGTATTCTCTGCTACAGAGCAAGCATCCAACAGCAAAGTGCATGTTTTTCCTACACTGCCTTTACATTATGGATTATGATGTCTGTTATGCTTACTATGAGTCTGTTTTCATTTTCTAAACAAACCTGTGCTCTGGCTCACTAGAAACTCTACCAAAAGGACTGGGATGAAGCCAAGCAGAAAGGCTATGACCTAAGAGCAGATGCCATTGAAATCAAGCATGCCAAAGCCTCCAGAGAAATTGCCAGTGAGGTAAGTTCCTTCTGTCTGCTTTGGGGTTTTCTCCTCCATAAACAAATAGACTGTCTCAATAATCCCATTTTCTTTTTTTTTAATCCATGCAAACAGTTGCATTCTGTCCTGTACATTGTTTATTGGTAACGGCAACATGAAGATGATTTTAAATTTGGGGGCAAAAGTTCAGGAACCAATACCGTGTCATTTTACCCCCAAATATTTCTGGCATTCTCCACAGTATGAATGACGATCATTCTATACAACACTTAAGACTGAAATCATATTTTATATAAAATACTTTGTGCTAAAGGCTTATGTATAATATTTTAGTACCATTTTCAAGTTCACTTCCTGCTAATTTGAAGTTCACTAGCAGTAACATGATTATCCTCCAAGCTGTCCCCTTCTCCCAGCTCCAAACCTTAAACACGCCTTCCTTTCTCTGGCTCCTCGCTTCACCTTATCTGTACACATAGCTGCTTTCTCCTCCCCAGGCCTCCTGTTCACCTCTTAGCCACCAGTACCTATACCTTAATCCCAATTCTCTTCATTTGATCCAAATATTTCCAGGTTGTCCAAACACAAGAAAGAAAAGGGCACCATCTCCCCCCTCTACCAGAGATTATCAGACAGAGGCTCTTGTCCATGGGTCTATTGTCATTTCCTGTTTAAAACCAGTGATCTTGCTTTATGAAGAATGTATATTTTTTCCAGTCTCTAAAACCATGCCTACAACTCTTGCCTACCTGAGGTCCCTGCAGCGCCCTGAGGTCTGTCTGACTGAGCCCTTCACCTACCCAGCACCCTTATTACATACACTGTGCCATCTTCTTCTGAATTATAGGATAGGGTAGGACCTACCTCACCGCAACACTGTGAGAATTAACTGTGATTGTAACTGCCACTGTTCAGCTATTTTAAAAAAACTTGTCAGTTTGGTATGGATGAACCTCACAAATCTGAAGCTCTTGTAGTAGGTCTAAGTAGTGATTGCTCAGAAATTTTAGCTTTTTACATTATTCTAATTCACCATATTATTTTCTTCCTGTTTTATCCATCTGCCTAAACTAGTCCTGATTTCTTTAGACTGAAATATATAATAACTTCCAGTGTTGAGCCAATTTGCATTAAGATTAAGATTCTGAAATAACTTAAAAGAAATGTCTTTTTCTCTGTTTTTTTTTTTTTTCCCATGGTCTTAGTACAAATACAAAGAAGGTTACAGAAAGCAGCTAGGCCACCATGTAGGTTTCCGCAGCCTGCAAGATGACCCCAAGTTGGTATGGTCTATACATGCTGCCAAGATCCAGAGTGACAGAGAATACAAGAAAGCCTATGAGAAGTCTAAAGGAATTTACAACACACCCTTGGACATGATGTCAATTGTTCAAGCCAAGAAATGCCAAGTCCTGGTCAGCGACATTGATTATCGCAATTACCTACACCAGTGGACGTGCCTGCCTGATCAGAACGACGTGATCCAGGCTAAGAAAGCCTACGAGCTGCAGAGCGATGTGCGTATGTCACAGCCTCCGGGGAGACGGAGTGTGTGCGTTTAAGTGTAGTGTATGGTCTAGAGGCATCATTTAGACAGCACTCGTCTAAGACCTAAGGCCTTCTGGACAGCCCAGGGTAACAACAGAAGCTGTCCTGACGTTTTCTATCTTGTGAAGGATTCTTGTAGCAGGATCCTATTCACCAAGATAAAAAAAAAAAAAAATTATTCTTATTCTGTGTAATTAAGTAGGAAAATTCTGGTCCCGCTGTTCGGACCTTTGCATGACCAGATGTCTAAATTTCAGAAACAGATAGAAGCATAAGGAGACATTGGTTTAACTTAATTGACACACGCAGAAAATAATATAGAGGTATTTCCTAAAGGGCTCCTTCCCTAATATTCCTACAGCTTTTATCCCCAGTGGTTCATGGGAGACAGACTTGAAGTAGTGAGCACAAAAACTCACCCCAATATAAAAACAAAGCTATGTGCCATTGCCATCTATTGCTCCACCCACTGCTGTCAGTCACCCCACCAAGTGCTACCTGTGAGCTATGCTCCAGTTCCCACAGGAGACCACAAACCTCTCCTAGAGATGAGTGCCAGAGATAGAACATGCATGCAAAGATTCAAGTTGAATCCCAATGCCGTTTGGCTGATGTAAGTAGGGGTTATGTGTGGTCTTCTAGTATCAAATGCTCTTGGCTAACTTGAGTCTTCCTGCTGTGTGTTTCTCTCCTCCACACAGAATGTGTACAAGTCAGACCTGGAATGGATGAAGGGCATCGGATGGTTGACAGAGGGTTCTGTGGAAGTGATGAGAGTGAAGAATGCTCAGAATCTTTTGAATGAAAGATTGTATCGTATAAGGCCCGAGGCCTACAAATTCACCAGCATTGTTGACACTCCGGAAGTGGTCCTGGCGAAGACCAATGCCCTGCAGATCAGTCAGGTAAGCTGGTGTGGTTGTGTTTCCAGGATAAATTTCAGTCAAGGGGAATTCAGACTG
Organism: Peromyscus maniculatus bairdii; assembly: GCF_049852395.1. Lineage (NCBI taxonomy): Eukaryota > Metazoa > Chordata > Mammalia > Rodentia > Cricetidae > Peromyscus > Peromyscus maniculatus. Next base: position 30,612,891 of record NC_134855.1, on the reverse strand, counting down.
TGAACTTCAGATTGCCAATAATCACAGGAAGTAAGATCTGGGGCACAGCTGAGTCCAGATCTTCAGAGGCAGTCCCTGTATTTGTTACATCTTGGGTCAAAACAACTGCGTCCAAACTCTGACACACATTTTAATTGCATTTGAAGTTGCAAACTAAAATACTACTTAATACTATAACCACAGAATGGTCACTGATTTACGGCTGCTCAATGATGACATTGGCTGAGAAGTCCAGGGGCAGTCTCATCTTTACACGTCATGATGGTTATTTTGGCTAAGAAAGCCAAGTCCTAATTAGCATTGTCTCTTATCAGAAATTGCCTGTAATATAGACTTAAGGGTCACATAATTGCATGTGGAATTGGACAAGAATGTTTACTGTCATATTTAAACTTAGATTGTATTACGCATGCATTATTCATGTTGTTCATGAAGTTGTTTGGTATTTGTAAATAAACACACACACACACACACATTCATGTGGTAAATGACTTTCTAACCTGCCATACTGTTTCTCTTCACATTTACCAGCCATTATATCGCGATGCCTGGGACAAAGAGAAGGCGAACGTGAATGTGCCGGCTGACACACCAGTGATGTTGCAGTCCAAACTCAACGCCATCCAGATTAGCAACGTAAGATGCTTGCAGGAGTTGCTTCACAGAGTGCTCTCTATCTACCACAGCTTTCCTTAGTGTATTCAACAAAAGTTGTGCAAAAAGCACAGCCCTACTATTTCTAGTCTTTAAGACACTAGGAATTTGTATGTCTCCCTCTGCTTTTTATAGTGTAGAGATACATCCTTGTTGTAAAGGAAAAGGCAATGGTTTCTCAAAAAGAAAGCAAAGTATAGTGTAAACATTTGTAGCGTAATGCTTGGTTTTCCCTTTTAAGTGAACCATCATTATTTTTTCCTTTAAAAGCCAACCAATGTTTAGTTGTGTGATTTTTTTTAATATGGCTGTCTCTAAAATTTCTGTCACAATATATATATATTGGAGATCCCTTTACTAAAAACCATTGAAAATGTGCTGAAAGTCAAATTCAGTGTGAAACTGGCCTGTCCTATAAATCTTGAGATGACTTATGTTCAGCAGAATCGTTAGCAGCAGTTCATTTCTTTACCATCAGTACGAACACGTAGTATTTTATTGTCACTGTCAAATGCCATGTACTGCTAACAGCGGTTCTTGCTCAGAATGCCGACTCAGCAACTCCCTCTTCAGACTTACTGTGGCATTGCAATCCCCATTTGCAGAAACACTATCAGAAGGCTTGGGAAGATGTCAAGATGACGGGTTATGACATCCGTGCAGATGCCATTGGGATCCAGCATGCCAAGGCTTCTCGGGATATTGCCAGTGATGTAAGAGCTCTTCCTTGTCCAGGTTCAACACACACTGACTCCTAGACACATGGGGAATTTGACTTAATTCCTCAGGGATTCTATTAGAGTAGAATGCCAGTAATTTTGCCTAGTGTGTTATTTTAAAATTCCAAATTCCAGAACAACTTGTATGGTGATTTAAGAAGATTTTTCACCTGCTCTTAGTTCTATAATTCCTATATTTATGTACAAAATTTCTCCCCCCATATCTTTTCAACATCAGTTGATTCACAAGAACACAGGTTTATTGGGTTAATGAACATAGAAAATGTTGTTATTACCACAAAGAGTGACACATATACTATTTGTGGTTCCTGAGATAATTTTAGGCAGTACAGAGACAAGTAATTTTTAATTATAAAATTTTAATTTTAATTAAAAATGTAAATTTAATTTTAAAAGTAATTTTAATTTAAAATGTACTGAAATTTGTTTTAATGTAACAGAGATGCTGATTCTCCTGTATTTATATGTTATACATTTAAAAATTAGTTTTAAAATAAGTTTACAATTTAAAAATAACTCTAAGCAATTAATTTCATGTAACATGATAGAGAAGAGCTTAGGGTTGTGGTCGTTTATGATAAAACATCCGCAGGTAACAAACAGTGACTGTAGTCTGGGAGACACTGACGAGGCTTGAAGGGAGAGATGTCCAGGCGACAGTTCTTATCTTCAGAGTGCCCACAGACATATACTTTTAGAAAGAAAATTGATGTAGCAGAAGGTGCAAAAAAAAAAAATTATAGCATGAAGTTAGAGAAAAATAGTGTCCAAAATAAAACTGACCCAAAGGAGGTGGGAATTGTTGTCAGTGAAAAAATGTTGTCTTCATGAAAAGCGAGCTTGAAAAAAACTTACCTTTCTTCTTGTGCCCACCTTTCCCAGTATCTGTACAAGACTGCTTATGAGAAGCAGAAAGGCCACTACATCGGATGTCCCAGTGCCAAGGAAGACCCGAAATTGGTTTGGGCAGCAAACGTGTTGAAGATGCAAAATGACAGGCTGTACAAAAAAGCCTACAATGACCACAAGGCCAAGATCTCCATCCCAGTAGACATGGTGTCCATCAATGCTGCCAAGGAGGGCCAGGCATTAGCAAGCAATGTGGATTATCGGCAGTACCTGCATCAGTGGTCTTGCTTCCCCGACCAGAACGATGTGATCCAAGCCAGGAAGGCCTATGACCTGCAGAGTGATGTAAGTGTTCCTGGGAAGAAAGCCTTCCACCGCTCGGCATGCTAACTCCCGACAGCGCTCTAGAAAGCCTGACTAACTCCCCCCATGTAAGCACACCCCTCTACTCTTTTGACAGATATTTTGATCGACTCTGTTATGGCTAGATTTGTCCAGGAGGTTCTAATTTTCATTGGTAAGGTGCCAACAGAATTTTTCTAAAGATTTACTAGCTTATTTAACATTTATGGCTTGTTCAGTGTAAGAATATCCATGGTCCTTCAGCTGTATATTGAAGAACAATAGAGATGTCTTCCTTGGGATTAATTTCAAAGATTAGAGACATGCTCTAGACGCATCTATTTCCCTGAATAAAATGTTCTTGGCGTCAGGGTGTTTATCTTAGCCAAGACATTTTTAAAATTGATTCATACTTTATGGCTTCCATGTAGGTGCTAGAATGGAACTTGTGTCCTCTAGAAGATCAGCCAGTGCTCTTAACCACTGCCCCCTCTTTCCAGTCCAAGGTTATATATTATTGGTGTAGAATGGATGCCTTCTTTTAATTTTCTGGACTTGGTTTCCTTTTTTGTTTTGTTTTGTTGTTTTTTTGAGACAGGGTTTCTCTGCGTAATTTTGATGCCTGTCCTGGAATTCACTCTGTAGCCCAGGTTGGCCTCGAACTCACAGAGATTTGCCTGCCTCTGCCTTCCTAGTGCTGGGATTAGAGGCATGCACCACCACCACCCAGCTGGTTTCCTTATTCTTCAAGAGATGCTTATTAAATATTGAATGACTTGTTAAAGGTAGTATGCCTATAAAATGACTTAAGTTGCCTAGTGGCAGATGCAGGCTAGTGTTAGAATAAACTGCATTAGTATATTGAGGCATGCATTTAAATCACATTATTTAAAAATGAGACACAGAAATGTGAATTTTGAAGCTGACTTATTTTAAGATTTTTCTTTTGAAATTTTTCTAGTGTTTTCATTCTCTTATTCCCATTTTAGCTTGACATTTGTGTTCCATAACTAGTTATTAAAATATCATTTCTAAGCAATGGCTCTTTATATTAATTGCTGGTGTTTTAACAATAGAACAATTTTATCTGCTTATCTTTTATATGTGGTATGATAATCAAGAATATGCCAGATCCCAGTTGGAAGAGAGGGACTATCTTAGATAAAGAAAACTCAATTAATGCCAAAATTGTGCAGTTGGTTTTTGAATTCTTAATTATCCCTCTAAAAATACTTATTAAATATGCCATGTGCCATGCATTGTATTAACACAAAAGGTAATGAAGAAAAAGCAAGACGTGGCTCTTGGCTTGAGGGAGTCCACAGTGGTGCAGAAAGACTGCTAACGGGGGAGTGCCCGTGGCAAGAGAATGCTGAGAAAGCGTCCTCTGTGGCACTGTGAAAGAGAAGTGGGACATTCCTTGGAAGAACTGCTGATTTAGCAGGCTTATGAAGGTGATGGGGGCACACAGAGACTCGGGGACAGCCAGTGTGGTCAGGACACAGAGAGAATGATTAGGAGGAGTTTGGAAGAGAAGGTAGCGACTAGTACCAATCCAGAGTCCATGCTGAAGTCTTTGGTCTTCGTCTTGAGACCTATAGGAGCTATATGAGGGGGATTCAGTGGCTCCGACTTTGAACTGAGAACTTTGAAAGGGTCATTCTGGTCAAGTGGAGAGCCGTTTTTATTGCTTTGAAACTCCACATTGGCTAGAGGGATGATTAGCTAGGTATCGGTCATAAATCATCCACGTATATGCCCGAGTGGAGGGCTGTTTCCACACGTACACATAGTGTAGACCTCTAGTACAGAAACACTGAAATGAAACACTTCTGTGTATGGGGACTATGACAAGCTAGTGCTCCTTTACACCATTGCTTGTGAAAAAGAAAATACAACACAAAGAAAATGGCTCCCTTATTTTATTATCTCAATCAGAAAAAGACAATGCTGTATCTACTTAACTGTGTCTTCTCCCCCAGGCCATCTACAAAGCTGACTTGGAATGGCTGCGTGGCATTGGCTGGATGCCAGAAGGGTCTCCTGAAGTGCTGAGAGTCAAAAATGCCCAGGAGATCCTGTGTGACAGTGTCTACCGGACCCCCGTAGTGAAACTGAAGTACACAAGCATTGTGGATACACCTGAAGTTGTCCTTGCCAAGTCCAATGCTGAAAATATTAGTATTGTGAGTCACTATTGTTTTTCTATGCATTGAAATTAAATTCAAGCTACAAATGATGATAAACAAAAAATATGAAATAATAAGTTACGTTGGCCATCTGTTTTTCGGAAAAATATTGATAAATGTAAGCAGCATTAATAGCATTGTTTTGGTTTGGGCTATTTTTAAGACCTAAAATATTAATTAAGAGTACTAATATAATTTTCTTACCAAATTTGAGTAACTTATATGTAAAGGTTATAAAAAAATCTTTATCTGAATATGAAAAGATCCTGGATCAGAACCAAAAAAATAGTTACAAGTTGTTCACTGAAACTAGAAAAAAAAAACTGTCAAACGATATCTGTTTATCTATCTATCTATCTATCTATCTATCTATCTATCTATCTATCTATCTATCTATCTATTTATTTATTTCTGTTTCTTCCATAGCCAAAATACAGAGAAGTTTGGGACAAAGATAAAACTTCCATCCATATAATGCCAGACACACCTGAAATTAACCTCGCTCGAGCAAACGCTCTTAATGTGAGCAATGTAAGTATCACACTCAGTCACCCAGCCGGTCCATCTCCAGGACCAGGGAAGTGCCCATGTAGACAAGGAGGGAGAGAACCCCTTGCTGCGAGCACTTGGCCAGCAGTGAGGAGCAGAGCAGATCCCTGGCCCCCGAGGCCTAGGAACCAAGCCAGTTAGTTACTAGTGAGCCAGTAGCCACGGGACAAAAGGGAGAGAGAATTGATTACTGTTATTTCTGAGTCTTTCTACCACAATCAATACAGAATGTAGCCATTAAAATATACGTGATACATATATGTCTCAGGCACTTACTAGCCAGGCACCATCGTTTTTGACATGTAACATTCTCTAGCAATGCAGAGATGATGCACATGATGACTCTGAACCGTCCTTTGCTGTAATCTTTTCTGATAGTTCTGTCCATCTGACTTTAAAATAGAAAATGAAGACCTTGGAGGGGTGACAAATTACTACTTTATTTCACTTGTTTCTAACTACAAGAAGATAGTTTTCACATTCAGAAGACCTGATGTTCTTGAACAATATGCACTATCAGTCCTAGACAAGTGAAAAGGCTATCCTGGAAAGAAAAACTCAAACACGTAAAACCTCTGTAATGGTTAAACTAGCAAAATTGAGCTGAAGAGACTTGATAACAGTCCGTTAGCATCTATCTTGTCCCAATGCTGTCTATGTGCTGGCACTAAGAAAGGGACATTGAAACAGGCCCTGGACAACCCGGTGGAGGCTGTGATTTGAGTGAGCAAGAAAGAAGCACCTTTGACTCCAGGCTTTTGACTCTAGAACGATGATGTAGATAAAAAAATTATTTTTACCACGTGTACCTTTTCTCCTCTTCAGAAACTCTACCGTGAGGGCTGGGATGAAGTCAAGATGAGCTGTGATGTCCGGCTGGATGCCATCCCTATCCAGGCTGCCAAGGCCTCCAGGGAGATTGCTAGTGATGTAAGTGGGCCTTTTGTGCCTTCAGGGTTTTTTTCCAGCAGATTCTCTGTGTGCCTCAGAGGCCCCACTGTGACCCATCTGCTCTGCTCTTTTCTCTCCAGTACAAGTACAAGCTTGACCACGAGAAGCAGAAGGGACACTACGTGGGCACCCTCACAGCCAGGGATGACAACAAGATCCGGTGGGCCCTCATAGCTGGCAAGATTCAGAACGAACGGGAGTACAGGCTCCAGTGGGCCAAGTGGAAGACCAAGTTCCAAAGCCCTGTGGACATGCTTTCCATCCTGCATTCTAAAAAATGCCAGACGCTGGTCAGCGACATTGATTATCGCAATTATCTACATGAGTGGACGTGCATGCCTGACCAGAACGATGTCATCCAGGCCAAGAAAGCCTATGAGCTACAGAGCAATGTGAGTGGGCTGCCTCCTGTATCATTTCCCTATGACGCCCAGAAAGTTCATGACATTACACGCCTTTGTCGCAATTAACATATCTTTACGTGGCCAAGAGTTTGATAGTAGTTAGGCCTTTCAGTATGATATCAGAATCAACAATGCCAGGAAGACTCCCAACTTCATGTGAAGAAATAAATTGCAGTGTAAATGAGTGTAGGTCTTGATGGAAGGTCAGGAAAAAAAAAAAAAAACGACTTTGGGAAATCAGGTATGTGGTAGCACACATCTGTAATCCCACCAGTTGGGTGTCAGAGGCAAGAAGATTGCTGCGAATTCAAGGCCAGCATGGCCTAAATAGAGAGATCCAGGCCAGTACAATGGCTACATAGTTAGATCCTGTGGAGGGGAGGAAGAAGAGGACAATGAATTACTATGGAAAATTATTGTCTGTAGCATCGATATATACATATTTTCAACTGACACAATTATTTAGAGATCTTGAATTAAGTTGTCAAAATTTCAAATCAGGAGACTTTTTGCAAGTCTAAGATTTCCTGTTTCTCTTGAAAATTCTGAACATGCAGCTCTATAAAGACACTGCCACTTGGCCACTATAACCTGCAGCTGAATTGAGGTTAATTCATATTAAATAGAAAAAGAATATCCTCCAGCAGCAACTATCTGGCCTGGCTGCTTTTACTACAACCCCTGCCTGATTGCTTGAGGATATCTCCCCCTTGCTTTTACACTGTTCACATTGTGTTTCCTCATCAGACCAATGGGCTCCAAGAATTAGACTTATTAAATTACTTCTGGCCTTCTTTTCACAGGCTGTTTACAAGGCTGACTTGGAATGGTTACGTGGAATTGGGTGGATGCCAAATGATTCTGTCTCTGTCAATCATGCCAAACATGCTGCAGATATCTTCAGTGAGGTACTCCAAGACTTTGCCCAGCCATGCTACACATTTCCTTAGAAAATGAGCAAAAGACATGAGCCAAAATGTAATCACCTTAGGTCAGCATTTTAAGTGGTTTTGATTGCTGAAATTTAAGCCAGACATTTTCCAAAATGAACTACTGCTATCATGCTTTGGGACCACGTCCCTAACAGCATCCAACATATACACTGATACATGGGATAGCACACATAGAAGTTTTCTTTTGTGAACAATTTCAATAAACTGGAAGAAGTTTGTCCAATTGGAAAAATGAAATATTATAAGTAATGATGAGACGTTGGGAGGTGAACAACCTGCTACTTTAAAATCTGTGAGGCCCTGAATTAAAACCCCCATATTGAAAAATTGTAGGTAGTGTAATAAGACAAACTGGTTGTTTAAAAAACATAGTGCTAAATGTGCCATTCACTGACGGTGCTCTAACAGAGAAGGATCCTTAATTTAGGGTCTCTCAGCTCACACATCCAGGGCCTATGGCTGACATGTCTCTCTTTTTCTCGTAGAAAAAATACCGCACAAAAATAGAAAGCCTCAACTTTACCCCCGTGGACGACAGAGTGGACTATGTGACAGCGAAACAAAGCACTGAGATCCGAGACGATGTAAGTGCGCAGCTGCTGTAAAAGCAGACAGTCATGTGAAGACTGTTGCCAGAACTTTCCTGCCTCCTGCCATCATTGAACTGAATTTCATTGCCAGAATTATTGATGCTAGCCGTGCCCAGACAACAGAGAGATTTCTGAACACCAAGTAATTCTCCCCAATGCCTCTCACTTTTAGATTAAATATCGGAAAGATTGGAATGCCATCAAATCAAAGTATACGCTTACAGAAACCCCGCTGCTGCACACCGCCCAGGAGGCTGCCCGGATCCTGGACCAGGTACGGATTTTTTGCACATGCCTAGTGCTTGGAGATGGACAAACCATAATGGGTCTATAGGAGAGTTACATACATGACCTCATCTTCCTCCGATCGCTCTTTTAACCTTATTGTGGTTCTTTGTCTTTAGTACCTCTACAAGGAAGGCTGGGAGAAACAGAAGGCCACGGGTTACATACTGCCACCAGATGCTGTACCCTTTGTTCACGCCCATCATTCCAGTGATGTTCAGAGCGAGGTAATTATCCCAGTACGACTGTACCCTGCAGAAACTGGACCTTGCCTGGAAGGGAGGAGGGTTGTGAAATACAGATGCCAGCTTGAGGATGCTCCATCTCAGCTTGCTAGACCTGGCTGTGTTTGCTGAGGGCTAAAATACTCCCTCCCTTTTGGGTCTTTTTACTTGGTTTTGGGGCTTGGTTTTGGTTTGTTTCTCTGTTTGTTTTATTTTTCCTTGTATCTTCTGACCTCTATAAAGAGGCTCTACAGAGGCTCCCAAATAAATAAATTGCCACAATTAGAGAACAAGGATATGGGTTTTTTTTTTCTATTTAGAATGGCTATCTCAGACAGGTGTTTACTGCACAAGCCTAGATTACAGAACTTAAGAGGTGGAGGCAGGAGGATCAGGAGTTCAAGGCCAACTTCAACTATGTATGAAGGCCAGCCTCCACTTGGTGAGCTAAGAAACTGGCAGAAACAACAATAGCAAGACTACACTAGCTATTTCTTCACATCTATTTATTTCAGTGGTAGTTATTTATATTCCAGTGGGTTTTGTTATCTCAGAACAGAAGTGTCCAACAAAAAGCGAGGGGCCGAAGCTGTTGCCGTGCTTTGGTCAACCCTGCATTATGCTGTGTGCTTGTCAAAGCTGACGGGTTCTGTATTCCACCTCTCCCCAGCTGAAATACAAAGCTGAACATGTGAAGCAGAAAGGACACTATGTTGGTGTTCCCACGATGAGAGACGATCCCAAGCTGGTTTGGTTTGAGCATGCAGGCCAGATTCAGAATGACAGGCTCTACAAGGAGGACTACCACAAGTCCAAGGCCAAAATCAATATACCTGCTGACATGGTGTCAGTTGTGGCCGCCAAGGAGGGGCAGAACCTTGTTAGTGATATTGATTACCGTCATTACCTACGCCAATGGACATGCCATCCTGACCAGAATGATGTTATTCAAGCAAGAATTGCCTATGACCTTCAGAGTGATGTAAGTGACTGTCATTTCCTGTTACCTAGACTATGCCACACACTGTGAGAATAATAGGCAGCATTCCATCTTTGACGCGTTAGACCATAAGCATTTAGTTTGTCTCTAGAAAGCAGTAATGCTGGAGACTGAGCTGAAATTTTAGAAATCATGATAATAGACAAAGACCAAGGAAAGCCTCCTTACTCCTCAAGAGACTTAAGTAGCTACTTATAAGGGAATCAAAGTTGAGAGAGAGAGAGAGAGAGAGAGAGAGAGAGAGAGAGAGAGAGAGAGAGAGAGAGAGAGAGAGAACTGTAAGCTGCATGAACCTGGTTTCCCTCAGGAAGATAATACAACACAGGTCACCTCACACTGAAGCCTGAGGTGAGCACTCTGCACACCCCCAGCCTTCTGTAGTGGAGGACCAGAACATGCTTTGAGTCCTATCTCAGATTCAGAAGAGTAACTCAACATAGTCTTTTCATCATTACCAGATGTGAAGAGAGACTGCCTCATTGGTTGCTACAAAGTGACGGATGCCCAACTTTAATCAACCATTCTTCTTCATTTTGTCTGAAGAGGGCTGACAAATCTAAGAGCTAGGGTTGGAGCAAAGGTAGTGATGGAACAGATAGCCTGGTCCAGATTGGAGGAGATGCCTCCCCATTCCCTAGACTTTCATGAGCATTGACACGTACACTTCCCTTCATTTAGTCCAGGTAGTTAGTGTGAGATACCCTGCCTATCTGAAACTGCGGCCTCTTCGGTAAACCTTTCTTTAGGGCAACAACTTATTCTTAACTCCAGTAGCACTCCAGTGATCTCGCTCTCACAGCACTTCACCTGAAACTGATCCCTTTAAGGCACTGAACTCAGGGCCTTGTGCAGTCACAGGTTCAAGAAATATTACCAGCCAGGCCATGGCTGAATGGATGAGAAATAGCTGCTAAAGAGAAATCCGTCGTAATCTTCTGAAAGATTGTCTGGAATGCTCTGTGGTTATCCTGTGTCACTTACAGTCTCTTCCATCCCACCTCTCCCCTCAGAATGTCTACAAAGCTGACCTGGAATGGCTCCGAGGTATTGGCTGGATCCCTCTGGATTCTGTAGAACATGTGAGGGTTACAAAGAACCAGGAAATGGTGAATCAGGTATGAAGAGCCTGTTGGGTTTTTAACCTAATGCCTACTTTCCTTACCTGCCACATAGGGATGGGGTGCCCTGTGGGGACAGAGCTATCTTAATTTATCTCTATTCATTTCAGATAAAATATAAGAAAGATGCTCTTAACAACTACCCCAACTTTACAAGCGTGGTGGACCCTCCAGAGATTGTTTTAGCCAAGATTAACTCAGTCAATCAAAGTGATGTAAGTTCCTGTTGTACATGTTGAAGTGCTTGGACCGAGAAGCTAAGTGTTATTGGTTGCCTTACTTCTAGATAATTGATAATTAAAAATTGAGAGAGGGCTAAATTGTAAGATCATCTTTGGCATTGGTACATACTGCATTCACTTTTAGATATCTTGACCAGTTAGCTAAAAAGAACTGAAATTCAATCAATTGGTTAGTTTTTTCATATAAATGTAGGTTATTATGTCTTCAGGTATGTATTAGGAAATGTTAAATATATGTTTAGACTAACCAAAGGTTTCTTTTTCCTCTTTTTAGGTGAAATATAAAGAAACATTTAATAAAGCAAAGGGCAAGTACATATTCTCTCCAGACACACCACACATCTCCCACTCGAAAGACATGGGGAAACTCTATAGTACTGTGAGTCCTATTTTATGTAATAATTTGTTTCCTAATTATGATCTTGTCTTGTTAGTATTCATATTCTTGACTAGTTTTGTAAACTGATGAACTTCCTAATTTAATTCAACTAATTCAAAGAAGTAGGAGTGTGTGTGTGTTTGTGTGTGTGTGTGTGTGTGTGTGTGTGTGTGTGTGTGTGTATGTGTGCCAACATAGAACAATGTTTGGTGAATCTTTCCTTATGTGCAAATTTCTCATCATTTTTTTCAAGAAGTATAAACATAGTCAACTGTTATAAGGGGCTTCTGTTTGTAGATTTAATCAAATAACTTCTCAGTTCTAGGTTAGGCACTCTAATGACGGCAAATAAAGGTTTCATCCTGGCCTTGAACATAAATGTTCTACCCCAACTTTAGTGACTGTTCGGGTGCTATCTGAATATAGTTGAATGTAATTCTGTTAACACATGTTTCTTTGTTCCAGATACTATACAAGGGAGCATGGGAGGGAACCAAGGCCTATGGCTACACCCTGGATGAGCGGTACATTCCCATTGTCGGAGCCAAGCATGCCGACCTGGTGAACAGTGAGGTCAGTGGGACTGTTTCCTCTCCTAGAGTTAAAGTCTTTACCGGGGAACAAGAAGCTGGTTAGAAAACTCCAGCAATTCTCAATGTTGAACCCACTTTTTCAGCTGAAATACAAGGAAACCTATGAGAAGCAGAAGGGTCACTACCTGGCTGGAAAAGAAATCAGTGAGTTCCCTGGGGTGGTCCACTGCCTGGATTTCCAGCAGATGCGGAGTGCGGTAAGTCAGCGCTTGCTTCCCTGTGATGTGTACAGCTTCAGTGGGTCTGCCATTTATAGCCTTCCTGTGACTCAGGATTAGCTGGGGGAGAGAGGGGGGGGAGGATCATCTTTCAGATTTCTTCACCCTCGCCTATGGACCTTGGCTGTGGACATTGCCCCCCACTTCTTTTCACCAAGCAATGAATAAGGGCTTTGAATTGGCAAAAGGGGAAAACAAATTTCCTATTGACATTGCATTTTAGAGGGACAGTAAGAACATTCTCAAAATTTTGAATATTATTTTAAACATTATTCTATGTGGACTGATCTACATTGGAAATAAGACTAAAGAATAGTTGGTCTGGGTAATTTAGGTTTTAATCCCGTAAGAATTCTTGTCTTTAAAACCATCCGTAGCTGAACTACAGAAGAGATTACGAGGACACGAAAGCAAACGTGCACATCCCCAATGACATGATGAACCACGTGCTGGCGAAACGGTGCCAGTACATCCTCAGCGACCTGGAGTACCGGAACTATTTTCACCAGTGGACATCGCTTCCGGAGGAGCCCAATGTTATCCGCGCCCGCAATGCCCAGGAGATCTTAAGTGATGTATGATGCCCTTTCTGTGCTTTGACCTACCTTACAGACTTCACCTGTCCCTGCTTAACCTTCTGTGGGGCAACTGTTCATAGACCCAGAGCCTTTCAGCACTAAGTGGCGTGGGGTAACCTCTCTTCATGTAAGAATCCCCTTTGAGCTGTAGGGCTCCTGTGTTGAATGTTAAATCTGTTCAGCACTAGACTCGGACTTAGACACTGCTCCCCTCTGAGACATCTTTCCAGGAAGTAGCTTTCAGCTGGTTGAAGGTCAAGGAGGAGTAAGAAACCATCCAAGTGACCAATGGTAAATTCTGAATGCCGGCCACATTCCATGTTTCTTCTTCATTGCAGAATGTATATAAAGATGACTTGAATTGGCTGAAAGGCATTGGCTGCTATGTTTGGGATACACCCCAGATCCTCCATGCCAAGAAGTCATATGACCTCCAGAGTCAGGTAAGCCAGTCTCCCTAGAAGGACCAACCATCAAGATGTCATCATAGTCCACGGTAGCATCAGTAGGCTGAGGGCCAGGCTGTATCTAAGCTCTGATTGAGAGCTTGCTGTAAAGGTATATGATCTAAGGTAACTAATAATCTAAGGTAACCGGCCACAATAAAACCTCTTGTGGTGACCTGCTCTGGTATGAGTCTGTCATAAGACTGAAGGCCATGTACATTTATAACAAGAGGTTACAGAGAAGGCGGTTGTTGGGTGGTGAACTACTCATAGGCGTCTCCATCTTGGCCAGATTAACTTGCAGAATATAGGAAGTAAGGCGTGCTTTGACAGCAGGTGCATATGTTTTGAAGGGAAAACTCGTTATCTGGGGCATGTCCCAGCATGTGGCTGAGCTGCGATTGGGCAGGTCTGATGGACTATTGGCACTCTAGGCTGCTACTGTGAGGGCTGGAAGATGGCACAGAGGAGGTCTCAAAATGAGGGAAGACAACCTCACAGAGATTGAGTCCTCCATCTCAGCCGAGGATCACTGCTGCTCAGTTTGGCTGCTCCACCAAGTCTATAAACCGCAGAGTGGCGGCAGCCTGCTTCTTGCATTAAAGCAGAAACTCAGAAGTAAAGAGATGGCTCAGTCCTACAGACAGCTGACTCTGTTCTTTACCATCTTGGGTGACTTTTTTGTCTCTCTTCACAGCTACAATATACAGCAGCAAGTAAAGACAATCTCCAGAACTATAACCTGGTCACAGACACGCCAGTTTATGTGACTGCTCTTCAGAGCGGTATCAATGCCAGTGAGGTATGGTGTCCTTGTCCTCTCTTATAGGGCAAGCCCTTTTTGTCTTTAGAGGTCTTGCACCCGCAGGGGTGCAGAAGTCATTCTGTTTTGTCTGCAGGTGAAATACAAAGAGAATTATCACCAGATTAAGGACAAATATACCACGGTGCTAGAGACTGCGGATTACGACAGAACCAAGAACCTGAAGAGTCTGTACAGCAGTGTGAGTTGCCATCTCCTCCTACTTAGACACTGTGCTTGCCCTTCAGAGACGGTTCTGAAAAAATAAGTGAGGATAAAACCTCTCTGTAAAGGTTTGCCCACTTTTCCCTGGACTTCCAAGTTCCCACTTTACCTATAAATTCTCACCATACAATTATACCTCGAATTGAAAAGATGCCCTGGGGTTGGCAACGCCCACCTGAGACACAGGAAAACAAGATGTAGGAGCCAACCAGAACACAGTGCCTGTGTTCACCATATTTCATTTAACCTTTTTAGAACATATACAAGGAGGCCTGGGATAAGGTGAAAGCCACCAGCTATAACCTGCCAACCAGCACCTTGTCCCTGACACATGCCAAGAACCAGAAGCACCTGGCCAGCCACGTAAGTCAAGTGCAAGTATCATAACTTCCCCTCCCCTCTCTGCTCTCCACATACTGAGAATTCCTCCAGGCTTTTCCATTGTTACCCAGAAGCATCTCACCACCCCCAGGCGTGTCTGGCAGACACTTCCAGTAGCTGGGCATCAGAGTCTATCCTCACTGCCTCCTCTCAGGGGCCTGCAGTCCCTGGAGAGTCGCACATGCCAGCCAGGAGGACACAGATAGTCTTTCAGGCTCCCTGTGTACAGATAACATGGATAGAGGGCCTCCGCTTCAGCCAGAAGTGCAGAGAAAGCAGACCCAAAACACCATGAGCATGGGGAGTTTCCAGCCAGGCCTGGTGGCTCACTATGCGACCAGCCTGGGGGAGACTGAAGCAAGAAGACGGCTGTGAGGTCAAGGCCAGTCTAGCCTCCATAGTGGGTTTCAGTCTCGACTGGACTACAGAGTAATACCCTGCCTCAGAAAACAAAACCCCAAATAAGCTGTTTTCATAGAATTAGGTGAGAATGGTACAAAGCCAAGCTGGTGAGTGTGGTAACTGTAACTGGTTATCACACCATTACCAAATAGGCAGATGTGGCTGAGGAGCATGCCTCTCGTTTGGATTTGTGAATACACTTTACAGAGCCCAGTAGAGGCCCCTGTTTTTCTGTTGCAGAGGCTTGGCAAAATATTGTTGGAATGAGGGGTGAGGGGCATAGGAAAATTAAGGATCCCAACATTAGCTGAAAATAATTTTAAGGGGAAAAGAGTTTCTTTGAATGCTAACTTTTCATAGTTGAGGGGTAGATTAGCTCAAAGAGACTGGAATATTCTGTTCTGGAAGATTCTGGTGGGAGTTCTGTTTGGCTTCTAGTTGATGAAGCAGCTCCTCATTTCCTCTTTGAGAGTGGCTTTCCGGGTCCTGAGGACATGGGTGTTGCTCCTGTACACTGGGAGGTTGTCTCTTACCTTTGCCTCATTCCTAGCTTGGGAAGCTGCAGAGTGTTGATTGATGGGTGGTGCAAACTAAAAACTGAAGTCTGGCTGTGCTACCTTCTGAGATACTTTGAGAAACTGAAATTCAGAAAGTATCACTCTCAACCACAGACCATTATTTTTGTTTGTTTTTGTTTTGTTTTTGTTTTTCAAGACAGGGTTTCTCTCTGTAGCTTTGGAGCCTGTCCTGGAACTGGTGGCACTATTTTGGAAGTTGAGACTTAGCTGGAGGAAGTCTGTAGCCCAGGCTGGCCTTGAACTCACAGAGATCCACCTGCCTCTGCCTCCCAAGTGCTGGGGTTAAAGGCGTGTGCCACCACCACCCAGCCCATTACACTTAACAACAAAGATTCTAAGCATAGTCTGAACCCTTCCCACAGGAGAGCAACAAAGATAAAGCCACATCACTAAGAGATTATTTAACAATTGCTTACCACAAGCTGGGGGTGTGGCTCAGTGGTAGACTGTTTGCCTAGCATGTTCAAGGCCCTGGGTTTTATCCTCATCATTACAAACATTTTAACCAACTAAAGTTGGTTAAATCCTAAAAATAAGTAGCAGCAGTATTTGATGTGGGCATTTAAAAACAATACAATTTTATAGCATTGTCCAGTATAAAAGTACTTTCAGATGTGGTCCGATTGTAGCCTCACAATGATCCTGTGCTGGCTCTGGTGTCTTTGTGTGGGTACGGAAGTGAGCCTTGGAAGTGGTCCAGCCCCCAGCCCCACCCTACATTTTCTGAATCTTGGAGGCAGGACTCTTCCATTGTCTCATGCTTTTCTTTTCAAACAGTAAGTCTTTATACTCTTCATGGTTTAGCTTTTCTACTTGTTCTCTGTAGATCAAATATCGAGAAGAATATGAAAAATTCAAAGCTCTTTACACATTACCAAAAAGTGTTGAAGATGATCCAAACACAGCACGATGTCTCCGAGTGGGCAAGCTTAACATTGATGTAAGTACCCGAGAAGGCTTTTATGGAAACAGAAGCTGAATCAAATGGTCACGTGTTATCAATCAGAGTGCTTTCTATGGAACCTGGCATGTGGCACTGGTTGGACATATAGACAGGAGCTAAGTATTATCTCAGCCCATGCTCTAGAAGATAGGTCTGGAGCTTGGAGAGAGAAGATGGTTCTGAGATAAGAATACTTGCTGCTCTTATGAGGACCCAAGTTGAGTTCTCAGATCCCATGTCAGGCAACTCACAACTGCCTGGAACTCTAGCTCCAGGGGCCCCACATGCATGTGACATACGCTCACTCATACATTCACACAAGCACATACATCCAAATAAAAATAGGTCTTTTAAAAATATCCTGGTATTAATCTACACAAAATGCAAGAAAATCCCAGCCTCCACCCCACCCCCCATTTCTTGCTCTGAGCTCGAGAAGACAGACATTCCATGATGTTGCCGCAGTCTTCCTGGTGACTGGGTTGTAACTTGACTTTCACAGCGCCTGTACAGATCAGTGTACGAAAAGAACAAGATGAAAATCCACATCGTGCCCGACATGGTGGAGATGGTCACTGCCAAGGATTCCCAGAAGAAAGTCAGCGAGATCGACTACCGCCTGCACCTCCATGAATGGATTTGCCACCCTGACTTACAAGTCAACAGTCACGTCAGAAAAGTGACAGACCAGATCAGCGATGTAAGCCCATTGCTTAGAAGGACCCCATAGTTGCCCTACCATCCTCACCCTTCCACCCTGATGAGAAGCGGGCCCACCTGTGTATCTGCATTGACCTTTGTCCCTCTTGCCTTCCTGTCCATGAGTCTGAGGGCTTTGGGAGCGATCCCTGGGAGCAGGGCTGAGCAGCTCTCTCTGGCCTCTCAGCCTCGCTGCCCAATAGCTTTTGCTTTTCATTCCCTCCCCAGTGTCAGCTGGGTCTAGGGCACACCTATTCTTGGGTCATCAAGGAATGGTCAGATTTTTTTTTTTTCTGATCCTGTGCATCTACTGAAACCCCCTAGATTGTTTACAAGGATGACCTCACCTGGCTGAAGGGTATTGGTTGCTACGTCTGGGACACTCCTGAAATTCTCCATGCAAAACATGCTTATGATCTACGCAATGACGTGAGTGTCTTTGGTTTGTTGGTATATGCACACCTCTACACAATCTAGAGTCAAGGAAACAGTGTTTCAGATGAGAACAGTGCCTTGGCCCAGTTGTGAATGAAGTCTTGTTGAAGATGGCTGATCTGGAGAAAGAGGCTAAAAACAGAGTGGTTGTTTCTCAGCAACTCATTTAGCATTTCTATCAAACAACCTGATGCAGCTCTGTCATGCTCCTCTGTGGAGAAATAACTCCAAGCTCTCATCTCCATCTTTTAAACTATTTTGAACATATTTATGATCACATAATTTTTATTATAGGAAAAACTCATCAGTTAGGATAATCAATTGGATTTATTTATAAGGTACAGGGAAATTTGCCACACACAGTAATACGACAGTGAGGATTTCAGTCAGAGCTTTCTGAGGAGAGCAGCCATCACACCTTCTAGATAACTCTAAAGGCCCCTGTGATTGTAAACACTGGTAGTGTGGGTTGTGATAAAATTCAAATCCATTCTCTGCATATTGATGGGTGTGGCTCTCAAGCCCTCTGTAAAATCTTGCACTATCTGGTGCAGTAGATGCCCCAGCATAGGCTTGTTCGATTCTTCTTGGCAGATCAAATACAAAGCTCACGTGCAGAAGACCAGGAATGACTACAAGCTGGTGACTGACACACCGGTCTACGTCCAGGCCGTCAAGAGTGGGAAGCAGCTCAGTGATGTAAGCCCTCCCTGGGGAAGTGCTTGTGGGTAGCAATGGAGATGGGCAAGGCTCAACCGAAGACTGGGCAGCACCAGCCTTTCCTAACTAGGGACTAGACTTGGTGCCTTAGAAAGTGCTTGCAAAGCCTGCTTGCCCTAACATCCGAAGTGTCAGGAGTTTGCATGGGTAAAGCTATGAGTGAGCTGAGTTTGTGAAGTGTGTTGTTGCTAGAGCATCCTATGGTGCTTTTCATGCTATACTGTGTGTCATGAGAGGCATCTATGTCTCCCTGTCTAGTAATTAGAGCCCACTGGTAGAACTAGAAGGAAGTGAGCTGTGATGTTAGGGATGTGGGTTGGAGTCCCGCTTCTGCCACATAATCCAAGCCTGGGAAAAGCATATAACTCCACCGAGGCTCAGCATCTTCATGTGAAAAATGAATTGTGTACACATTCCCTGTCCTGCCTGAGAGTAGGCAGAGAGCCACCAAGCTGTCCTTGATCAATTAAATGCACAGATAACAAGTAAATATTAGGTCCCACCAGGGAGGAAGAAGGGTCATACCTGTTATCCTGAGCTTTGGAGGAGAAATGTCCACCCCTGTCTCTGACACCTGAGAGGTGCCATCCATCCACTTTTCAGGGCTATCTGTAGCCTTGGTTCCGATTCTACTGTATAAAAAGACACAGTGACATAGCAGAGTGCATTCATCCCTTTTCTTTCGCTGTGACAGACCCCTCACAGAAACAATGGGAAGAACTATTTAATTTGTCTTTCAGTCTTACAGAATTTATTCTGCGGTTTCTTGGCCCTGTATACTTACTTGGGCAGATACCATAGTGGTAGGAGCATGTAGTGAAGGCAAGTTCTCTGCCTTGTGGTAGACAGAGAGGAGAGAAGGGGGTGGGGAAGCAGGGCTATGACAAGAATCTGTCCCCACTGACCGACTTCCTCCAGCTAAGTCTCAACTTCCAAAATAGTGCCACCAGGTAGGGTCCAAGTAGTGATGGCGGGGTAGGGGCTCATATCTTTAACACTGAACCAAGGAAGTTGACTTCGCCCTTTTCAGGGTCTTTAAATAGATAATGGATTTCCATTTGCTCTGTTTCTTTTGAACAATGCTCCCACAGTCTGAACCAACAACTCACCTTACCTCTCTACACCCAGGCTGTCTACCACTATGACTATGTGCACAGCGTCAGAGGCAAAGTGGCCCCAACTACAAAAACCGTGGATCTGGACCAGGCCCTCCATGCATACAAGCTTCAGAGTGAGGTGGGTGTTGAGAAAGGGAATATTGGAGGAAACCCAGGCCACAGAGCCCCTAGAGGCTTGTTGACTTGTGTAGGTATCCTCATTGACTGGTCTTGTAAGGTATATAGACACTGTTCTACTCAGTGAGTTAGAAACAATAAACAGCATGCCTTGACGAATGGACTCCCCCATCAAGCAGTCAAACAGGTAATACATGGGCATGTTGTTGACCAGTATTTGCAAGTCAGAAAGAAGAGAGCTGGTATGGCAATCATCACTCTTAAAAACTTAAAACCACAATGACAGAGTTAAGGCGCGTGATTATAAAAGGCTACTCACAGTAAGAGATGAAGGTGGAAATCACCCAATTGTAAGAGGAAGAGCCTGGGCCTACCTTCACCTCCCTTTCCTATTCTACCTCAGGAAGCTGCTTTGGCTTCAGTTTTTGCTGCTATTTCCTGTTTTGAATATGAGATGTCACTTGATCTTTTTTCTACTTTAAACACTGTTCTTAAGCTCACAGCTCCCCGTGAGAGATGGAATAATTAAGACCACACACAGACCTTTTCTCTACACTCCTTCTCCATCAATATATGCATCTTGACCTCATTCCTTGTCAAACCTGTGCTTGTACGGGATACAGGAGGTCAATATCAGATGTGCCTCAGAATTATGACTGTCTCAGAGACCATGGATGGCTTGAGTATCTCCTGAGGGTGGGGCTAATGATGGAGGTGGTGCTTGGCTGCCCATCTTGTCTGTGTGTCCCGAATTCTTGCTAGATGCCATGAGGTCAGTCAGGTACACATTTGGAAGCACTCTATAAACCATTTCCCTCTTTTGCCCTGGCCTTAACTTTTCCTATTGCTTTGATGAACTACCCTGGCAAACATAACTTAAGGGAGAAAAGGTGTATTTTAGCTCACAATTCAAGGGTCTAAGGCAGGGAAGTCACGGAGGCAAGAGCTTGAAGCAGCTGGCCGCATCTGCCCACAGTCTGGAAGCAGAGGGAGATGAATATTCCTGCTTAGCTAGCATCCTCCTTTCTATAGAGTCCAGGACCCAAACACGGGATGTGGTGTTGCTCTCCTTCAGGGTACGCCTTCCCATTCCAGGAAACTCAATCAAGATAATCCCTCCTGCATAGGTCCAGGGGCCAACCCAATGTAATCCCTCACAGATATGCCTAGAGGCATGCCTCCTAGGAAGTCCCGTAGAGGTGACAGTACCAACCCCTACAAGTCCTGACTGGATCCATGACACTCACAACTGAAGTTCTTGAAATCAATTCAGAGAAAAGAAATAGATCAACTCTCTGACCAAAAATCTCACAAACTGCATGTGACATGTTTAACTAGATGTTGTTTGATGCTAGAAGACATTTTACTTGCTCTTTTTCATTTGGGCAGAATTTGTACAAGAAAGGCCTGCGCTACCTGCCCACTGGGTACAGGCTGCCGGTTGATACCCCTCACTTCAACCACACCAAGGACACCCGCTACATGAGCAGCTATGTGAGTATTCTTCATTCTGTCGGGGTCTGAAATTTGAATGTGAAGAAACTAATATTAGTAATCTATTCTCATGCTCAAATTATGCCCAGAATGTTCAACACGATGATGGAAAGGGCAGGGGCGGACAGATGGGCACTGGGAATATGAGGGCACTGGTACCTCTACAGTTCAGCAGTGCCTGACGAGGACAGTGGGTTACAACAGGATCTCCTGGGCCCCTTGGCTCGGTGTTCAGGGCTGTCAAGATGCCTCTGTTCCAGCTGGCCCTAGACTAGAAGCATCCCAAGCTCTCCCCACGACATTTCCTGTAAATGCAGCTTCAATATGCGCTGCGTGCTGTGGATGTAAATGTAGGAGACGTCACGGTGTGTCCCTTTGAGACGACTTCTGTTTTTAATTTATTTATTTTTATTTTATGTGCATTGGTGTTTTGCCATAGGTGTCGGGTCCCCGGGAACTTCTCAGTTGTGAACTGCCATGTGGGTGCTGGGAATTTGAACCCAGGTCCTGTGGAAGAGCAATCAGTGCTCTTAACCACTGAGCCATCTGTCCAGCTCCATGCCATCTCTTCAGCCCCAAGACTTCTTACCAAGCTAGTAACCCTGACACTTACCTTGTTTTTTAACTCTGTGCTAATTCATGGGCAGCCGAGGGCTATCTAGACTCCGCTACTTGTAACTTGCCACAAGTTAGCTCTGGCACTTCCCTTTCCTGGGTTTCATAAGTGCCAGCATAGGAGCTGAGACATATATTCCAGGGGCAATTCTTAGAAAAGTTGTACCATGAGCCAGCCATTGGCTGGAGACCAAGACTCATCTCTCTCTCTCTCATTGATGCTCATCTTCAGAGTCCTGAATTCAACCGTGGTGATGACATAGTGCCAACATGGCCCAATAATCCACTTCCAAAGCAGACATTAACAGATTTAAGAATCAAACCTTATATTTTTATAGATCAATCTATAGGACATTCATCAATATCAATATTAAAATTATCATCTTGGTCTGTTTTATATTTCCCAATTTTTAAGCCTCTTTGAGACTAAAATAACAATTTTTTCTTGTGTTTTGCCTCACTTCCTATAAATAGATTTCACCTGGTAAAGGGAATTTTTTAACCTTTCCAGACATGTCTTTATCATTCAACTAATAACTTTCAAAGCTTAAGGCAACATTAAAATTGTATCCCTGAGGCCAGTGAGCTAGCTCAGAGGGTAAAAAGTATGCCATGCAAACCTGACACCAGATTTGACCCCCAAAGTCCATGGTGGAAGGAGGGAACAGTTTCCAGAAAGTGGCCCTCTGACCTCCACATGCATGCCATACACCTGTACCTGTGCCCACAGGCACACATCATGCACATACACACACAGAAATGATAAAGAAATAACATCTACTTTATGTCACTTTTATTTAAATTATGACTAGTTCTTACTCTTGATGCTTAGAGAATGAATTTCAAATCAAGGCACAATCTCTTTTCTAATTGAGAAACACAGTACAATTCTTTGTGTAGTCATCACTGATCTCAGTCTGATTTTGTTTTCTCAGTTCAAATACAAAGAAGCCTATGAACACATCAAGGCGAATGGGTACACACTCGGACCCAAGGATGTCCCGTTTGTCCATGTCCGGAGAGTTAACAATGTTACGAGTGAGGTATCGTGAACACTCATTCTCTGGGAAAATACTGAGTTCAAAATCATGTCTTTATTTGAAATGCACTAAGAACTTCTTCTGTTTCATCTGTAAGCTTACAGACTAGAAGACAGTATGAAGACTCTGTTTTGATTCTTGTGTCCCTCATCATAGAGACTTGGTTCCATAGACTATAATGAAATCTTTTATTTAAAGAAATAATTTGTTTTGATATTTGTGCTCCTTGTCATACAGACTTGGTTCCATAGACTATGATGAATTTTTTTTTCTAGAGAAATAATTTGTTTTTATATTTGTGCCAAATCTTCCATTAAATTATACTTTTGTCTGACTTACAACCCTGACTGATTTCTGTCAGGTGTATTTGTACATCTGCCCTACCAAGCAACCATTTCGTGGAATGTCGACCACTTTGCACTTAGAATTCTTCACCAAAATGAAATAAGCATTTTCTCTTATTCTAACCTTAAATCATTTTATAGTCCCAAAATTTCCTCTCTTGGTTCTTTGTGTAAAGTATTCAATTGTTTGTTAGTCAGTAGATGCTCTTATGTTCCTGCCCTAAACACCTAGAATGGTTTCTCCTTTGCTTCAGAGACTGTATCGAGAATTGTACCATAAACTAAAAGACAAGATACACACAACTCCAGACACACCCGAAATCCGCCAAGTCAAGAAGACACAAGAGGCTGTCAGTGAGGTGATAATGATGGGAGCAGACAGGCCATCACCCGGGGAGAATACTGGGGAGCCGACAGGCCATCAGCTGGGGAGAAATGCTGGGGAGCAGACAGGCCATCACCCGGGGAGAATACTGGGGAGCAGACAGGCCATCACCGGGGGAGAAATGCTGGGGAGCAGACAGGCCATCACCCAGGGAGAATACTGGGGAGCCAACAGGCCATCACCCGGGGAGAAATGCTGGGGAGCAGACAGGCCATCACCCAGGGAGAAATGCTGGGGAGCAGACAGGCCATCACCCGGGGAGAAATGCTGGGGAGCAGACAGGCCATCACCCGGGGAGAAATGCTGGGGAGCAGACAGGCCATCACCCAGGAAGAATACTGGGGAGCAGACAGGCCATCACCCGGGGAGAAATGCTGGGGAGCAGACAGGCCATCACCCAGGGAGAAATGCTGGGGAGCCGACAGGCCATCACTGGGGGAGAAATGCTGGCGATTTGCTCTCTAATATGACATTCTGTTATTTCTTTTCTTCCTCTAGTTGATCTACAAATCAGACTTCTTCAAGATGCAGGGCCACATGATCTCACTGCCATACACACCCCAAGTGTTGCACTGTCGCTACGTCGGAGACATCACCAGTGACGTAAGCATCTTGTAGGCTCTTTCTAAAGTAGTCCTACCAAGAAGTAGCCTTGCTTTCAGCATTTAAGTCATTCAGAGGGCTTTGAAAAGCCTTTTCCACTGCTTATTTCTTAGCTGAATGTAGAGTTTGGAGGTAAAATTGTGAGGGAACTCCTACTCCAGCCACAGGAAAAGTCATGAGAAAACCAGTGGAGGAACAGGGATGCCACCATTCTTGCTCACTCAGTGATCACCATTCTACATCAGCATAAGATCTTCACCAATTCCTACCATTCAAGTGCCCTGCATCCCAGGTCATACTAGGTTTCTATCTCTTCCTGGTCCTGGTGGTACTCCCTCTTAGCATCTTCCTACTGCCATTAAAAGAAGAAGAAGAACTTGGATATCTCCTTTCCCTGGTGGGCCAACCCCTTGAATGTGTGAGTTTTTCCCTTGACAGGATAACACAGTGCTAGTACCCTCCCCTCAGTTCAGCGTTAGAGACTTAACTATGGTTTGAATACAGGCAGAGTAAGATCAGAAGGTATACAAGTTGAGTCAGACCCTTCCCACCCACCCTGCCCCGCAGTGGATGCATCAGATCATGGACAGTACCAAACCATGACTATACTGTCATTAATACATACTCTGGATAAAGTTTAATTTGTGAATCAGGAACAAGACATTAAGCTTAGCAACTAATAATACAGTAGAATTATCATAACAATATATGCTAAGATAAAAGATATTTAAAGTGTAAAAACTGCTTTTTTTCTGGAATATTCCATTTCACATTTTTTCATTACAGTTAACAATGGAAAACTGAAATCGCAGAAAGCAAAACTGTGACAAGGAGAGCTACTATGTACTGATATAGAAGTGTGGCTGTCCTGTGTTTCTGTCCTGTATTTACATTGACTCACAACCAGCTGTCTATGTTTGCCCCGCAGATTAAATACAAAGAGGACTTGCAGATCTTGAAGGGACTTGGCTGCTTCCTGTATGACACTCCTGACATGGTCCGCTCCCGGCACCTAAGGAAACTCTGGGTGAGGACACACCTTCACAGTACACAGCTTCCCCACACAACTATCATGCTTCCCATTGCTAGTTTTCAGTGGAGGGAAGAGCAGACAGAATCTTAGCCTACATCTACTTTTAAGAGAAGTTTGCCATCAATCCACTTAAGTAGGTCATGATTTACTTAAGGTGATTCATGCCTGTTATAAAGGTAATAGACTTAGTTATTTAATAGTTGTTTTTCTTCTTGCCTAGGAAGACCAAGGTGGGGGATCAGGGGGGACACAGGGTGGACATAATTGGGATTCTTAGTATCCCAGGACACATTCACAACCTGCTCAGTTTGCATATGCCAGCCATTTGAAAGACATGACATGCAGTCCCTTAAATAACTAATCAATATGTGTTTCTGGTTTTCTCCTTCTAAGTCGAATTACCTGTACACTGATAATGCCAGGAAGATGCGGGACAAGTACAAGGTGGTGCTTGACACTCCAGAATACAGAAAAGTACAGGAGCTGAAGACCCATCTGAGTGAGGTGAGGATACATCACCTGTCACTACATGAGAGGCAAACAGGCCAGCTGGAGCTACTCAGAAGAGTCTTAGTTCTTGTCTATGATGGTTGCTATTCAATGATGACAGGAAAAGATGTCCCTTCTGCCCGTGACTGCAGAGTGGCCCAGTGTCTCTGTAAATCGGTTGGCCTCCCGTTGGCTCAATTTATTTATTTATTTTTCTCTTTTTTGTAGAAAGGGCATTAATATTTGCCCTTCTACAACTAAGGCAAAGGAGAGAGTTGGCATGGTTTCATAGTCTAGACGGTCTTTGTCCTTAACAATTGTCTGCAAACTGAAGTTAACTCAAGTTTTTCTGTCTTGAGTGTGGGACCAAGATGATAGCAGCAGGATAATTGACTCTTGGAAGGCTCGATAACATCTGCTGTGTTGATGCAGTGGGGAGGAGGGAAGCAAGGTTCTGGAGACAAATAACCATAAACCATCAGTTTAGAGCAGTGGGTCTTAACTCCCAATGACCCTTTCACAAGGGTCACCTAAGACCATTGGAAAACACAGATATTTACATTACAATTCATAAGAGCAGTAAAATTACAGTTATGAGGCGGCAATGAAAATAATTTTATGGTTGGGGGTCACCACAACATGAGGAACTGTATCAAGGGTCGAAGCATTCGGAAGCTTGAGAACCACTGCTTTAGAAGGAAGAAATTTAGCCTGGTGGCAGTAGTAGTAGTGGGTCGCCTGCCTTACCCATGAGTAAGCAGTCAGGGCAGCTACAGAGCACTGGCCATGCCAGCAAAGCAGACGTGACAGTGATGACTTGTTTTGCATCTAGCTGGTGTACAGAGCTGCAGGCAAGAAGCAGAAATCCATCTTCACGTCAGTTCCTGATACCCCTGACCTCCTAAGAGCCAAGCGAGGACAGAAACTTCAGAGTCAGGTACTGCCTGCTGTTAATGAGAGTTGATTAGCCTGCCATGCGGCAGTGATGTCTACTTGACCTTTGACCTTCCTGGGCTGGTAGCTGACATAGTTAGTTGTCTTCGGTGCGGCCTGTGTTCACTAACATTGCAGTGTTCCTCAAGACCATCATAATTACACTCACGTATTCACAGGCAAAGGATGTCATGTCGTCTTTGCTAAGGGCTGTCTAATTTTGTCCTCAATGAGTAGTCGTGGGCTCTAAGTAGTAAATAGTGATTGTTTGATCACTTGGAGAATGTGTCTGTTATCCACAGACAAATGAAGCTCTGTGTCACACATGCAGGCAAAGCTAGGCAGAAAGCATGCTGAAGGATCGATCTTTCAGAATCCTCCTAGTTTTCTCTCAGCATTCTTTATCACATGGCTTTATACTGGACCATACCCAACAGAAGGACTGGTAGACAACTGGTTTGTGGATGTGCATTTTCAAATGTCACATACAGAGAAACAAACACATACCCCAACAACAACCTCAAGCAACCAAACGCACATAAATAATGACTCAAAATTAAGAGGACAGATGAAGCTTCATCTCTGACCCTTCCCTGCTCTCTTATTACCCAGTATCTCTATGTTGAGCTTGCCACTAAAGAGAGACCCCATCACCATGCTGGAAACCAGACCACAGCTTTGCAACACGCTAAAGATGTGAAGGACATGGTCAGTGAGGTAAGATGGGGGATTCCACACCAACATACCTCTGTGCTAAGAAATGCTTCCAAAACCTTCACCTGCTATTTCCGATGGGAATTTTATCACTACAAAGTGTGCTCAGCATCATTCAAACACAGAAGTTGTACTCTAAGAATGAGATATGCAGGCCGGGCGGTGGTGGCGCACGCCTTTAATCCCAGCACTCGGGAGGCAGAGCCAGGTGGATCTCTGTGAGTTCGAGGCCAGCCTGGACTACCAAGTGAGTCCCAGGAAAGGCGCAAAGCTACACAGAGAAACCCTGTCTCAAAAAACCAAAAAAAAAAAAAAAAAAAAAAAAGAATGAGATATGCTGTGCCTTTCCCTTAGATCTGTGATTTGGGTGTAAACTGGGGAGGGTTAAAACACAAACTTGGGCTGGTCCCATAGCTCTGCAGGTAAAGCACTTGCAGTGCAAACAGCCTGAGTTCAATGTCCAGAACCCACATGAAACTGGATAGAGAACCAACTTGACAAAGTTATTCTCAAACCTCCAGGAACACACACACACACACACACACACACACACACACACACACACACACACATCAGTAATTATAATAAAATTGGAACTTATTTGTCTTTCTCTTCTATCTTTATACCTTAGAAAAAGTACAAGATTCAATATGAGAAGATGAAGGACAAGTATACACCAGTGGCAGATACGCCGATCCTCATCAGAGCCAAGAGGGCTTACTGGAACGCCAGTGATGTGAGCATCCCTTCTCTCTCTCTTTCTCCTGTTGTGACAGGGACAGCTGTGGTTATCTAAGCAACACAAACTGTTCTGTCATAGCCATAGCTCAAAGCCATTGCCCACAGCATGGATCAGGAAAGAACACACACTCACATAGTACCAATTCAGCCAAGTAGCTAAGAACTGTGTTGAGTGCTGCAAGCTATTCATTATCTCCTGGGCAACAATATGACCCTTCTTTGTAGTTCTTGGGTGGCATCCTAGAGATACTTGATAACTGATTTACTTAGACATAAAATCATGGTCTTGGATGCAGACAAACATATATTCAACTCAGTTGCCTGCTCTTCAATTCTATATAATTTGCCTAATTTTTCTTATATGTGAAATGGGATGAGAAATGTGGTAATGAAGTAAGACTACACAAGAAAATGTGAATAATGTGTGTATTACACTACTTGTCAAAGCTTAGAAAGTGTTCTCTTCTGTCTCTTAATTGCCTAATATAGTGTATGAGTGCCAGAACATGTGAACACAGAAGCAAGAATCAGAGAGTGACTTTCATTGTCCACATCACTTGTTCAGGGACAAGTCTGCCTTTAACTGGTAACAAGTATACCTTGTCCACTTGAGGAAAGTGGCCAGCTCCTCCTGGCTTTGTGTCTTAGAACTCAACTACACATTGCTATATCTAACCCCCCTTAGTGGGTTGGACAACTTAAGACTTACACTCAGCCAAAAGCCCCAGCTAGCACCACGTGTCCACAGTATAACTCTGGAGTTCATGGCCACATAAGGGAATTAGTAGCAAAGAGACAATTCTAGTTAGCATTTATGTTGTTCAAATCTAGTTGGTCTTTTAATAAAAATCCCAGAGCTAGATATCAGGGTGAAAGGTGAAAGATCAGAGAAGTAGAACACTCAGCCATTGGTTCTTACCTCTACGAAATTCTCAGCCTATAAAGAGTGAGTTCCTATTTCCTCACGCCTTATATACCTTTCTCTGCCCTGCCATATTACTTCCTGGGATTAAAGGTGTGCATGCTTCCCAAGCAAAGGCATGAGATCTCAAGTGCTGAGATTAAAGGTATGTGCCACCACTGCCTGACCTCTATGTTTAATCTAGTGACTGGCTCTGTCCTCTGATCCTCAGGCAAGTTCATTAGGGTACACAATATATCACCACACACCTAAAATACAAGATGAGAAAACTATAGACTCTCCTCAAAATCTATCCTTCAGGACCATTTCAGCCTTTGTGTGACATCCCCTGTCTTTATCATTCAAGGTTACTGCTGAATTTTCCTCATTTTTTTGTTTTGTTTTTGTTTTGTTTTGTTTTTTTGGGAGGGGGTGTTTTGTTTTTGTTTTGTGTTTTTTGGTTTTTTGAGACAGAGTTTCTCTGTGTAGCTTTGGCGCCTTTCCTGGAACTCACTCTGTAGCCCAGGCTGGTCTCGAACTCACAGAGATCCGCCTGCCTCTGCCTCCCGAGTGCTGGGATTAAAGGCGTGCGTCACCACTGCCTGGCCCCCATTTTGTTTTGTTTTGTTGAGATAGGCTTTTACTTTGTAACTGAGGGTGGCCTACCATTCACTGTGTAGCCCAGGTTGGCCTCAAACTCACAACAGTCCCTCCAGAGTACTAGGAGTATCTGTTGGAGCCACTCTGACCAATACTGCTAAACATTAATTTGTGTCAAATTTAATTTTCTTTGTATGGGGATGGCCACACACTGAAATTATTCCCCAGGTCTGACTATGCTCCAGAGCTTCCCCTATGCCAATTTTCAAATTCTTTACCTTTGAAACAGCACCAATTCCTTAATCTTTAAAAATTATCCCGTGCAACAAGGGTGTTATCTGGTGTTAATTTTTAATGTATCAGCCATGGCTGCCCCCACAAGTGATTTTCTAACATCACCCATGTAAAGTACAAAGTATTTCAGAAAAGATGTCTTTCACTATGTGCTTGGTCCGTTATCCAAAAGGAAAATACCTGCCCAGGGTTGAAAGCAGACAGAGAAGCATATGTCTTACGGCAATGTAATGAGTAGAGTGATCATGCCGCAAAGACGACAGTCATAATCAAATGATATTCCAAGATTGCTTAGTGCAAAAGTCATTGTTAACAGCAGGAGGTGGGAGCCGAATCTCTCCCCAACCCATGTACATTAGTATGTCTTAGCAAGGCTGTGATCTTTGTTGTTTTCATCTTTCCCAAAAAATAGAATTCTTTAACGTTTACATGCATTTCTTTCTTATGTTAAGTAGTATTAGATTTAAAGAAAAACAGCCAAGACCATACATACGGAGAATTCTGACATGGCCCACATGGTTTCCCCATCACTGACGACTGCTGTCAGACATTTGCCACAACCAATGAACCATGATCCATTCATTATTATTTTATCAATCCATATATTTTTTGGATTATGAAGTTTTCCTTTGTGTCTTTTTCTCTTCCAACATCTGGAATGACCTTTCAAACTTTTCCCTAAATTGATTCATGGGGAAAATCTAAGAGAGAAACTCAAGAGAGTTAGAGCGTAACAGAACTGAATTCAATTTGAATTCAATCTTCATGATCGGTGTTGTATTCTCTCTTAACAGCTTCGCTACAAAGAGACATTTCAAAAGACTAAAGGGAAATACCACACCGTGAAGGACGCCCTGGACATTGTGTATCATCGCAAAGTCACAGACGACATCAGTAAAGTATGTCCCTGGATAGGACTACTTCAAATGAGCTCTGTAACCTACCACCATTTTTTTTAAAGCAGTCTCCCTTTTCTGAAAACTCCAGAAAGATGTGCTTTACATTAACTTTGAGCTGACTTTATAGCTGCCTTTACATTTCACAACAGGTGAAATACAAGGAGAATTACATGAGCCAGCTGGGAATCTGGAGCTCCATTCCTGATCGGCCTGAACACTTCCACCACCGGGCAGTCACTGATGCTGTCAGTGATGTGAGTATCACCTTCACTTTTCCCATAGAAACTCATATTCTCATGTGAGCTGTGAGGTCAACCATTGCATAGCATAAAAACTGGTGAAACACTGGTCTAGATTACAATCCCATTTTATTTCAGGGATGGGGAGTAGGTATCACATGCCACGGTACATGAGATATGGTGACTGTGTTGTGGTCAAAAAACAGCTTGTGGGACTTGGTTCTCTCACTCTACCCATTAGGCTTCTGAAGATCAAACTTAGTGGCATGTACCTTTACCTACTGAGCCATCTACCCACTTCCATAGACTTTAGATCTTGTGTATGGTTATTCAAGTCATAAAATTCAATTACCAAGTGAGTAAGTCCGAGCTTGGCAGAGGAAAAAGTATATTCAAATTTGTGACCCTCCGTTTTCCTCTATGACTCAAAGAAGTAGAGTCCACGCCTATCTGGGATCCTTTGAAGAGGTTGTGAGAGAAAGCAGTGCCCATCTAGAGAGAGGCTTCACCTGTCTGTGTGAAAGTGCAGCTGCCAAGCCCATAATATTCCCTATAGAAAGATACAGTGGCTACAGTTGATTTGAATTAATAGTAAAAGTGAAAATTTCTAAATATCATAAATCATAAGAAGAAATCAAGAACTCTAAAATTTTATTTAAATAATATAGACTCTTTTAAATCTTCATTAGTTGACATACCTTGGGGATCAGAGTTTCCAATTTGTTCACTTGGATGGCTCCTAACCTATAACTACTTGGAGATGAATTATTCAAACTCTTGGGTGTTCCTCTTCTGTCAGGTAAAATATAAAGAAGATTTGACCTGGCTCAAAGGCATTGGTTGCTATGCCTATGACACCCCTGACCTGACACTAGCTGGACAGAACAAGACTCTCTACAGCAAGGTATGCCTGTCTTCTCTGTCTTCTCAAGGAGAACGGCTTCAGCCGTTAACTGTAAACCCAGCTCACAGAGAAGAAGATTGGGGAACCGGCTTTTGTAGCTTCATCTCTGTCCTTACTTCTAGACCCTGAAGCTAAACCCCATGCTGACTCTTCACTCTCTTTAGAGATTTTCAGTTTTGTTTTGTTTTGTTTTTTGACAGGGTCTTACTATGTAGCAGAACTGGCCTAGAACTCATTATATGTAGATTAGGTTGGCCTTGAACTCACAGAGTTCTGGTTGCCTCTGCCTCCCCAAGTGCTAGTATTAAAGGAATATACACTCATGTCTGGCTAGAGATTTCTTTAGTGCTGACCTCACTAATTGTAGCTTATTTGAATTTGATGAAAAATTATCTAGTACAGCTGCATATCAATATTCCTGAGTTCCCTCTCATTAATGTATGTGGATGATTCACCCAACTCAAGCATAATTCTGCAGCAAATATCAAGTGTGGTTATTTTAGCCTATAAACAATGTGATACATGACATAAATCAAGTTTTTAGAGCCTCATTTTCCTATTTATGAAGTACAGCAGTTGAGTTTGCTTTTAATATAAAATAAGAATCAGCCGACTTCTGATACATGCCAGACAGTAGATATTTTAAAATAGACTGGGGGGGGGTCACATTTACAATAACACATATTTTCTCTGTTGTAATTATTTAAAATTGTTAAAGCTATTCTTAATTTGTAGAACTGTTTAAAAACAGATCACAGGGTAACTAAGTCACCACTCAGCCCTGCTCTATAAGATTGTAATTATCTGATTAGTTACTAGAAAACTATAGTCTACCTAATGGACTAAAAACTGCTTTCACGTGTCACATCAAAATACATTAAAGTGCAATCATCATAATATACCAAAACAGAGAAGAAAGGCTTTAGATCTTGGATCAGCACTGAATTTGTATTTGGTAACCATCCAATGCAGTGGTTCTGAACCTGTGAGTTGTGACACCTTTGGGGGGTCAAACGACCCTTTCACCGTGGTCACCTGAGACCATAGAAAAACACAGTAATTTATATTGTGATTCATAACAGTAGCAAACTTACAGTTATGAAGCAGCAACAAAAATAATTTTATGGTTGGGGATCACCACAACATGAGGAGCTGTATTAAAGGGTCACAGCATTGGGAAGGTTGAGAGCCACTGGTCTAATGGGTGGTTTATACTATGGATTTTGGACTATTTTCAAGATGTCAGTCCCTTCTACTTTTCACTACCTCAGGAGGTAAGAAAAAACTCCATAAAGACCTGTTAGCTCCATGAGTACATCATTATATTATAAGATGAAGATCATTCCTCGTCCTTAAGATTGGATATACAATCAAATAATTATGTTCTTTTCCCCCAGTATAAGTATAAAGAAGTATTTGAAAGAACAAAGTCGAATTTCAAGTATGTTGCTGACTGTCCAATTAACAGGCATTTCAAGTATGCAACTCAGTTGATGAATGAGGTATGTACTGCTAAGTGGATTAATAAGCCTATTCAGTTCTCTTGAGAAATCTTCAGGGCTATTTCATTAAAATCTAATATATAGCATGACAGGAAATCTGTCCTAAATGTTCATTCCCTATACGGCTATAAAATGTCACTATCTGGTAGGTTCTGCCTAGGCCCTGACTAGGCCTATGACTAGCCTCATCTCTTCAGCACAGTCCTGTGGTGCCAGAGAAAGGAGGGAGGATTTTGTGGACTATCAACTAAATGCCTGTAAACTGTGGAGAGCTGGGAGACCTAGAAGTTCCAGGTTGATTCAGTAGTCCCACAAAGGCACCAAAATGGAGGTGGTTAGAACCCCTGACCTCCGCAATGGGAATAGTTGTGAGGTTGTGAGAATCACGCATTCAAATGTATTATTGTTACTCCCATAGAACTGAATGCACAGGGGTACTATTTACACCCCCCTCCACATGCCACTCATTCTTCCCTATAGCCATTTTTGCAGTGATGTAATCTGAGTATAATTTTAGCAAGTTGAAATAAGCAAGCTGTGAGTTTTATTTGGGGAATATTATAATGTTTAGATGTTTTCATGACTAAAATTATACTTTTCTGCTTTCAGATAATCCATGGATTTGCATAAGTTCAAACATGTTAGAAAATTAGTAAAAGAACTAATAATAAGAATGTAGCCAGTGGTACATTTACATGAATGATCTTTGATTTCAATTATTTTTGTTTAATTTTTTTTTTCATTTCAATACATTTCCAGGCTGGACAACTCTGTACTATCAGCAGCTTCCTAGGGCAGTCTTGATATATGTTGTTTTTCTATTTCATAAAGAATTTCCAGGTCTTTCAAATCATCAAGTAAATTAGTACTACAGAATGATGGCAACTGGGCTTGAGTATTTGTACTTAGTTATACTTTTGGGTTAGTATAGTTAGTGATACTTTTGTATAGTGTTAGTTACACTTTTGAATTCTTTTGAATTCACTCCCTCATATGTTAAACTCAGATTATCAGCACCTCATTTTAAATATAATGTAAGATGTCAGAAAGCCTGATGTTAATAATGTGTCATATGAAAAGATGGAGACCTTTGGGCATAACGTACCCTAGTTTGTTTCAGAGGTTGCTCTCTCCCAGGCTCCAGCCTCTCTCTGGGCAATCTATCTTCCCCGGTCTTTCTTACTCCCTGTATGAACAGTTAAACATTGTCGTTGGAGACAGAGCAACTCAGTGCTTAAAATGACAGGTTTCTACCTCTCTGGAGTGCTTAGACTGAGATATTACTGTGTACCCTTGATGTTATATTCTTGCTATAATTTAATATGATGTTTGAGCAGAAAAAATACAGAGCTGATTATGAGCAGCGGAAAGATAAATACCACCTGGTAGTCGATGAGCCTAGACATCTGCTGGCTAAGACCGCAGGCGACCAGATCAGCCAGGTACTGTGACTGAGGCTGGCAGCGCAGCCCAGGCAGAACTGTGCTCGGACTTCTCACAAGGTGTCGTCCTGTCTGCTGCAAGGATGTCATAGGTTCTGCCTATGATATTGGACTGTTCTGTTTCAAAATATCTGTCTAGCCACCCAAAGAGCCTGAGAGCTGTTTGAGTGTGCCAGTCAACGCTCTGTGTCCTCACTTGTGCTGTGGAGAAGGGGAAAACAGAAGCCGGGACCCCTCTCCCCATTTTATTCTCCTGCAGAGCCTGTTTGTAAACAGCTGCGGCAAACTGCAAATTGAGCTGTAAAAACAAAACGACAGAAATCCCCACTATATTTTACTGTTCTGATGATGTCATCCCCCTAAGGTAGTCTGGGTGGTAACATCCACGTTGCTATCTTTGTCCTCCCCACTCACAAGGACTGTGGATGGTCAAGGATAAACATTTCAGCCACTCTCCTTGCATACATAGCACATGGGGTCTTCACTGCACAGCTCTGTGAGGACACAAAGCGTGTTAAGCCTACATCTCTTCACTCAGAGGTGACTGGGATATAGAGCCACGTCCTTTCTGTCTCCATAAGTCTCTTTTGTGCTTCCCTGCTCTTTGCATGGACAGAGGAAATATAAATCTAGTGCCAAGATGCTTCTGAAACAAGGATGTAATGAAATTCTGCGTCCAGATATGTTGACTGCCCTCTACAATACACACATGTGGAGCCAGGTAATGTCCGACAGGGTGTGAAGGAGCAGGTTGAGACCTTCAGTGCATCCCTTTTCCTGCTTTCTTTGGCTTCCTCTCCTGACCCCTGCCTGTGCTGCTTTCTCTTGGTAAATCATATGAATACTCGTTCCTTAGAAATGAAATCTGACCATGACCTGATGTCCTGGGCAGCCATCGTGTGCATAGCTAATGCATAGAAATCCTCCAGATCGGCTGAGTCTCCTTCACACATTTTCCTTTCAAATTGGTACAACATGAACTTATATTTTTTAGTGTTTGCTTCAAGAGACAGTCTCCTTAGAAACTGAGGGTTTTAGTAGATTAACAGCCTTTAAAGGTCTAGATGTTTAATGTTTTCATCTAATGACCGTTGCTAAGTTCTCGCTGCAACTGTGTTGTTTCCGAGAGCCGAGGCTAGCCATGCTGCCTCTGGACCTTGTCCATCTTCATGTTGATCATATTGCCATCCCACAAGGTCCGCTGAGCATGCTGCCACCTTTCCATCAGAGGCTGGAAGGGGAAGGTGGCATTGTTGAGTACCAGTGAGAACATTAATGAAATGCCAGTCTTTGGGTCCAAACCGAAAAGGCTTTAGACAATCTTTTATATTATCACCTGCTTTGTTGTTTTAGTTTGCTGATCAAATCAACATATTAAAAAAAGAGGATACGTTCCCACCCTAAACATCCTTGGCCTTGATAGATCATCAGCATCACGTGCATGAAAGTCCGCTGTTCTCTGTCTCTGTCTGGCTTAAAACAGCTATGTGCATGACAAACAAACAGAAAACGGTGACTTGGAAATTGGGATCTTGGGGAGAGGGGAGGTGGAGGAGAATGGGATGAGTGGAGGGAGGGGAGGCTGTGGCTGGGATGTATTATATGAGAGAAGAATAAATAAATAAATCAGAAATACTTTAAAAACCATATACACTCATCTTAACGAATATCTGTTTCACTTGGGCATGGAAGGATACAAATGCAATAAAGAATGCTTGAGTAAAACTGTACTTGTCAGTCCAGAGCAGGGTCTAGTCCTCCTCTGAGATTTACTCCACACATGCCCTTGGGCTCAGTCTCCTAACCTCTGAGAGCCTGTTTGCTTCCGCATGTGGGAAATAGATTGGAAAACATCTGTCCACTCTACTACACTACTGCTATCAAATACAAACTTTATTAAACATCTCCAGTTAGGATTTAAAGCAGAAGCCACCATGATGCCAGCACGCACTCTGGTGTTTCACAAGATTTCTTTAAGACCTTTGTTCTTGAAAGTAACAGATCCATTCTTCCACAATGTAGATCAAATACAGGAAAAAGTATGAAAAGTCCAAGGACAAATTCACCTCAGTTGTGGACACTCCAGAGCACCTACGCACCACCAAAGTCAACAAGCAAATCAGCGATGTAAGTACAGAAGCAGAGCGCCTGCATTCTCGGGGTCGGGAGCATTAGTGATGTAAGTACAGAAGCAGAAGGTCAGGAGCATTAGCGATATAAGTACAGAAGCAGAGCGCCTGCATTCTCCGGGTCAGGAGCATTGGCCTGTCATTGCAGACTGTCAAGTGTCTGAGAGACTGCGCTCAGGGAGGGAGGCAAGGGTGCTGCATGCCTGCCATACACAGGGCTGTCTTTCACACTGAAGACTTGTCATGCAAATCGGCGAGCATGCCAGTGGAAAAGCAGAGGCCCCAGCAAGCAGCTGAAAACACCTATTGAGTTTATAGAATGGTCTTTCCTTCCTACTCACTTTCCTTTGTATTTTAAATTATGAATGGAGAAACATAATGTTGTACCTTCCTGCTTTTCCATCTGCTTCAGATACTTTATAAACTTGAATACAACAAGGCCAGACCCAGAGGCTACACCACCATCCATGACACGCCCATGCTGCTGCATGTCCGCAAAGTGAAAGATGAAGTCAGTGATGTGAGTATCTTTTTGTTTAGCCCCGCTGTCTGGGGCTTTCCAGATGATGTAGCAAACTCCAGGTGGTGAGCTCTGTCTGTGGAAAAGCCACTTGGCAACCTAATGGCCTGAAA
Organism: Peromyscus maniculatus bairdii; assembly: GCF_049852395.1. Taxonomy (NCBI): domain Eukaryota; kingdom Metazoa; phylum Chordata; class Mammalia; order Rodentia; family Cricetidae; genus Peromyscus; species Peromyscus maniculatus. The sequence continues at coordinate 30,575,233 of NC_134855.1, read as the reverse complement.
TAACAGTCCTCCATTTTTCCTTATGATTCCGTGAGTTGGCTGGACACAGTAAAGTAGGTCTGTTCCAAATGCTATAGGCAGACATCTGGGGCACAGCTGGGCCAAGAACTTGAGGACCCAGTCCCAGTGTGTGAGAACCATATCAATGTGAAGGAAAAGTGCAAGCAGATCCAGAGGGACAAAGTGCAGTTAGAGGGAACTTAGTGACCGAGCTTAGCCGGGGCAGCAAGACAAAGCAGATCCCTGAAGTTTGGGTCAGAGAGAGATGTGTATATTGGTCAGGTCAAAGGTCAAAGGCAACTCCACCAGAGCCAGGAATAGGCCTGCTCATCTTGAGATACTCCCGAGGCAGAGGTAGGCGGGTCTCTGTGAGTTCTACACCAGCCAGAACTGCATAGTGAGGCCCCTGTCTCGAAAACAAAAGCAGACAATAGCAACAAACAGCAGTGTCCCACGGGTCAATGATTTTTGCTGGGAAACAGTGCAGGCAAAACTGATCAGGGTGACCCTGGGACAGTCATGGCAGTTAGGATGGAGATGGGCACAGCCATGTGAAGCTGAGTCCCCAAAGAGCCACACTCGCACAACTGACAGCTGATGGTCATTTGGCTTCTGGGTAAACGAGGCCCCTTCTGTGCACCTTCTCCCCATGGCCTGGCATCTAGCAGTGTGCTCCCCGGGCTCCAGGAGGCAGAGAGCCGAAGCTTCAAGGTCAGTCAGGAGTCGTTCCTAGAACTCAGATATCATTTTCTCCTTATCTTTTACACACATTCAAGAGATGTGTTCACTTGCTGTCACTGAGATAAATTCCCTTAGGAAAAGAAAGTTTTATTTTGACTCATGGTTGGGCCTTTCCACTCTATGATTGATTGGCCCCTTTCCTTGAACCTGGGTGAAGGCATACCCCATGGCAGAGGTGCACAGCAGGGCAAAATTACTGACCTCTTCATGCCTGAGATACAAAAGAGGAAGAGAAAGGAACTGGAGTCTCACTGTCCCCTCTGAGGACCAGCTACAATGGCCAGAAGACATGCTGGTGGGGGGCAGTAGAAACTACAGGAGGTGAGGCCACCTTTACTACCTCCCAGAAACACCTGCGGCTGGGGACCAAGACGTTAGCATATGAGACTTTGGACACATTCTAGATTCAAACTGTGGCACGTGATAAAGCAATGGTCACTAGCTCTGGCTGAGCAAATAGCAAAGCCACACTGCAGGCCAGCGTGTGGAAGAGCTCTCCCTGAGGCCAGTGTAAAGACAGAATGCAGCATGGCCCAAGTGCCCAAACCACTCTAGCAGCCTCATCTGCCCTGAGAAAGACGAACTCGTCCTTCGGTTCTCATACTCTGGATTTCAGGAGATACTTGGCTGTAGGGTATGCTAGCATTTGTGAGGCTGGACAGGAGCGTTGCTACTTTAAGGCCAGGCAGGGCTACAGAACAAGATCTGTTTCAAAAATGTAAACCAAACCCAAACCAGAGATTTGCTTTGCTTTTGTAGTTGGAAACCACTGTCATTCTTGTTGAAAAAAGATTCACTATTTATTATTTTTAAAATGTTTAATTTTCTAAAGCTCAGACTGGCCTGAAGCTCACTTTCTAGCCCAGCCTGGTCTTGAACTCACAGTGACTCCCCTGCCTCAGCCTCCCAAGTGGCATGAACTAACATGCCTCACATAGATTCAATGTTTTAAATAACTCTGGCTATGTACACTTCTGGACACATACACACATACACATACACACACATACATATATATATACGTATATACATGCATATATGTGTATACATATACATATATATGCACACATATATACATAGATGTATGTATGTGTGTGTGTATACATATATGAGCTGAGGCAACTGTTCTGTGTCTAATCCACACCCCAAAACCTTGATTATTGCTGTGCTCAGGGGTGCATTGATAGATGAATAAATTTGCCATACTGTTGACTATGAGTCACCATGAAAAACACTTGAATATTCAATACATTGGTTGAGAAGGTGGAAATTTGTAAAGAGCATCTTTGCAATGTGAAATCTGTTCAAATAAGTTTAGATGTTACAAACACAAACATAGATGATCATAAGTATCTGTCAGGTTGAACCCATATGGGAGCAGCTTGCTCCCTGCAGAAAATTGAGACATTTCTGCATCTATTTCTTCAAATGCTTGTTAGAATATGCTGGGGTTGGGCACTCATTTCGGGCTGGAGAGATGGCTCAGAGGTTAAGAGCACTGGCTGTTCTTCCAGAGGTCCTGAGTTCAATTCCCAGCAACCACATGGTGGCTCACAACCATCTGTAATGAGATCTGGCTTCCTCTTCTGGCCTGAAGGGATATATGTAAGCAGAACACTGTATACATAATAAATAAATAAATTTAAAAGAAAAAAGAAAAAAGAAAAGTACTCATTTCTAGGATTTCCTCCTAAAGTCTTAATTAATACAGTAGGTCCATAGACAAGCCCATAATGCAATGGTTCTTGTGGTAAATATAGTAAGCCCCACTACGGTTCCTTGCCTTGGAGAAGTTCATGCTACCATGATCATGTTGCACCTGGGATCCTTCCCTGACAATGAGTGAAAATGACCAGATTGCATCCTAGGCCCATCGAATTTAGGAAAAACAAAAGTAGATAGAAGAAGCTAGAAGTCCCAGGTTCTAGATAGAGGAACTACTTGTTAGGCCTCTGCCATTCAACCCAGTTACCAAAACTCATGAGGTATGGTTCTAGACCCCCAACTGTGATGAAAGGACCTTTCAGTCCATTTGCCCCTTGGGTGTTTATGTGCTGCTCACTGAGTAGGAGACAGTAACTGGTGCAGAACCTTTGCTTTGAAGAGTTCAGCGTAAGACAGAGCTAGGCAGGTAAACAGCTATGCTGTGACCAGAGAGCAGGAAGGATTGTGGGAACACAGGAGGAGGGCAGGCCTAAACGCCTCCTAGAGGGCAGTTTTCAGCATGTCTGCAACAGGCTTTCCTGATGCAGGAAGGTAAAGTGCACCCGGAGTGCTGCCAGCTCACAGTTCCGGCCCCCAGCAGCAGGAGGAAACCCTGTGGCCACACTGCTGACCACACTTAGTCTGTTCTGACATGTCTGAGTAAGAAGACCCATCTCTTCGTAGCTGCATATTCTCTCCAGAGCAGAGACTCTCATAGGGAGCATCATGTGCCACCATCACAGTTCTAGTTTCTTCGTTTTTAAAATGTTTAATTAACTCCCTAGGGAAAACATTAACCATGTCACTGTTTCCTCTCATAGCTGAAATATAAGGAAGTTTACCAAAGAAATAAATCTAACTGCACCATCAAGCCAGATGCTGTTCATATCAAAGCAGCCAAAGATGCCTACAAAGTCAACACCAATGTAAGTTCAAGAGTTCCCCCACAAGCCAACCTTAGTCTCTTTCTGCTGCTGTCCTAGAATGCCTGTGACTGGGTAACTTACAGAAGCTGATTTAAGTTCTAGAGATAGGGAGGTCCAAAGTGTGATAGGAGTATCTGGCATGGCGTCCTCTCGCTGCCTTAGCTGATGGCGGGAAGCAGAAGGGCAGGAGAGCAGGGGGAAAGACGGAGAGATGACCTGCACACTCCTGCAGCGTGAGCAGCAGCGCTCCTAGAGACTCTGCCTTCGTGACCACATGGCCGGCTGAAGGTCTTAGCTCCTCCTACCCTCACAGTGGCAATACAGCCTCAACACGAGTGTTGGAGATGGCCGCAGCTGGCCATTTGAACCATGGCAAGCGCCGTAGGGATTTATCCACTTCAGCAAGTGCGTGGCCTTTCGCGTCTCTTCATGAGACGAACCTCTGCCTGTCTGGATGAAAAGCTCTGCTCCAGGAAAACGAGTCATGAATGACTCTTCATGAAGGAGCCTGAAGAAGAGCAAGGGGGCCTCACCTAGGTCACACGTTACCTCTATGTAGCCTTTGTGAGCAGCTAAAACCTGGCAGTTAATTCTGAAGTGAAGGCTGCGTTCTGCAACGTGCTTCAGCATCTTTCATTCTTTGCCCCGTGCTCTCCTCCTGCCTGAGCTCTGGTATCTGCTTCTGGAGGAGGAAACAGAGTTCCTAGCTGCTGTCAGGTCACTGTCTGGATCCTCCACTTGATTAGCTCTTCCCTGCATTGATGCATTGCTTTAGCTGGCACACCCTGAAGGCTCACCCGCAGATAGAGCTCCATGAATTAGATGGGCACCAACTCTTAAAAATATATAAAAGAGTGTCATGAAACATTAGCAATCCATCTGACTCTCATTTATTCCAGAAGCATCATTTATTGGGGCCAGTAAACTAAGGTGTTAGGTTTCTTAAGGATGACTGTCTTAGTTAGGGTTCCTATTGCTGTGAAGAGACACCATGACCATGGCCACTCTTATAAAGGAAAACATTTAATTGGGGTGGCTGGCTTACGGTTCAGAGGTTTAGTCCATTATCATCATGGCCGGAAGCAAGGCAGCATGCAGGCAGACATGGTACTGTAACTGAGAGTCCTTACAACTTGATCCAAAGTCAACAGGAAGTGAACTGCCTCACTGGGCATAGTTTGAGCATAGATGAGACCTCAGACCTGCCTCCACAGTGACACACTTCCTCCAATGAGGCCACACCTTCTAATAGTGCCATTCTCTTTGGAACCATTTTCTTTCAAACCACGACAATGAGTTAGTGGGCCATAAATAGGGAAATAGATGTGGGAAGGAAATATAGTGAAATAGACACTGTGGAATCTGGGTGGTGGTTTATGTAGTCTCTGTCATATCCTAGCCACCTTTACAGAAATACCTGTAATTTACTCACAAGTTAATAAGCACCTGACTCTGAAGGTGCTGAGGGTGGACAGGCAGTCAAGGTAGATTATAGAATCATTTAACCTGGAGGTATTTCAACGCTTTAGCACTGATCTGGGGGCAAAGATGTCAATGGATGACCTGAGTGGCTGACAAGCTGAATTTCGTGGGGGTCCTATGAGCTGTGATTTGTGGAATGTTAAACTGCAGGTGTCCACCTGTGCACTGCATGTATTTGTAAACTCGGGCTGAGTGTTGTCTCTCTGTCACATTGCAAACAGCTGGACTATAAGAAGCAATATGAAGCCAACAAAGCCTACTGGAAGTGGACGCCTGACAGGCCTGACTTCATCCAGGCTGCCAAGTCATCCCTACAGCAAAGTGATGTAAGAGCGGGGGCAGCATGTGGTTGTTTCGAATACGCACCGTCAGGGCACCTGCCCCAGCTGGTTGGAGGTCCAAGTGGAAGGACATCTGAGGGGAGGAGAGAGTTCAGGAACCAAACCTGGCTGTTGAGCCTGTTCTCTGACGACTGGGCCCAGGCACCGAGGGCTCAGGGTCCTGAAGCCTGAGAGGGGTTGGCTGGGAGAGCTGAATGCTGGTCCCGGTCCTGGCCCCTGGGCTGGAAGAGATGAATCCAGCATATGGGAGCAGTGAAAGGCCAGGAAGCCCCTCCCTTTGCTCTGGGAATGATTATTCCCTCTACAGACTCCTCTCTGGTCTACTCAAATGACCTGCTGCCTCTGCTTTCTTCTATCACAGTTTGAATATAAGCTGGACCGAGAGTTTCTCAAGGGCTGCAAGCTTTCTGTCACTGACGATAAGGACATGGTGCTCGCCCTCAGGAACTCCTTAATAGAAAGTGATGTAAGTATCCAGCCTTCTACAGTGTCCATCTATCCTGACTCAAGGCCATCTTTTGCAGCAATAGTCCCCAGACATATCCAGGACAGGACAGAAATCCTCTCTGTAGGAGCTTACTTGTGGTCCTGCCCTCAGTGGCATCAGTGATAAGCTGGGGGGGGGGGGAGGGGGTGACCTGTAAAAGTGCTGATGAGCCCAGGACTGTTCTTGGCTTATACTGCAGCTGGCAGTTCACACGGCACAGACTAAGACTCGGAAGATGTGGCAGGATTCTGTCCAAGACCTTAAGTTTTTTCTCTGTAGGAATCCTGTTCTTCCTACCATGCACTTTCCACATCTGTAAAGGAAGAAAGATCATGTTTCCAGGGCTGATGGGTGCCAAATGACATATTTGAGAATGCTTTGGACTAAGGGCAAAGATTTACTGAGAAATTTTCATCCTTATTAAAACCTCAACTTGAAAGTTGTCAGGAAAAAAAAAACATATTTTCAACGAGCATCAAATCCTTTATTGTGTGCCTAGTCGGTATTATTCTCTCAGATATTGTTGAGGGATTTGGGGGCCGATTGAAAATGTGCGAGATCCTCAGAGCAAGTAAAGAAATGCCTCCCCGCTTTCTACTCCCACAGCTGAAATACAAAGAGAAACATGTTAAGGAAAGAGGAACATGTCATGCTGTGCCTGACACCCCACAGATCCTCCTGGCAAAGACTGTCAGCAATCTGGTGTCTGAGGTAACCCACCCACAGCCCATATGCTTCACTTCCGTCTCAGGCTGAAGCCCCACGCAGTCCTTAACAAGCTCTTTGTGGATTCCCCCAGAACAAGTACAAGGACCATGTTAAGAAGCACCTGGCCCAGGGCTCATACACAACGCTGCCAGAGACCAGGGACACAGTGCATGTCAAGGCCGTGACCAAGCACGTCAGTGATGTAAGTGGCCAGCCACAGAGCTCTCGATGGCAACCTTGAATCAGATCAAAGACTGGCACCTTCTTGCTTACAAATGCCTTCTTTCATATATCCGCACCCTTAACCTGAGTACCCGTATATGAATCCTAAACTCCAGTTTTTAAAAATGTATTGGTATTCCAGTCATGGTAGTTGTGGCAGACAGAGGCTTTGCTTCCTAGCACATCAAGCAGTGTAAGGCATAACTAATGTTAATAATGGGCGGGAGCAATGCCAATCAAGAAGGCCTCTGCTACCATTAAACAACTGTATAGTTTGAGAGCTAAAATCTCCTTGTGCACCTCAGTAATCTCTGCCCGCTGCACCCTGCTCTTAGAGCCAATAGTCATATATTTTAAAGGTAAGAAAAAGGAGTAAGCACCTAATATGATTGAATTCAGTTCTCCAAAGCTTGCTGGGTGGTTCTGGTGTTGGTTCCAATAGAGAAAAGACAGGGAGGAAGTAGATATGACCCAGATATCAAAGTTCCAACTGATACCATGATGGGGAGCCATGGATTTTCCTGGAGATTTCTCAGATTCTTCAAATAAATTTTTCCCTCACCTTCCTCTGCTCACATGAGTAATTCTGATGCTGTTTAGACAAATTACAAAAAGAAGTTTGTCAAAGAGAAAGGGAAGTCCAACTACTCCATCATGCAAGAGCCTCCGGAAGTGAAGCATGCCATGGAAGTGGCCAAGAAACAGAGTGATGTAAGTTCCTTCTCAGCATCCCAGTGTTGTGTGATATTGTGTTTGTGTTCTGACAAATAATGCTTGCCTGGAGATCAGAGGGTAGAGCTAGCCACTAGTTAACCATGAAGGCCAGACAATGGTGGGACACACCTTTAATCCCAGCACTCAGGAGGCAGAGCCAGGCGAATCTCTGTGAGTTCGAGGCCAGCCTGGGCTACCAAGTGAGCTCCAGGAAAGGCGCAAAGCTACACAGAGAAACCCTGTCTCGAAAAACCAAAAAAAAAAAAAAAAAAAAAAAAAATCAGGAGTTCAAGGCCACCCTTGAACCAGACTAAAAGAGAAACAGAGCCTGGCTGTGGTGGTGCGTGCCTTTAATCCCAGCACTAGGGAGGTGGAGACAGGATCTCACCCCCATTCAGTCTAAGGATTCGTAGAGGTAAGGAGTTTCCAGTGGCTGCTGCTCTGCTTCTCTGATCTTTCAGCTCTCACCCTTGATATCTGACTCTGGGTTTTTATTGTTAAGACTAATTAGGTTTCATCTCGATTCATCCCAGAGGATCATTTGGGACTGTGGACCCTTAATGAATGCATGTTCCTACTCTAGTGATTTCTCTAGCTGGTGATTTTAGAAGTACAGTGGTGGATACTGGCTTGCTTTTACTTACACAAATGTTTGTATTGAGTGAGGACGTTTCAAGATTCTGTGTACCTCAAGTAACCATTTCCTTCCCCCAAATAAAGGTTGCTTATAAAAAAGATGCCAAAGAGAATCTGCACTACACCACAGTGGCTGATCGGCCGGACATCAAGAAGGCCACCCAGGCAGCCAAACAGGCCAGTGAGGTAAGAGTGTGATCAAAGTGTCCCCGGCACCCAGTGTCTACTGTGAACAGGAAGAACAGGTATGTGTCACCACAACCACACTGCCCACTTCGGGTTTTCTCTGATCCAGGTGGAGTACAGAGCCAAGCACCGCAAAGAAGGCAGCCATGGGTTAAGTATGCTCGGCCGCCCAGACATTGAGATGGCCAAGAAGGCAGCCAAGCTGAGCAGCCAGGTAATGGGGAAGGGCAGCAGTGACTCCAGTGTGAGATTTAAAAAACCGTACAGTAAGAAGTGGTTCCCAGAAAGAGCAGTTCCCCCAACTAGAAGGACATGGGCTCTTAAGCTGCACGTATAGCACTTTGAAAAGTCCTGAGGACCTTGACTCATTTCCTGCTTGCCACGCTAGCTAGGCCTTCCAGTCTTCCACATCTCCATTGATAGGTATGCATCTGGCTGCCTGTGCATTTAACTGCTCTCATGTGACAAAGGGGACTTCTTCCCAGGCAGTAAGATTTATATCCAAGTCTGCTTATACCTGGGCACCTCTGAGAGACTTGGTACTGTGTAGCAGTCATGAATCTCTAACTTACAAAACCCAACTGTGTAAAGAACCCTTAGTCTTTCATTTAACACACTGCTATTGAGTGCCCCAGCTAGGCCATCGCTGACGAGGGGTGAGCAAATGTCTTCAGATTCTTGTCTCTGCAGTGAAATAATTACAATCTAGTATGATGAATGTTAGATCAAGGTATACACGGGGTGTTGGGGAGAATGCCTCATTTCAGTAGACTTTATATTATTGAGAAGACAGACTTAGAAATGTGCTGCCCAAAGCCAGCTGCCACATATTTCCTCATTTCTCTACAATGCCTCCAATTTACACAAGTTTTCAAAGTTCAGCTCAGAGAGCTATAGTCTAACACTAGCTCTCTCAGAGGACAGCCTTTGGCTTATCTGACTTCAGGTCAAGAATATCTTCTTTCTCCTCCAGTTTGGAAATCCTGCCTTCGTCTTCTTCACTGTCCATTATCTTCAACTACTTGTTTGAAGAAATAGCTTTGGGATTCATGTGATTGTTGTATGTACCGACCTCCAGAAATACCAAACATGATATTATAAACCAATGATATCAAGTTATAAAATAAGACAACAAGTTGGAATTATTGAGACAAAAGGTCAGGTGACTGCAAACAAATAAATATGATTTTTTTTAGTAAGTGCCAGTACTTAACTTACTGGGCCAAGGTTACCTGACAGGGCCAATAGGAAATGAATCTTAATTGGGTATCGGTTGGAGGGGTCGTAGCAAGACTGAGACTATGACAGGTTTATTGCAAGCCATCAGATTTTTTTTATACATTTATCAGAAGCAATAGAGGTTTTTAGGATCAATGCACTTGTAGTTGCCAGGATAAAATGATGTTTGCAAGCTATACAGGGTACACAAGATCAATGTCTAAGACTAATTGTCCAGCCAAGCTTCTGTATGCCTCCCTGACTTCTAAGGAACAAAGAGACACACAAGTGGCATTCACTGCCTCAGGGAGTACCTCAGTTTTTCAGGAACTAAAAGGCACACTGCCTCAGGAGCCATGGACCCTCACCTGAAAAACCTGATGCATTCCTCTCAAGGAATCTAGAACAGACCAACTCCATGATTCCTCATACTTATATGCAAATTTTCTATTCAATATTTTATCATAAATTAATGGAATCATATGACCACTTGAGACCAAAACATAATATGACTAACTTTTTAAAAAACTATGATCTTGTAGTAAAAAAAAAACAAGAACTTACAAACATAAAATATTCTTAATGTTTTTAAATTTCCAAGGTTATACAGTTATCAAATATTTTAATACTAAAACTTTGAAAACTTAAGTTTTTGAACATTGAGAGGCCCGTAAATCCTATGTAAACTTAAATCCTTTGTCATGAAGAATGCATCTCACCTGAACTCTTTATGAGCTCATCTCCCTGACTCACATTATATGAAAGGCTTGCTCTTTTGATAGTGTTTGATAGTGTCCTCTGTAGCCCCTGGCCAAGGACTTCAGTGTTGGGTGGTCTCCCCATGCTGATTTGCTGTCTTGCTATGTACCTAAGCAGAACACCATGTCAATGCCATGTATGTGGAACATAACACATGCAGCCATGATGAGGCAACTTAAGATTCTCATCAGTAATGTAAGAATGATGCCAGCAAGGCAGCTTCTCTGGCTTTCTCATTTTCTTGGCCTTGGTCAGAGGACTAACCAGGTCCTGCTAGTCCTGTTTAAAAAGGTCCTGTCCTTTTTTCCTGTAAACTTTGTGTTGGAACATGTATAATGCTGTGGGGAATTGTTGAGGAGAATACTTACTGTCTTAGGGTGAAGAGACACCATGACTACAGCAACTCTTATGAAGAAAACATTTATTTGGGGTGGCTCACTTCCAATTTCAGAGGTTCAGTCCATTATCAGGATGGGGAGCATGGCGGCATGCAGGCAGACACGGTGCTGGAGCTGAGAGTGCTACATCTTTCAGGCAACAAGAAGTCGACTGACTGTCACACTGAGGGAAGCTTGAGCAAAGGAGACCTCAAAGCCCACCCCCACAGTGATACATTTCCTCCAACAAGGCCACACCTCCTAATAGTGCCGATCCCTTTGGGGGCCATTTTCTTTCAAACTAACACACTTCTCTTACGGTCTCTTTTTCTTCTCAAAACTTTTCTTCTGAAACTTGGAGCAGGAAGATGCTCAAATATTTTCCTCATAGTTCCTTCATCCTTTATAAAAACAAGTCTTCATGTGAATAAATTTCTATTTAGGGATTGTTTTTTCAGTCTTTGTAAGTACCAATGTCTCATACAATGCCCTGAAAACCAACTAAACAATTAGACATTAAACCATTAAGTAGACATTAAACCATTAAATAGATGTTAAACAGTTAAAAATAAGTATTGGGAAGAAAGCTAATTTATAACCTTTTCCAGCATTGTGTGTGCAGCAGACCAATAACTGAGCCTTGTGGATTACCAGAGCCTGGATGCTGACTCTTTTTGGGCCATAGCAATACAGTTACCCCATGGTTAGTGAACAAAAGTAGGCTCAATGGTCCCGAATGCCAAGAGTATGTGTCGTCACTGCCCTCTCCACCCAGTCCAATGCCACCCTTCCCATTGCTGAAGTGCTGAGTCTTATGTATGGACACATCTTTGAAGATATGGTTGGTTAAATGATGTTAACCATTATGCTAGGCTGCATTTGCCTGGAAGCCCTCTTTTAGAGAGGAAAGGTGTTTGGGGTTGTTGTGTTAATTTTAAAAATTGGAAATTTAGGGCTGGAGAGATGGCTCAGAGGTTAAGTGCACTGGCTGCTCTTCCGGAAGTCCTGAGTTCAATTCCCAGCAACCACATGGTGGCTCACAACCATCTGTAATTCGATCTGGTGCCCTCTTCTGGCCTGCAGGGATATATGCAGGCAGAAAATTGTATACATAATAAATAAATAAATCTTTAAAAAAAAATGTTGGAAATTTAAATAAACTTGAGATTGAATGAAGAAACTCAGATGAGGCCAATGGAATGGCCGTTCCTCAGAACAAATACTGCTTCCGAAAGAAGTTACAGTCTCAAAGAAGGAGAGCAGATGGCCTGCATGTTTCTAGGTTTTGTTCTTACTCAGCATGAGGGTCTGTTTCTTCCCGTCCCCATGTGGACTGGTGCACTTTCTCTTGGTGTCATAACTGTGGTGGCCATCCCTCGTCTTCTGGGTTTCTAAACATAAGCTTCTGCCTTCTGGTCTGGATACCAGTTCTTCCCACTTTGTTCCCAGGCTTCCCTCTCATTTGGGAGTGAATTGCTTTCAGATCAGAGCCCTGTAGCAGTGCCTACATTTTGTTCCTGGGATGTGGCTTTGCTTTCCACCCCCTGTTCTGTCTTTGTGCCTGCAGTACCCTCCCATCCCCATGCATCGTCCCCTTGGCTCCCCACGGTGGATGCAGAGTGCGTGAGTCCTAGCATGTGGTGGCGTCTTCTCCCGTCTGGCAGGCTCTGTTGGTTTTAGACTTCACAGTCTCTGTTCTGCGGGGCACATCAGGCAATCAGGGAAGCACCGTGATGAAGCCTGAGGGGCACTGGTTTTAAATCTGGCAGAGGGAGGTATCCTGGTATGTGGGTGAGCGATACTTGAGCCGTGGATTTTGTGTTTTCCTTTTCTCATTGAGAGTCTCTGTGTTAATGGCGTCTATTGCAAGGAGAATCAGCAGATGGCTCTGACGAAGGCTGAGAGAAGTTTGAATTGATGAGCTTCCCTGGGTTGGGTGACACTTTTCCTGGCTAGAGGCAACTCACATATCCACTCACCCCAGAAAGGCAGCTCACAACAGACCAAAGTAATGATTGCAACAAAGTCCAATTAGGTGAACCATTGAGGTTTTTGTTTTGGTTTTGGGGGTGGGGGGTAGAGCAACCCAGAAAGCCCGCTGCAACATGGCAGCTGAAGCCCTGGGGCTCTCACCCAGCTTGCAGGCAACCCCGGGCTCAACAGTGTTCTTTCTTTCTGTGTTTGGCTGCCTGGCCTCCACCTCCACCCACTGTTATCCCTTTTATACTGTTGGTAGGGACCCTCGAGACTCTTCCCAGGTCCATCCTCCCCCCCCCAACACTCCAATGACCTTTTGTTTATCTCCTCTATGCTTCCTGGGGCAATGGCTGCAATGTAGCGAGAATCTTCCAGCCCTAAGAAGCCAACGCTGCCTTTTAATTGGTTTAACCTGTGGTAAGAGTGGGACACTAGTGAACTTCTAGACCTGATCCGCAGAGGTTCGTGATGAAGGCATCGGTTTGTTTGTCTATAAGGAAAGTTATTTGATTGAATTCTCCAGTGAGTAGCCATCTTTTTATGTGTCTTCTTGGGCATAGTGACCATCTCTTCCTTACATCCACTCCTTTGCATGTCCTTACTCTTATGTGCAATGAATACAATGAATCTTACATTCCTCATTATTCTAAAATATCTCACTTTTTCTTCATTTTAAATCTGATACTGAAGCCATTACCTCCTGAGCCATCAGGCTGGCCCCTATGAGTTAAACATAGTAATAATGATGATGATGATGATATAATCAAAGTCCTATTTTAAGATAATAATAAATTCTCCTAGCTTAACCAATTCTCACTTCTCAACATTTGACATTTACAACCCCCTCTCCATTCCTTACAACAGCTGTAAGATGTTTGAGGTGCCCAGGTAGGAAAGCTAAAATGATTCTGGTATTGTAGACAGCCTCTCTGAAATCAGCCTAAAGCCTTTGCTGCTTAGTATTGACTTACATTAGCAAGAGGAAGCCACTGATGCCTCTGGATAATATGATGAGCAAAGTCAACACTGTCCTGCATCCCTTGATACCATTCCTGATTGTTGACCCTTAAACTCTTAAAACTGCCCCACAGGGTAACAAATTGTGTGATCATTTATAACATGGGCCTATTCACTACTGTTCACATTTCCCTGTCGGATGCCTAGGGATAATCTGGATGTTTGCATTTGTTGTTAGGTTAAATACCGAGAAAATTTTGACAAAGAGAAGGGCAAGACACCAAAATACAACCCAAAAGACAGCCAGCTCTACAAAACTATGAAAGATGCTAACAATCTTGCAAGCGAGGTATGTTCTTTAATTGTGGTGAGTTGTATAACATACTGTTGGCCATTTTAACCATACTTCAGGAGCATTAATCACTTTCACAGGGTTCTCCAATCACCACCATTTCCAAAGCCTTTTAATTACCCCAAACAAAACCACTAAGCAACCCTTACTTCCCTTAGCTGCTGGAAACCTCTCTGTCTGTATGATTTTGCCTAATTTACAAATGTCATATAAGTGGAATCCTATAACATCTATCTTTGTGTCTTATTTAGTGTAGCATTTTAAGGTTCTCACCACAGTGCCAAATTAATTAGCCCTGCATCCCATTTTATGGCGGAGAAACATTTCAGTGTTCCAATATTCCAGTATATCACACTTTTGTTGGTGATTTCCATTTACCTAGTGATAGACTTGGGTTGTTTTGGCTCTCTGGCAACTGTACACAGAGTGGTTTCCTTCATAGCCCTCCCCAGCATTCATTTCATGAAGGGGTATCTTCCTGTTGTTTTCCTTAGTGCTGTTTCTAGTTTCTAGTTTCTATTTGTGTGACTTCCAGTTTTCCTCCCTCACCACCAGGTTAAATATAAGGCTGACCTGAAGAAACTCCACAAGCCGGTGACTGACATGAAGGAGTCTCTGATAATGCATCACGTCCTGAATACCAGCCAGCTTGCCAGTTCTGTAAGTTCATTCGTTGCTCTGGAAACAACTCCCTTCGGCCATTTTCGGCTTGTTTCCCCCTCTGGGCTCCTATGGTCTCCTCTCTGCTACTGATAAGATTACATTTATCACAGAATTCCCATTTGACGATATTCCTGCAAATGACGTTAACCTACCCATCCTGCATCAACTACCTACAATACCTCTTAAAATGTAAAATTGCTTCTATTTGGGTTGAGCATGTAGCTCCATAATGTTTACCCCTGGGTTTGATGCCCAGGAGAAAAAAACAAAACAAAAACAAATAGCTCTGGTCCTTGTAAGGATATAAAAGAATCGTCTAAAACAGCCTCTCACTTCAGTGATGCCTGTTCAGGAGCAGCCACACCAGGGCAGCATTTGCATCTGGCATTAGTAACAGTGCTGCATTTGGAGCTCCAGCTATCCACCTTTTGTTTTTCTTTCTTCTTTTTTCTTGGTAAGGAAGGGTGATGGGGCGGGGAGAGGGGTCTCTTCATATGGACCTGGCTGGCCTGCAGCTTGCTATGTAAACCAGACTGGCTCTGGATGCAGACCTCTGTCACCTCTGCCTCTGAGTACAGGGATTAAAGGCGTGTGCTACACACCTGGCCCTTCACCGCCAAACCTAAAGAGGAAAAACTGAGGCATTGCGGAGCCTTCCCACTGACGTGTTTTCTGCCGCTTCCCTTCAGTACCAGTACAAGAAGAACTATGAGAAGAGCAAAGGCCACTACCACACGATACCCGATAACCTGGAGCAGCTGCACCTCAAGGAAGCCACTGAGCTGCAGAGCATAGTAAGTCCATCAAGATGGCTTGCCTTCACCCAGCTCCAACTCACTCACGGTATCGAAAACCAGCATCGAGTCCTCTCCAGGAATGAGGCTTTTAATAGACATTATTTGAGAAAATACTCATGGGTACCGGGGCTTTGAATTTAGTAACACTTTGAGATTATTGTATCAATAGTATTTGTATGCAGTAGAAAAATATACATGCTGGACTGTTTGTTTAGGTTGTGACAGGACTGGAAGCATGACAGTTAATTTCCCCGAGAGACAAACCCCTGATGTGCCCCCTGATGCGGTCTGTGTCCCAAGTCAGACGACACCAGTAGATGACAGGGAATCCAAGGGGCGGGTTTTACTAGACAAGTGACATGATCAGATCCAGCTCTGGAAGAGTCTCTGGGTGTTGTAATTTTTTTTTTTTCAGAGAAAAGAACTTACTACTAACATGGCCTTGCTACCACAAAATCACTGTTTTGGGGCCCCATCAGGTATTGGCCGGGGGGCTGAGGGACTGTAGGTGCTCCCACATCCCATGAAAAGCAGTGTGTGTCCTCTTCAGTGTCCCATCATAACTCAGAGAGCTGAGCTGAGCAGGCCATTAAGGCTATGTGTAGAAGGGTCTTTTTCTGTTTCTTCTCTGTAGGATATTCTATGTGACTCCCCGATCATTAATAGCATGTTGTAAGGAGGAGATAATTTTATTTGATAATATCAAGTTTATTTGTGATTTAACCCAGCTGTAAACTGGTTTTCCTTTCAATGCCAATTTATAGTAAGAAGCTAAACAGAGATGGAGAGTGTTGGCCCAGGGGAAGTTATTTGCTTATAAAACCTGCATTCACGTGTTCTCCATCCAGTTGAGCCCACAGATCTCTGATGATAGTTCTTGTGAAAGAACTGGGGGTTTTATCAGAAATATCAACAGATGCTATTTATTCTCAAAGCACTCATATATCTCTATCAAATCTTGGCCAACCTCATATAAGGATACTTTTCTCCGAGCATCATTTCCATACATTAGTATTTCTGTCGGCTGATTGTTGCTGCTGATTCTTTTGTGTCTCTGAATTAAATCTAAACATTGTAGAGTGTATGTCTCTGGCAACATTGGTTCTCTTCCCTACCCTTACCCCATCCCCAGGCATCAACTCAAAGGTCCTAGATCTGTACTACAACAGGGAAGTCTTTTGAGTAGCAATGAGATGAGTCAACTGGACATCATTTGTCAACTGAAGGTCCTTTCCCTAGCTTAGGAGTGGTCCATTCCTGTAATCCCAGTACTTGGGAAGCGGAGGCAAGAGGACTGTGAGTTCAAGGCTAGTCTGTGATACATTGTGAGAAGCTGTCTCGGATAATATTAAATAAAGTAATAAATTTCTGTCCATAAATAAAGTCTCTGTCTAGGAAGTGACAAGCAGAGAGATATTAACAGACCTTCTCATCACTAGGTAAAATACAAAGAAAAATATGAAAAGGAACGAGGAAAGCCCATGCTCGACTTTGAGACTCCAACCTATATTACTGCCAAAGAGTCTCAGCAGATGCAGAGTGGGGTAAGTCCTGCAGAAACTTCACGCAAGGACCACACCATGAAACAATGAACACTGGCTCCAGTTACCTGCAAGTGGTAGGAGGTACAGCTTTGTAACCCATGATTACTAAAATCTTGCTCACTGCAGAAATTCTACATTTATTTTCTTTAAGATGTTTTGAGTAGTATTTGGCATACCTGTTTTGTTCCAACAAACATTTTCATAAAATTAGAAAACAATTATCCCTAAACATGAAAAGATGATATGGAATACAATTTGAATATTTCTTTGCTGGATGAAAAGTTCCCACTTCACAAGTGCATCACTGCTTTGCCATGCTCTCCACTTAGTGGGATGCCCCAAGCCAAACAAGTAGGGATCCATTCCTGCACGTCCATGTTTACTGTGGCAGTATTAACTACAGCCAAGTCAGGCAATCGGCCTGCTTGCCCATCAGCAGATGAATAGATATGGAAAAAGTCATGTTATTTATACGCAGTGGAGTTCTACTGACCCATACAGAAGGGAGTCATGTAACTTGTAGGCAAATGGATGGAACTGGAGGTCATCATGTTAAGTTAAATAAGCCAAACTTGGACAAATGTCCTATGTTTACAGAACCCAGATTTTATTTTTAAGGACATGAATGCACAGAGGGAATTATGTGTGAAGAAGACCAGGAGGGAAGAAGGGGAGAAAAGAAGGATAAAGAGACAGAGACAGAGATGTGGTGGGGATACAGATATGATCCAAGTATATTATATACATACATGAAAAATATTGAGTCAAAATGCCATATTCTTTATCATGAAAGGTGGAGATATTTTTAAACTATGTTTTTCACTTTGAACTGTAAATGGAGAAGGGAATTTTACAGGGAAATGGGCCTTTGGGGATCTTGTTCGCCTCTTCTCCATGAGGCCAATCTCCAACTATAACAACAGATGATGTTTTGTTTTTTTAAGAAAAGCAGTTTGTGGACTTTCCTGGTATATGGAATGCAGGCCATGGAAGGTTTAAAACAGGTTCAAATCATTGGTGAATCTGAAGTAAGCATTGAAGGAGTGCTTTGTAGTGCTCTCAAAACTTTTCTGGGCATTTAAAACTCCATGAAGATAAGTCACAAAAGCATGCTTCTCACATCTATTCCTGTTCTCTGTGAGAGTGATGTTATGTGTTGAAGAGATCTGGGAAGACGGGGATAACCCGTTCTCTCAACCATGGCCGAAACCACAGATTCCTATGCTCCTGTCCCACTGTTCACCTAGTCTATTCAGAGATTAAACTGACAGGCCACGAGCCCCTTGCTGCTTCCTGGAAGCCCAAGAGGACGTGACTATGCCTGGCACTGTGATGCAGGCATGGCTGCCTGGCACTGGCATGCAGACATGACTGCCTGGCACTGTAATGCAGACATGACTGTGCCTGGCACTGGGATGCAGACATGACTGTGCCTGGCACTGGGATGCAGACATGACTGCCTGGCACTGAGATGCCAGAGCCTAACAAAGGGCTGGCACAGGGTAGATGTTGACTGTTACATGAAGAGGTGGAAAAGAAGGATACAACAAGGGTGGTGACACACACCTGTAACCTCAGCACTCAGGAGGCTGATGCAGGAGGATCACGAGTCCAAAGCCAGCCTGTCACAGCTCAAAAATAAGAAGTCATGATGATGAGAAGTGCCAATGAAGATTCAGTCCCTTGGGCTCTTCTTTCTAAGTTTATCCCCTGGAACTGCTGTAAATTCTGAAATTTTGTCCACTTAAAAAAGAAAGAAAGAAAAACTAGTGATGGAGGAGCTGTTGAGATGTTGAGCTGTTGAGATGGCTCCGTGGTTTAGAGCACAGGCTGCTCTTCCAGAAGACCCAGGTTTGATTCCCAGCACCTACAGGGCAGCTCCCAACTGTAACTCCAGTTCCTGGGAAATCCAACACCCCCTTCTGGCCTAAGCAGGCAAAAGCCCCATACACATAAAAATCCAATCAAATCCAATGGAAAGTGGGACGGGACCAGCATGATGACTCAGTGTGCAAATCACTCGCAGCGCAGGCCTGACAAGTGGAGTCCCATCCTGAAGACCCACAAAACCCAAAGAGGGAACTGACTCCTGCGAGTGTCCCTGTCCTCCACACATGGCATAAGCACTGTGGTGCGTGTGTGCCCATGCTTTCACTCATGCATCACCCCCAATAATGGAAATCATAATAAAACCATGAAATGGGACAGTCTCAGGAAGAGAGTAGAGTCTAAGTTGATGGCTCAGCCATCCTCCCACCATGGTTGGGGTCAGCTCCATCGTAACCTTAGACAGACTTTGGGGAGTCATCGGAGAGCTTCAGAGTTTCTTTGGAGACACTGACTGCCAGCCAAGTATTTCCAGAACGACGAGACACTTCCAAATGTGCGACCCTTGTCAGAACTGTGACTAAGAGGCCAAACCCAGAAAGAAAATAGGATTTTTCTTCGTAGGACTGAAATGTGGATTCTAATGGTCTCTCTTGTTTTTCCTTCCCACTCATATTAGAAAGAATATAGGAAAGATTATGAAGAGTCCATTAAAGGCAGAAACCTGACAGGCCTGGAGGTCACGCCAGCCTTGTTACATGTCAGACATGCAACCAAAATAGCAAGCGAGGTAGTAGCTACTTGGTCTTCCCTTCCCTCTTCACCCAATAATCACACTAATGACTCCTCACTGTGCCCTGCCCGGGTCCCACTCGGGATTTTAGGTGGAGGTCCCGTGTTTGGTACTACCATCTAATCTATGACCCTTTTAATTCTAATAATTTTTTAAATGGAGTCTCTAATAAAACCTGCATAGCTTAGTATTCTGTAGACAACCTAATAAAACATGCCTACCTTTGCATTCTATTAATTTCTAGTCTTGTATTTAATAATTAACATCCACTGTGAACCATACACCCTGAATTTACTCATGTATTTACTTACTCAACCAGGAACTGTTAAAATTTGGAATAATCGTTTTATTTATTGATTCATTAATTTATTTTGGTTTGTTTCTTTGGCTCTTCAGCTAAGAGAACAATCCAGGCTTTCTTGTCAGTTTTGTTGCTTTTATCTTGTGATATAGAAAGAGTATAGGAAAGATCTAGAAGAAAGCATTCGTGGGAGAGGTCTCACTGAAATGGAAGACACTCCTGACATGCTGAGAGCGAAGAACGCCACTCAAATCCTCAATGAGGTAAGACCAGAGTCAACTACTGCACACACATAATTAATATGGATCTGCATCCTACCCAAGGTAGACCAAGAGAGAGAGAGAGAAAAATCATTTCACGTTTCAGATTTTATATCCAGAATAATGATTAACTGCTAAATAAAATGCATGTCCATTTCTGATAAGTAGATATGAAAACAGTATGTGTCTCTAGCAGTTGTCATAACCAATTAGTATCTAATATTACTTGACTTAGTTTTGATGTATTCACAATGCTCATTTAAATGAAATCATACCACACTGGGATGGTGTGCACCTAAATGTAATCCTACTAATGTACCAACCCAGATTTAAAATCTACTCTCTGTGTTAACAGACTTCGATTGCTTAATGCCACCATACACAGAGCAGGATAAACAAGCATGCCATCCTGCCCTGGGAAGGCAGCTGGCAAGGACACCACCTGTGATTCCTGCAGGGGCATGTTATGTGGATTTCTAGTCATGCAGTACTGTTACCACCTGCTAAGAGAAGGCAGGTGACCTTTTTCTTTTAAAAACAATTCTTCTATAGAAAGAATATAAGCGAGACCTGGAGCTAGAAGTTAAAGGAAGAGGCTTGAATGCCATGGCCAATGAGACTCCAGATTTTATGCGGGCCAAGAACGCTACAGACATCGCCAGCCAGGTCAGTGCTGTATCCCTGCATGCTGCAGACATGGCCAGCCAGGTCAGCTCTATCCCTGCATGCTACAGACATGGCCAGCCAGGTTAGCTCTATCCCTGCATGCTACAGACATGGCCAGCCAGGTCAGCTCTATCCCTGCATGCTGCAGACATGGCCAGCCAGGTCAGCTCTATCCCTGCTCATATTTCCAAAGGTGGTCGTGATTCTAAGGACATTTTGTTGGCCCTCTGTCATTTGACTTGTTTGGCAGTAACATTAAATGTTTAGCATCCTTAAGTGTCTGCTTGGTGAAGTGCAATGTAAGGCCCAGGGACCCGTTGCCAGGCTGCTCCTGTCTGCCTTCCTGAGTTTACAACCACAGGGGATGTTCAAAACAAAGTACAGAAGCTAGGGGACCAAATTACTGCATGGAACTGGGGCAGTTTCTGACATCCTTGTTCCTTAGCCAAATCACTCTTTATTTGGCACTAAGAATCTTCATTAGATTGTTTGGGGAGTTCTTTTCCCCCTGCTTCTCGACCTAAATTTAAAACACATCTTTTGAGGCATTCAGTGTTGTGTAAGGCTCCCTGGTGTCAGGTCTTATGCAAACAACCCCTGCTTTACATACTCATACTCAGCCTACATCTAAATGGATAGCAACTCTTTAACAACCAAGACCTCCCCCCATCTTCCCCCGTTTTTCCAGACAGGGTTTCTCTGTGTAGCTTTGCGCCTTTCCTGGAACTCGCTTTGGAGACCAGGCTGGCCTCGAACTCACAGAGATCCACCTGCCTCTGCCTCCTGAGTGCTGGGATTAAAGGCGTGCGCCGCCGCCGCCGCCGCCGCCGCCGCCGCCGCCGCCGCCGCCGCCGCCACCACCACCACCACCGCCCAGCATTAAAGGCTAGGCTCACAACCAAAAATCTAACAGCCAAGACCTTTCCGAATCTCACTCTTTAATATAAAACTATAAGCACGGGCAGGAGGTTAACACGGCTCAGTGGTTAAGAGCACTGGCTTCTCTTTGGAGGACCTGGGTTAGATTCCTAGCACCCACGTGGCAGCTCACTACCTTCTATACCTCATGTTCCAGGAGCCCCAACATCCTCGCCTGGCCTCTGCAGGCACCAGGCATGCATGTGATGCACAGACATACCCTACAGGCACAGCACCCATACACATAAAATTCTAAAACTTTGAAAACTATAAACACAACAGGGAAAAAAAATGTCATTGAATGCCAGGATAAAAAACAAAGAAGAAAGAAAAAAATATAATTAGCTCTTAATTCAACCAAGCCTGTAAGTGCTACGCATATTGGAAACATTCACCAGGCTGTTTGGACGTCCTTTCACAGATTAAATACAAGCAATCAGCAGAAATGGAAAAGGCCAATTTCACTTCTGTCGTTGATACCCCAGAGATCATTCACGCTCAGCAGGTCAAGAACCTTTCCAGCCAGGTAAGATTGCTTTAGGGCAAGGTTTTCCTGTTAATTCCTAATGAATTGCTTTCTCAGACCACAGTTTCCTGCTGTTCCCCCTCCCTCTTACCCCGCCCCCAATGCCTTCGTTGACAGTGCAGATTTGAGTCAGAATTGAGGTTTCTGAATTGGATTTAAAGACAGATTGTAAGAAGGGTTGGAGTGTGGGCACCTCAGTAGTCAAGTGTGACACCTTAGGATCTAGCCAAAACACTGAAAGGAAAAACTCAAACTCAAACGGTCAGGAGGGAAGTTCCGAGCACTAAGGAGCACTTCTGAGGTACAGCTCACAATTAACGAATATTTTAGCATCTGCTCTAATGTGGGCTTAAGGTGTGTGAGTGCATGTGGAAGACACAAAGTAGACCACCCACCTGTGGCTGAGACTGAGTCATCAACGTGAACCATACAACCTGGAGCATCCAGGCTGGCTAGCTTCTGGATCCTGCAAATCCTGTGAGAAAAAGGAGGAAAGCTGTCTGTGGGCGCAAGTCCTTGTCATCTCAGCACTTGGGGAGGACGGCGCGGGAGGCCAGCATAGACTGTAATCCAAGATCCTGTCTCAGAAACCAAATTAAGCACATATAAAAACAAAATAAAAATTAACAGGATTTCATCATGGGTTAGTACTGTTCAGTGATGATCAGGATGTGCCTGCGTGGGCAGGATGCAAAGAACCTTCCCTGTGCTGAAGTGGAAGGACCATTTTAGGTTAGCAGCCTATGTCACCATGGGGCTCATGCTCCCTGTTTCTTGGAACCTTTTCCCAGAAAAAGTACAAGGAGGATGCAGAGAAGTCCATGTCGTATTATGAGACTGTCCTGGACACTCCAGAGATGCAAAGAGTCCGTGAGAACCAGAAGAATTTCAGCCTTGTAAGTTCCACTAAGGCCCAGCCCACCGGTGGGGGACAGCAGGTTAAGGACAGTGGCTTTGAGGACACACACTTGGCATCCCATGAGGGCAGAGGAGCACACGTGAATCTTCTCTGGGTTCACCCTGTATTTTAGTCACAGATGAACATGAAAGTCTCAACCGATCAATAGGTGGCTTCGTGTCACTGAATACAAACTGTTACCATCTTTTTTTTTTTTTTTTTTTACTGGTGATATGTTCTTCTCCAACTAAATCTAAGCAAGAAATGCCTTAAAAATTTTTTGTACATTTTAGGTTTTCAAAAATTAGCTCTGTCTGGGAGTACATGTAGCTTGGTGTTAAAACACGTGCTTCCTGTGGTATGAGACTCTGGGTTCAATCCCCGACAAATCTCCAGCAATACCCCATCACTAAAATTAGTTTTTCTCCTAAATTCTTAGTAAGGAACTGACTTTGGGCTATTGCATTGTGATTATTGTGCCATGTAAAATTTTAGCTTCCTATCCACAATGTAAAACAATTATAAAATGTGTCAGACAATGTTGGAATCTTAACAGGATATTTACTCTTTCTCCATAGCTCCAATACCAGTGTGACCTTAAAAACAGTAAAGGGAAAATTACAGTTGTTCAAGACACGCCAGAAATACTGCGTGTCAAAGAAAACCAAAAGAATTTCAGCTCGGTATATTTCCTGTTTCCTCCCCGTCTAATGCTACCCTAACAGTGCCGTTCTCTTGAAGAAGGCACATAGGCCGACGCTCACACAGGCAATTAACCTCTAACTTGCCCAATTGATGCTAGTGGGTCCTTGGTAAACCCCCCAAACTGTGTTCCCAAATCATCACTCCTGAGAACATTTGAAATAACTGAAATCTAACAAAATAACTCTTCTCTTTGTAGTTTTTTTTAATCTCCTATAGTAACTCAGACAATAACATGTGTTGTCTTGTTCCAAGAAGGTGGATTTCTTTGTGATGTGATTTTCTCTTATTAGCCCTCTACAAAATAACTGACTGACTGACTGACTGACTTTGCATTTCTTTAATGAGTTCTGTGGTTTTTCATCTACGTTTTCTGGGTTGTTTTTTTTTCTCATTCTGTATTAATATACTGTGGTATTCTAAAGAGAACTCTCCAGCTGGCAGGCGACTGGCCTTGCCTATATGGTTCTGGGTATTGATTCTGACAGGACTTCAAATGCGATGCTTCAGCTCTTGCCTGGAGACGCTGTGGAGAGTCTTTGTTTTCACAGAAGCCACGCGGGCTAGTCTTTCACCAGGCACTGCCCAGCTTTCCTTCTTCCTGTGTAACACTCTCCTGATTCTGCACGCCCAGGTTCTGTATAAAGAGGATGTCTCGCCGGGAACAGCAATTGGAAAGACCCCTGAGATGCTAAGAGTGAAGCAAACGCAGGACCACATCAGCTCGGTAAGGACACGTCCGAGTCACTTGTCCTATTCGCAACCTGACTTTGATAAATCTGTAGCTTCTGAGTCACACTCTAAAGCTGTCACCGGAAACAGCGTCCGACCTAAAAGCAGGTGTCCGGACATTGCTGCCAGCACATGCTGTGTGCTGGTGGAGGTTCTCAGGAGAATGAGGGTAGATGTGGAAAGCAGAGGCTTAGGAGAAAATGGGACATATCAGCATCAAAGAATGGACTTTCTGGAGACACATGTGTGGCTACATATGTCCTAATCAAATGGACTGCTGGGTGTGAAGACGCTGGCGGTCAGGAGGCCTCTTCCTGCTTTTGCAATCTCTGATTTCAATTGCCACTCAAGCAATCTTGGTCCCAAAATGTTAAATGGAAAAACCCAGAATAATTATTCTTTCTGATATTATAACATTTGTAGCTTCCTGTCCCATCCGACCTGGGGCACGAATTATCCCTTCATTCAGTCCATACCAAAGTGCATGCTACCCATCCTCTCTGGCTGTCTGCATTGCCAGATTTTAGTATGCAGTGTTTGTGTTCAGGGAGCCCTTGTTTTCTTAGTGATAACCCCAAAGAGCAAGAGGAGCAATGCTGGCCATGCAGATAAACAAAAGAGCTTGCTGTGCTTCCTCTGTAAAAAGTGCAGATGTTCCACATGAGAAGTAAAAATGCCATCTGCTAAGGTTGCTAAGAGATACGGTATAATGACTTTTATATCTGTGAACTTGGAAAAGAGGGAGAGAAACCCATGCTTGTTTGCCGTCCTGCCTCAAAACTGCAAAAACAGAAATCCACAGTGCATGGCGAGCACTTAACTAAGAAAAAGGCAATCTGGGTGTGATGGAACACACCTTCACACTACCACTCAGGAGGCAGAAGAAGGTAGATCTCGGTGAGTCTGAGATCAGCCTGGTCTACAGAGTAAGCCTTGTCTCAAGACAATACAAATATAACTAAATGAGAGCTGGGTAGTAGGAAGTGTACTAGTCAACCATCCACATGTGGTGGGAAGATTCCAGCATGCACTTAGACCTTTGTGTCCCCCTTTCCACATAGGTCAAGTATAAAGAAGCAATTGGTCAAGGAACTCCGATCCCTGACCTGCCTGAAGTGAAACGCGTCAAGGAAACCCAGAAGCACATTAGCTCGGTACGGACGGGACTCTTACCCGGCATGCATTTGTGTGATGGGCCACCCCTCAACTGGTACCCTAGTTCCATCCATCCCTTCCTTCTGCCAAAGGCCTCTTATGCTTAGGGATGCTGTGCCTCCTCCCTAGTCCCCCTCAGATCACAGAAGTAACCAAGAGACCTCAGTTGCAGCGCATTCCCTATTACTCTTTATATCTTCGCTGTATGGTAAACTTTGTTTTGAATTTCCTGTCCACTAACCTGAAAAGGAAACAAGCCCAGGGGTTCTGTGTTGCTTTGGGTTGTAACTTCTTGCCTTTCTGTAGTTTTGTTCTGTTCTGGTGGTCCACCTGCCTCTGCCTCCGTGTGATGGGACTCACAGGTGCACCACCATGCTGAGCTTAGGCTGCAACTTACTAAGAGGAAAGGACATAAGAATTAGAAAGTGGGCATCCCTTACTCTTTGTGTTAAATTTTATAGTCCTTTGATAGTGCTTGTTAAAAAACAAACAACAAACAAAAACACATAGATTAGTGCAGAGACTGAGGACATAGCTCAGTGATGGAACACTTGCCTATCATACATGAGGCCCTGGGTTCAAAACCAATGCAACAAATAAAACATAACTAAACACAGTGAAAAAAAGACCAACCAACAAGCACTAGCTTACTTGATCCTGAAATCATGGCAAAAATTTCAGAGAAAGATGCTGTTCCTGAAATACAAATTATGCATGCTCATATCAAGTGTCCAACTAGGCATCACCTAAGGTTTTTTTAAAGCTGGAGGTGTATGCATGCCTGTAATCCCAGCACTCAGGAGGCTGAAGCAGGAGGGATCCTGGGAGTGTCACACCAGTCAGGGCTAAGTAGCAAAAGAGCCTGTCACAAATTTATATATGTATATATGCATGTATATATATATACATATATATATTACCATATATATGGTAAAACAGTAAGAAATACATAAAATTCTCAATG
Organism: Peromyscus maniculatus bairdii; assembly: GCF_049852395.1. Classification (NCBI taxonomy): domain Eukaryota; kingdom Metazoa; phylum Chordata; class Mammalia; order Rodentia; family Cricetidae; genus Peromyscus; species Peromyscus maniculatus. The sequence continues at coordinate 30,548,700 of NC_134855.1, read as the reverse complement.
ACTCTGAAGGAGGAGGGATTAGAATACCACATGGTTAGAAAATTATAAAACAGACAACATGTGCTTTGAGTACAGGTATGTAGACCTAGTATGCACAGGATATTAAGCCTGGATACAATGAAATAGTTTGGGTTTTTTTTTTATTATTTTGTTTTTTGAGGGGCTGGTTACTGGCAACTAAACCTAAGGCTTTGCACATGCTAGTCAAAAATGTTTCTTGTTATTAAATTTGTTGTCATAATTTATTGCATTTCAAGAATATACTAAGTATTGACTGTGGAAAATGCAAAATCTAGGATCCAGTTTTCAAGATGGCAAAATTTCTGCAAATCTTTATGGACTTTGTCTTGCTTTGTCCCTGAGTGCATATTGCAAAGGTAGCTTGTCGCTATGGACACTCACCAAAACACCCTCAAGTCGCTGTCAGCTAAAGCATTTGTGGTCACTTTGCTTTCTGGGTATTCTAATTATTCTGCAGGTTATGTACAAAGAAAACTTGGGAACAGGCATTCCAACTACTGTCACCCCAGAGATTGAGAGAGTCAAACGCAATCAAGAGAACTTTAGCTCGGTATTTACAGATCTATGAAATAAGAAATTCTTTCCCGTAAAAAGACTACCAGAATAACCTAGCAGTCTACTTTTCACAGTAACCTTTAACGACCCCGTGTGCTTGTGTATCCCCCTCCCTGGAAAGCCACCTGACCCTCTCCAGAATGGCCACTCTTCTCAATGCTCCTTAACACGTTCTGCAACTGACTGGTGTGAGCTAGATCTGAAATACAGTCAGCAGCATTAACAAGCTTCCTCGGGGTGCTGGCACCCCAGAACCCAGTGCTTCCTACTCTACCTTTCTGTTCTAAGATGTATAGAGTTCATCTTTAAAATTGCAACGTGCGAAAGCATTGCCCTGACTAAAAAGCATTGTTGTCTAAAATCTCCCCGCCCACCCCGCCCACCCCTCCTTCCGCTGTCTCCGGCTTGTTTTGAATGTCTTCTGGGTACTTTCTTGTATCTCACAGGTTTTGTACAAAGAAAGTTTGGGGAAAGGGACCCCTACAGCTGTCACTCCAGAGATGGAGAGAGTCAAACGCAATCAAGAGAACTTTAGCTCGGTATTTCTCAGGGGCAAACATCCCAACCCTAATTCTTATTAAAAAAATAACGGTCACACTGATGTCTTTAACACACAAATGTAAAATTACTAAATTCATACAATGAAAGAATGATGCCAATATTACTTAAGATTTGAACCCAAATCTAATGTAACTTTTAATACTGGTGTGAAATTTTAACTTTAAAAAAAAAAAAAAAAAAAAAAAAACACAGCTATGCATCACTTTCCTTCAAAACCTTACATTCTCAGTTTCCTTCCTCCGGTTCTAACTAGTGTGGTATGGGTCAAAAATAAAATCTAACATCCCCCTGCCCCAAAGGACAGCACTAATCAGAACTGTATTTATTGTGGCTTGAATTTTTTTTTTGGTAGCTTTTCCTTAATGGCCATGATTCTTAAACATCTTCACTTGAAAACAACAGACCAATTCACAGTAACTCGGAAATACAAATTTACTGATGTCATCGAGTTGTGTTTGTGATGCAAGTGAACTTCCCTTTGAGGGATGTATTCAGGATCACTGCTAAGTTGATAATGTATGCCGTCTCAATGTTTATGGATATTTATTCATCTCCCCAAGCCCTCTGTTTTTCTGATTCAGTGCTGTCCCTACCTCATTATAGATAGTAACCTTAATTAGCTAAACACTGTTTGATAAAGCCGAATCCTGTGTATTTGAGAAGGAATGTGTAAGCGAAGCAAGCCTGAGTGTGCATCGATATCACGAAGGGACCAGCCATTATGTGGTGTGCAACTAAATGCACAAAGTGCTCCACGGTTGCTCCGTTTCTTAGTTTTACTTTGCGTCTCTGAAAGAACAAGTACTCTTGGAGATTTAAGTTCAAATCTACCTACAGGCTGATGTGATTGTTGGTTCTGTGCACGCAGATATTGTACAAAGAGAACCTGAGCAAGGGGACCCCCCTGCCTGTCACTCCTGAGATGGAGAGAGTCAAGCGCAATCAAGAAAACTTTAGCTCGGTATTTGCGAGAAAGTTCCTTTAACTCCATATTAAAAAGAATAATTTCGATAAAACAAAATTCTTACTAGTTATCCCTTTATAATAATTTAACAAATTCCTTGAAAAACAAACTTACCAACTGAATCCCTCTGTCCTGGATATTTTACTTACTGTTTAATCTCAATGCTCTGTACTTTCTGAAATCCCTCTGTAAAACGTCTTTATGTTAGATGTATAGGTACATCTCTATTAACTTAGCGTCTGTATGTGGTGTTGGGATTGGACTCGTGGCCTTGCCCAGTCCAGGCAAGTGCTCTGCCACTTGGGCTCCCACTTAACGCGTAGTGTTAGTCTCTCTCCTTTCCCACGTCATTAGTACTGGTACTTTCAAAACTGACTGATTTCCGAACAACGCAAACCTGGGAGCTTGTATTTACGTGGAAATCTTTCAATCTCATGGTTCTGGGTTCGTGCAACAAGAAAAGACACTGCCCCAAGGCTGTGTGCAGGAACAGCATCTTTGCTTAGAAAAAGTGGGGTCCTTACCTGGGTAAACAGCAAAGATAAACGCTCCACATTAGACCAAAAGCTTACTTTGACAATTGTCCTGAACAAGCCATTTTATGACTAGAAATTTATGCTTTCCAATTTTTCTTTTTTTTAGGACAGGATCTTACTATGTAGTCCAGGGTGGCTTTAAATGTGCCACCCTCCTGCCTCAGCCTCCCTGGTGCTAAGAAAAACATGCCAATTAAATCAGAACATTTATTTACATTATTGTTTTATTAACTGATATTCCTGAAAAAACTACAATAATAATTTATCTGTGATCCTTCCATGTAAGGAACTTCTGGGCCTGAAATGGAGGGAGATTCTTATATCCTCTGAAAATTTAACTGGACCCACTTTGGGGAGGAGGGTTGATCTGAATGTGGTTCAAGTCCTTCCTAGCAGTTTGATTTTCTGTGAAACAATTCCCCTTTCACACAATTAGGTCAGTAAGTTCCTTTGACTCCAATCTGTTTTGTTCCTAATTACTGCTCACTAACAATTTCTCAATCCCAGTAAGTTTTCATTGTGTGCTGATATGTCTTTGGGAGTGTTTCACTTACTGTTTTTCCTATGAGTTCATTATTTCTTTTTGGGGAAAGACATCACTTTTCAAAATGATATCTTAGTTATTTCTATATTACAGTGTATTACTGTGTATATCTATTTGAAACTAGTAATTCTAATGGCCCTGGACAACTTTTTCTTTGTTAAAGTATGATTTGTGTTAATTTTTATTGGTTATATTAGACAACATTGTCCATTGGTACCCAGGCCTTTTACATACTATGGGAAAGACTGTATATTAAACGTGGACTTTTGGGTTTGATTATTTCTCTAACCTTAACAAAGACCAGTTTAGTCCGAGATTCAGTCTGTAGTTGTAAATGCCTATTGTGCGCTAAGACAAATGTTTTATGTAGAAAAAAGAACTGTTTGCTGACTCGGTCAAGACGTGTCTCCTTTGCGTAGTGAGCATTTCTATGCTCTCACAGAACTGTATTTCTCCCTAATCCTGTGGGTTAGAGAGTTGAACAGACGAGCTGTAGGCATCACACAGCACCAGGGCAGTGGGCAAAAGTGGTCTTTTCTGCTGGATGTCATAGCTCATAGTCTGGTGGGCGTGGTCCTTCCTGCTGGATGTCATATCTCATAGTCTGACTGCTTGTGTCCCCCCACACCCCCCATGCTTTCTTGTGTCCCACAGGTGTTGTACAAAGAGAACCTTGGGAAAGGGATTCCGATCCCCATCACTCCAGAGATGGAGCGAGTGAAACACAATCAAGAAAACTTTAGTTCGGTATTTAAAAACAAAAAACAAAAAAAATCCCTTTGACTATTTTTAAAATGCTTTTTAAGACATTAATGACTAGAATTTTAAAATATAATTAACTCATCCCAGTTTCTAAAACATGACCTGTTTTGTATCCAACTTAATGCTGCCATTTCCCATGAGCCAGTTTCCTTGGTTAAACATTAACCTGATCATTAAAAGTATTCCAGCTTTAAAAAATAATAATAATAACACCCTCGATGTCTCGGCATCTGTGTTTACCTTGCTTTGGCAAATGTGACGTGAACACACAGCTTCAAAAGCACCATTCTGTGAAGATCTGGCCTCCGGCTCATTTCCTATCCTAACCTCACCCTCCCTGGCACCTGCATAGTCCTTTCCAAGTTCCCTTTTTAGCATCTTATCATTACTCTAGTTACCTTAAACATAATTATTCCCAATATGTCCACCCAGACTAAAAATTAAATACGCTGACTTCATTGGAAAGTCAATGAATGTATGTGTGAACCTTCCCATAGATGGTACTTCTAAAACTCAAACATCCTTTACCTGATTTATGGAAATAACTTTCTTGGTTTGGTTTCTACCTCCCGTTTTTCTCTCACAATGATGACAACTAATTTCTCCCTTTTGTGGTACTCTTTATTGCTTTGCTACAGAAGTGAGCTCAAACAACAAAAATAACCAACCCCCTTGACTGTCTTCATCTCCGCAGCTCCTTCCTGCAATCCTCTCCTCCTCCAGGGTGAAGCTTTTGGCATCCCCCCATCTCTAACTCCTCTTCCTCTTTGCCCTCCCACAGCCGGCTGCTCCACCAGGGAGGGAAAGTGACTGATGGCCTTTTGTTCTGCATGCCTCTTCTCATACAGGTGCTATACAAAGAAAACCTGGGGACAGGAACTCCAATCCCCATCACTCCCGAGATGGAGCGAGTGAAACAGAATCAAGAGAACCTTAGCTCGGTATTTTGGAAAGAAGCAGGGGGGCAGGGAGATGCCACTTAACTCCAGAACCAAGCTCATCATTAAGCACTCTTCCCTGCCTTTGCTTCTGATGTATCTTTGTAAAAGGATTTCCTTTCCCATCTGTTTGTTTGACTTTTTTTACTTTACCTGGTACTTTTAAACATTTTTTTTTTTAACAAAAAGAAGTAAATATTTTAGTTTTGTGGATAACAAAACCAAGTTCTAACCATCTCAAATCCCCGCATTTGCTTAGGAGGTACCAAGCTCACAAAGATGAGGGGGGAAAAGAACAGTGTGGATGACTCTAATAGCCTTTCCTAGCTAGCAGTTTATGTCCTTGCTTCTGTGACACGCAGCCTCCCAGCCCAGTAACCGCGTCCTTAAACAGCACACGGCAACTTGTCAGCATATAACTCCTGGCTCCTGTTAACGTGTACCAAAGAAGTTGATCTCGCCTTTCAATGAAATGTCATTTACCATTGTTTTCTCTGATAATTTCTCATCGTACAGGTGCTATACAAAGAAAACATGGGCAAGGGGACCCCTTTACCCATCACTCCAGAGATGGAGAGAGTCAAACACAATCAAGAAAATATTAGCTCGGTACTCTGACAAAAAAAGAAATATTAATCCTTTAGTGATTGTAAAACTACTTCAATGACAAAATAATTCCTATTAATCCTTTTAAAAGGCACCTTAAGTCTGGTCCATTTCTTGACTACATTTATCCTTCGTTCCTAGCCTTAACTTCATAACAAAATTGCTTTATTCCATTTAAAGTTCTAATACCGAGGTAACACACTTTCCTACAGAACATTCTTCTGCTCGCCTCTCCCCAGACTTACTCCTGCTCTACCCACGGTCTCTTTGTGTGCTTGACAAACTTGGGGGAACCTTGACGGGTGGAATAGGAGGTATAAGGGGGCTATTTATTGAATATTGAAGTCTTTGATGGTTTGGGGTTCACACCACCAGATTTGAATCTTTTGTGGTACAGAGGATCAGTTGGCAGGGCCTTCCACAGGCTAAGACAGGCTCTTACACTGAGGAGCCATGTCCCCAGCCCTACGATGATAGACATGGGCGGAGAGAGAGACCTTGGGAAAGTAGCTCCTCATCCTCTTCCATAGATAAAGATGTAAACTCGATCCAGTGGTGCTTTTCACATTTGAATAAGTCGCTAAAGAGGAAAGTGTCACAGAAAAGGCTTTTTGTCTTAGTGATCTTCATTTGGACTTTGTTGTCTTTATTCTGATCGTTAGTGCTAACTATAATGATCTATTTCCTTCAAGCTTGTGCTCTCTGGTAGTAATCTGTCAATCACTGGGGTATAAGGTTTGTGGGGACGTTAGTTTTCAGTAGAGAAGTTCTTGTTCAGCATTTTACACCACCTGAAGGTTTCTCCATCAGAATCACCTGGAAGCTGATTAAACCAGGTTTCTGGGTCTGACCCATGCTGCCTTCCTTTTGTCCATATGGAGTAGAGAACAGGCATTTTAATAAGTCCTCAGCTGACACTGACCCTCATGGGCGTGGAGAACTGCTAGAAGAGAATCCCTCCCTAGTGACGTGCCGTATCCTAAATCTCCCAGGTCACCTAGAAAGACACCAGGGAAGACACTGAGGTTGAGGATTTGTCAGGACACGTGTCTGTTGCTTTTCCATGCTGATAATGTAATTATTGAAAACATTTTTCATGGCTGATAAGTGTGAAATATTTAGTGAATTAAATAAGCAGACTACAAAAAGACCCATTAAACAGCTGTGGTATTGGGGCCACTTCAACCTCTGTAACTCATGGTAACTGGCCTTTAGATGATGTATCGGGACTGACAGTCACATACTAGGTTAAGTGATGGTAGGGCTGCGTCCTTTCTGGAACATTCTCACTTGGAATCTGCAAGTTTCAGGGCAAGCTTGTACCATAGAAACGTGTGTCTTGCGCTAACTGCAGTCAACTTCTCCCTTGCAAACACAGACTGCTAATCTAACCTCAGGGCCTAAATGATTTGGTGCCCAGGGCCTGACTGAAAGTTATGAAAGTTACTGTAGCATTCCGCTGCTTCTTCTGGTAATTGTAATCTCTTGTTGTTGTTGTTGTTGTGTCTCCCTTTGGATTTTTTGGATCCACTGGACTCCTGTAGGTTTTGTACAAAGAAAATGTGGGGAAAGCCACCCCGACCCCTGTCACACCGGAGATGCAGCGAGTCAAACGCAATCAAGAGAACATTAGCTCGGTATTGTCTTGAGAAATGGAAATGCTTCTGATTTTACAAAGTAACTCTTGCAATTTGATCTGCTCCTAATCCCATCCAAGGTTAAAAATCAAATGAAATGCCAGTTACGCTTTATCTCCTTTAAATATCACACACATTGGTCATTGCCATTAACTGTTTCTGCTGTTTTTCTGGGGAGCTATTCTCACTAATAGCAACAGGTTACGCCTAATGTTTCGCTCCGCTCCCCAACTGGATTTATGTTTAATAGTGAATATTGCCTCCTGGTGAGTGACTTTTAGGTACAACTTTGTTTCTCACAGGTGCTATACAAAGAGAACATGGGGAAAGCGACCCCCACACCCTTCACTCCTGAGATGGAGAGAGTCAAACGCAATCAAGAAAACTTTAGCTCGGTATTTGAGGGGAAAAATAAACCATTAAAATTCTAACAAGCCTGACCATCATGGCAATACCACTAATTCTTCTCATGGTGTTTCCAAGACTTGATACCTTTTTAAAATTCTTCCTTGGCCACTTAAATCCAACAATCCAACCTTGCTAGTTGACACTGAGTTCAAGCCTTTTATCTCTTGCTTTCTACTGTAACATGTTAATGGCTTTCTCCTCCTGAGGTGTTTCTCACACTGTGTGACGTTACTGAGCCATAACACCAGCTAGATTGATGACTTTTCAAAACTGTTTCTCCTTTTGCTTTCTGATGTCGGGATACTCTCTTGGCTCCTCTAGGTACTATACAAAGAGAATATGAGAAAAGCAACTCCAACCCCTGTCACTCCAGAGATGGAGAGAGCTAAGCGCAACCAAGAAAATATTAGCTCGGTATTTCCCGACTAAACAGAGCAGTGGGACAAGTTGGAATTAACATTTTAACACTTTGAATACAGGCCTTTGTTATTCAACTGAAAATGACACTAAAATTTAAAACAACAGATAATGCAACATCTTGGAAAATGTTTTAACATCGTAAAAATGTGCACTTCTTTCACTGAAAATTTACACTGAGATTAACACAGCTGTGTTTTTCCATTCCAAATGATCATACTAAACATACAATGATTGCCTCTGGTTTTCCTCCTCTTACACTTGACTCTGAGGTAGTTTTTCATAACCAGCTATAACAAATTGACCCCTAACATCTTCTACCTCCTGCTGTTATTTCTAAGGTATTTTATTAAATAGGTAATACCCAAAAATTACTATCTTCACTGTGATCTTCTTGCGTTTTGTATCTGGAAGACTCTGATTTTGGTTTGGGCATATTGGTTTATGTAATCTGGGCACTACCTAATGGCTACATGCTTCAAAGGCCAGATCTTTCAAAGTCCAGTCAATATCAGAGTTAATGCAAAATACCATCTACTATTCTGGCACTGGTATTGCAATTCCTATTCAGTTCAAGAGGCCACTTTCTTCCTCTTTTTCAGACTTACCCTGTGCCCCTTCTCCTTTGAAAATGAAAATATTTCATTTTCAAAGTCAAAACAAGTCTTGTGACTTCTGATGTAAGCCTTGCCTGTCCTTGTTCTGACCTGATTGATAAACTGCTGGTCCAATGTCTGGCCACCGTCTGTTGACTCAGACTTCCCTCACCAGTCCCTTCCATTCGAGGCTGTTGACATCTTTGAATTAGAAGAAAGCCATGCCCTGTGCTCACGCATGGTGTCTCCTCCACAGGTTCTTTATTCTGATAGCTTCCGGAAACAAATTCAAGGCAAAGCTGCCTACGTGCTAGATACACCAGAGATGAGGCGAGTAAGGGAAACCCAACGGCACATCTCAACAGTAAGTCGGGAATTGTTTTTTAAATATATTTTTATATGTATGTGTCTGCCCGTCTGTGTGTTTACTATGTGTGTGCAATGCCTGCAGAGGTCAGAAGGAGGGTATCAGATCTCCTGGAACTGGAGTTACATATGTTTGTGAACTGCCTCATGTGTGCTGGGAACGGAACTCAGGTCCCCTGCGAGAACAACACATGAACTTACCTGCTGAGCCATCCCTCCAGCCACAAGAGTTCTTTTTGATCATCTGGCCAGCCTGCTGGAACATGTTCAAACAGAGATCGGTCACACTGTCATAGTTTCATAAAGTAAATTCCTCTTTCAGGTGAAATATCACGAAGACTTTGAGAAACACAAGGGCTGCTTCACACCAGTGGTGACAGACCCTATCACTGAGCGAGTAAAGAAAAACACACAGGACTTCAGCGACATTAACTACCGAGGTATTCAAAGGAAAGTGGTAGAAATGGAGCCAAAACGGAATGACCAGGATCAGGACACCATTACAGGTAACCGACAGCAAAGCCACAGCTGTTCCAAACGGAAGGCAAGGACAATTCTGTGAAAGAAAGGCCCTTTAGCCAGTCTGCAAAGCTGAGGCCTCAGAGGCACCGGCTGCCATCTTTGTCCTTAGGCCAGAACCTGTGCTAAGCAGGAAGCCTAGCCCTCCTGTGACTGCCAGCACCCCGGCTTGGTTCTCAAGTTACAGACGAGTGTGAGAGCTTTTTCTTCCCTGACTGCTGGCTTGCCTTTCAGGTCTGCGCGTCTGGCGTACTAACCCGGGTTCAGTGTTTGACTATGACCCAGCAGAAGACAACATCCAGTCCCGAAGTCTACACATGATTAATGGTATGCACACTCCCAGAGATTCGTGCCAGAAACACCACCTTCTAGCAGACTAGAGTCAAGGAGCGATCCTTCCCTTCCCTTTTCATCTTCTGAGCTTGCTCACAGGCTCGTGGGCCAAACTAAGCATGCTCAGTTTAGGGAAAGATTTTGACAAACTGTCTCACTTCATGGCTCCTTCAGATGCCATTATTATCATTTCTGTATTTTCCTAAAGAGAGAAGTTAGTAAGTTAAAGAAAAGGTGATAATAAAATACATAGACAAACACATGTTCATCGGGAACATTTTGAACTATTTGTGTTAGGGGGATATTCACAAGTGTAGTGGCACATACTCATACTGTGTCCTCATAGAGAAGACAAACCATTGGGCCAGACATTGCTGTGTATTCCTTTAACCCCGTAATCGGGAGGCAGAGGGAAGCAGATCTGTTTGAGTTCGAACCTAACTTGTTCTGCACATTGAGTTCCAGGCCAGCTAGGGCTCCATGGGGAGACCCTACTTTCTGTTTGCTTGGGCTTTCTTTTCTTTTTTTTTTTTTTTTTTTTTTTTTTTTTGAGACAGGGTTTCTCTGTGTAGCTTTGCGCCTTTCCTGGAACTCACTTGGTAGACCAGGCTGGCCTCGAACTCACAGAGATCCGCCTGGCTCTGCCTCCCGAGTGCTGGGATTAAAGGCGTGCGCCACCACCGCCCAGCTTGCTTGGGCTTTCTTAAAGTAAAGTCTGCTGTGCTGTTCTTTAAGGGTTTACGCTGTAGTCTGTGGATAAAGAGAGACCTACCCTGACATACACAGTTTTAAGGTTGTACTCGCAATACCGTGGGACACCGGAAAGACACCTCCATCCATCTGGAAGTGAGGGAGGCATTTCTGGAGAAACTGAAATGTGACTGTGATCACTCTCTATTCACTGAAGCAAGCCAGGAGGAATGGGGTGGTGGGAAGGCCCAGTAGTTAAAGACAGACCCGAGTCTGACACTTCCTTCTGCTGCCCTTGGCCATTTCATCTCTTCTCTGAAAAGGAGAACAGCAGCTATACACTGGAAGAATCGTGTGTAAGGCAAAGAAAACCACTCAGAACTACGTTTGACAAAAACGAACAGCAGGATGGAGGCATCACTGCTGTAGAAACCTTATCTCTGTTGCCTGTCTCCCAGCCCAAGCTCAGCGCCGGAGCCGGGAGCAGTCTCGATCTGCCAGTGCACTGAGTGTCAGTGGGGGTGAGGAGAAGTCCGAGCACTCTGCGGACCAGCACCTTTCCACGTACAGTGATGGAGGCGCCTTCTTCTCGGCAACCTCGACAGGTACAAGTGGACGGTCAAGATGGGCGTGGTCCTGCAGAACAGTAATCCCCGCGTCTGGGAGGCTTTGGTGTGGGATTGCAAACCTGGGGCAGCCTGGGCTACATAGAGCCTTTGTCTCAATCAAACAAACGCAACACCAACAAAAAACAATGGATGCTGGGGACTGACAGCCATGAGGTCAGCTCACTGATGCTTACTAAGCAATGTTTTAAATTTAAAAGTTCATTACTTTTCTGAGAAAAGATTAGGATTGTGGAGTTACATGAAGCTACATGTTTAATTTTCATCATTTTACCAGCTCTTCTCTTCACAGGAGTCATTAATTGGAGTAAATACAACAGTGCTTGGTTGGTAACCACAGAGGAGCTGTCTACCACATGCCTTTACAAGCTGTTTCTTTTCCTCTTTGCAGCGTACAAGCATGTGAAAACCACTGAGCTCCCACAGCAACGGTCATCCTCAGTTGCCACCCAGCAGACGACACTGTCTTCTGTCCCATCCCACCCGTCCACGGCCGGAGTAAGTAAAGAGGAACGGACACAAATGACTACATTTGTGTATTTGTTTTTGTTTTCTTTTTCATTCTGATTATAACATGTATAAATGCATATAAATACATAAATACATCCTGCGGGGTCATGAAAGGTTGCTTATATGTATATGTATTTAGGGCTGACCACTTAGTATTAGATAACCAATTACAGGGCTCTTTCCAGACTGATTCTGCTCGATCATTAATTGCCTACAGCTCTTTAGGTAGGGGTATGGCCTTGTAAGATTTCTCCCAGTGGTTGAAGTCTTGTTTAGGCAGCCATATTGTTGAGGTTTCATGGCTGTGCCTTCCGTCACCTTTATATTAGGTACAATCCTGCAGCAGGCATCCTGGTCCTCGAGCTTCTTTGATGTGGGATAAGAGGTATACTCATCTGCAGGTATAAGGATAAGAAGAATGCAGTTAAGAGCTTGTACTGGTTTAGGACTGCCTGCAGTCCAGGTAGACAGCTGTTGGTTATGGCCAAGATATAAGTATCGTTATTGCCTTTTAGGAATACCTTGCTGTCCTGGTCATTTTTGTAGTTCATAAACATCACAGCTGGGTAGGTCTGCTGATCTCCTCCTTTGGCAGCTTGCATGGCACCTTCAGATATTGAGAGCTAGTCCTTAAGGAGGAGGCTTGGAGGTCACGTCCAGCTGGATTTCCGAAAGTCCTGTGTTTGAAGTGGGTGGTGTCTTCAGCAATAGGCACTTATTTTCCAATTATGGGGAACAATGAAGGGCAATAAGAATAACCCATATGGTGTGGCGGACCTCTTGGACTCCTCTATCAACAACTCCAAAGGAGGTTTTCATGCCTAGCACTAGAGTTTTTGTTAGTCTATGGCTCTTTGAGATAGCATTACCATTCCACTGACATCACTTCATTAAAGAAATACAATAATATATGTAATATTGTATTTATTATATTCTACATATGTAATTATAGGTAAACATAAAATGATTCCCGTGGTTTTCTTTATCCCGCCTCCCCTCTCCCCAGCTAAAGCCCTCCCCTCATTTTTCCCATCCCCCCAGTCAGCACCTGTGTCCTGCTGTTCCCGTCTCTAGAGCCCCTTGTCTCCACTTCCCTGGTTTCTGCAGTTATTCCAGGGTGTGTACACACACACACACACACACACACACACACACACACACACACACACACGGAACTAGGATCCATAAATAAAAGAAAACATGTGGCATGTGTCTTTCTGGCTGTAGGTTACCTTACTCAGGATAATATGTAGTCCATCCATTTACCTGCAAATTTCATGATTTTTTAGCTGAATAGTATTCCATTGTGTATATGTACATTTTCATTATCCACGCATCAGCTGAAGAATGTTTAAGAATTTGCAGTTCCAGGCTATTGTTGAGTAGAGCAGCAGTGAACGTGGATGAGCAAGCATCTGCAGCGCAGGATCATCAGATAGATACTTTGGGCACATGCCAAGGAGTGATGGAGATAGCTCATAAGGTAGATCTATTTTTTTAAATCTATTTTGAGGATTCTCCACACAGATTTCCAGAGTGTCCATGTATTCTGGATATTAATCTTCTATAAAATGTATAGCTGGCTAAGATTCTCTTCCACTCTGTGGGCTTGAACATTTCATTTGCCACGCAGAAACTTTGCTGTTTGATGAGGTCCCACTTGTCCATTGTTGGCCTTTACTCCCGGGTAAATGGATCTTACTCAGAAAGTCCTTCCTTTATCTACATTTTGAAGGGCACTATCTACAGTTTATTCTAGCAGTTTCAACATTCATATTTCATATTGAGGTCTTTGATCCATCTGGAGTTTACTTTTCTGCTGGGTGATAGAGACAGGTCTAATTTTATTCTTCTACATGGGGACATTCAGTTTCCCCAGCCCCATTTGTTGAAAATGTTGTGCTTTCTCCAATGTGGTTTTTGGTTCTTTGTTCAGATATCAAATGGCTGGAGTTATGTGGACTCATGGTCTGATATTGTTTTGTTTCATTGAGCCATACGTCTATTTTTGTTCCAGTACCACTCTATGTTTATCACTATAGCTCTGTAATAGATCTTAAAACCTAATGGTGGTCCCTCTAAACTTGTTCTTTATGCTCAGGATTGCTTTGGCTATCTGGGGGTCTTTTGTGGTTTCATATGAAATTTTAAGGTTCCCCCCGGAGGGGGGGGGTTGATTAGGACTGCATTGAAGCTGTAAACAGCTTTTGGTAGGATGACCATTTTAACAGTAATAATCCTACCAATCCATGAACATGGGAGGTCTTTCCATTTTCTGGTGTCTTCCTCAATCTTTCTTCAGTGATTCAAGTTTGTATAATAGAGGTTTTTCACCCCCTTGGCTAGGTTTACACCAAGATATTTTTTGAGGCTATTGTGAATAGGAATACTTCTGTGATCTCTTTCTCAACCTGCCTGCTGCTGTTGGCTACCAAGGTTTCTGAGTTGATTGTGTATCCTGGCACTTTGCTAAAAGTGTTGATCATTTCTACAGGTTTTCTGGTAGAATTTTTGGGATCAAAATGTAGTATCTGCAAATAAGCATTGACTCCTTTTCCAACTTGCATCCTCCAATTTCCTTCTCATCTTACAACTGTAGCTAGTGCTTCAAGACTGGATTTGCCAACTACAGCCTTTTTGAGGTATATTGCCTCCAGTCACACTCCCTAAAGCTTTTATTGGGAAGACATGTTGGATTTTTTGTTGTTGTTTTTGTTTTTTCAAGACAGGGTTTCTCTGGTTAACAGCAGCCCTGGCTGTCCTGGAACTCAATCTGTAGACCAGACTGGCCTCAAACTCACAGAGATCCACCTGCCTCTGCCTCCTGAGTGCTGGGATTAAAGGCATGTGCCCCCCCCCCAACCAGCACTGAATTTAGTCAAAAAGACTTTCTGTATCTATTAAAATAAGCATGTAATTTTTGTCTTAAAGTCCATTTATGTGACTTATTATATATTTATTGACTTACATATATTGAATTATCCCTGCATCTCTGAAATAAGTCAACTTGATCACGTCATCTTTTTGATATGTGCCAATACCTGTAGGTATTGTATTAAAGATGTCTGCCTCCATACTCTATTGGCCTGTAGTTTGTATTACATTGTTTTATCTTTACCTAGTTTTTGTATTACAGTGATACTCGTTTCATGGAAGGAATGTGGAAGTGCCCTTCTCTTTCGTGTGTGTGTGTGTGTGTGTGTGTGTGTGTGTGTGTGTGTGTGTGTGTTTCACTAATGTGCTATTTAATCTCCATGAGTTCTAGATTTTTATAATTACTAGAAATTTACTGATGATTTTAAGCTTCATTACATTGTGGTCAGAACAGATAAATGAAATTATTTTAATTGTTCTGAATTTGGTTTGTAAGAATTGATTTGTCTCAGGATGTGGTCTATTTTAGAGAACCATCCATGGGCTGCTGGGTAGAATGTGTATTTTTTTAGTGTCAGTTGGAATATTCTGTTGATATCAGGCCTATTTGATGTATAAGGGCATTCAATTCAGACTTGTTTTTTTTTTTAATCCAGATAACCTGTCCCTTGAAAAAAGTAGAGTAGTGAAGTCACCTGTTATTACTGAGTTGGGAGTTAATCTTGTCTTTAATTCCAGAAGTACACTTTTTATGAAATTGGGTGTGCCAGAGTTTGGCACAATATATGTTTAGAAACATGGTGTCTTCTTGGTTGTTCCCTTGATTAGAATGAAGTTTGAAGTCTATTTTGTCAAATACTAGGATAGTTCCACCTGCTTGTCTCCTACCTTATTTGTTGAAATACTCTTTTCCATCATTTTACTTTAAGGTGGTACCTATTTTTTAGAGCTTCTTGTAGACCACAGAAATATGTATTTTGTCTCTTAATTCTTCCAGCTCACCCAGTTCTCTTGATTAGAGAATTGAAGCCATTCGTACCAACTTTGGGGGTGGAGTTGCTCGCTGTCTGTGTCTTGGTCCTAATTTGCACTTCGTTCGTTCTGCCCCTGTAGCCTCTCGCCTGTTCTTATTCTTCAGACCAAAATATTGCTTCCAATAGTGTCTGTCAGGTTGGCTTGATGGGTCAGTAGGCGGTCACTGAGCAGTCTCTGGCTGTAAACATCCGGGAGGTGGATTTTGTTTTATACAAGCTGATCAGTTGTCCATAAACCTCGGTAGGATACCTGAGAAAAGCTTGGCCATCAGTCTCAGCCTAGCCCATGTGGGGACTGGCTTTGTCTTGGAGTCATTGGTATGACCACGCCATGTCAACAATACATTCACTCAGGACTTACTCTAGTAGGACGTCCTCTGTTCCCTACAAGCCTCTTTTCTTCATTATACTTTCACCATTGATTTGTATGTATGTAAGCATTTCTCCCATACTTACTTATGTGCACATGAATGCAGAGGTCAAAATGGCCACTGGATCTCTTGGAACTGGAGTTACAGGCAGTTGTGAACCACTACTTAGGTACCAGGAACTGAACCCAGATCCTCCAAAAGAGCAGTTTCAACACTGAGCCCTCTTCAGCAAGAAAAATCATTAGGTAGCTTGAGAGCGTAAGTAAGAATGAAACTTCTTGCCTGGCGGTGAGGTACATGCTTTTAACCCCAGTACTCAGGAGGCAGAGATAGGCAGATCTCAGTGCATTTGAGGGCAGCCTGGTCTACAGAGCAAGTTCCAGAACAGGGCTGTTCCACAGAGAAACCTTGTTTTGGGGGGGGGGGGGGAAGTGACCCATCTTTTCCTGTTTCCCTGACTGTTCACTCATACACCTCCTTTGGGCAGGTGTTTATTCATAACCTTAGCATCTTAGATAATACTTCTGGTTCCAGGCATAAACTCATCAGCATATGATCTGCAAATATTTTATAAGGTTTTTGTTTTGTTATTGGTTTTTTTGTTCTTTTGTTTTGTTTTTTGTTTGTTTTTTTTGTTTTCAGAGACAGGGTTTCTCTGTGTAGCTTTGCGCCTTTCCTGGAACTCTCTCTGTAGCCCAGGCTGGCCTTGAACTCACAAAGATCTGCCTGCCTCTGCCTTCCAAGTGCTAGGATTAAAGGAGTGTACCACCAACACCCGGCTTTGTTATTGGTTTTTGTTTGGTGGTAGCTGCACAATCTTTTGTCATTAAATTTATCAAAAAGGTCATATGCTCTTACCAATATATGCTATTTTCCTTGTTTTCATTCCCATGAATAGAAAATCTTCCGTGCCATGTATGACTATATGGCTGCAGATGCAGATGAAGTGTCCTTCAAAGATGGAGATGCTATAGTGAATGCTCAGGCGATTGATGAAGGCTGGATGTATGGCACTGTGCAGAGGACCGGCAGGACCGGCATGCTCCCAGCCAATTACGTGGAAGCTGTTTAAGTACTTCAAGATCTCCATCAGTTTGCAGTGTCTGCATCTTGCAGGCAACATTTCAGGAGACTTCAGTGTGTCCATGCTCTCAACCTGCCTAATGTTTTCACCTATATCAATATCACTTAATGTATTACCATCTCTTCTGTAGAAACCTGAGTTATTCTCCATGAAACCAAACATTAATTCATCTGTTCAATTCTTAAGCTAGACTTAGATTCATTCTTTTCTAGATTTACACATGAAACTAAAGACAGTAAACATGTAAACGCTCATTTTGAAAATTACCACTATCAACTCTTCTTTCTGTTTCAAAGTAAGTTGAAATTCACAATAGAATTTTTAAAAGTTTCTGTAGTGCTATGTAACCAAGTCTTTCCTAATTATAAAAATGTTTCAACATTATTCTGGACATGCCAAGCAATAACAGAAAAACAGAAGAATCACTTTTCTCTTGTTTACTAAGTGCTAATGCTTGTGCTTCTAAACTTGTTTCTGTAAGTTATAAAGATGTCAACATAAACTGGAAACTAATAAAATCTACAGTTCTGCAACAAACTGCTCCTGGGCTAAACTCTGATATAAAGTCCGATTTGAAAAGTTACCTACATTTGGGGCTGCAGCAGTGGATTGGTGGCTAAGCAGCACTGGCTGAGCCAACTTTTGGGGTTGGTATTAATCCATACAATTTCAGCAAACTTCCCTTAAGAGCTCTTAAGACAGACCTGTGGG
The DNA here is from genome assembly GCF_049852395.1 of Peromyscus maniculatus bairdii. NCBI lineage: Eukaryota > Metazoa > Chordata > Mammalia > Rodentia > Cricetidae > Peromyscus > Peromyscus maniculatus. Next base: position 30,531,037 of record NC_134855.1, on the reverse strand, counting down.
ATGCAATATTAACTTGGGACTCCTGCTGCCTGAATGTAGCAGAATGACAATATGGGCAAACACTTGTTGTGAAGGAACAAGAGGTAGAAAGAACCAGTAATGACTACCTGACCACTTGTTTTGTTTACAAAACATCCTTCTGGAAGATTCAAAGACTGTCCCTATAACATGATAGCTACAGTAATACAGCTGTCGGAAGCAGGTTCTTTTAGTTGCTTTTTGTTTTTGGCAGTGCTAGAGATCAAATCATGGGTCTTGGGCGTGCTAAGCAAGTACCCCCTTTCCCCTCAAGTTTCTTAACATATGCATCAGAGACAAGGGGTTGAGTACTTCAGCACAAATCACACACTTGTGAACACATGACTACAAGCAACTTGGGAAGGAAAGGATTTATTTGGCTTATACACAATGGTGGTTTGAATAAGATGTTCCCAATAAAGCTTGGGCATTTGAACAGTCTGGCAGCTGTTGGTAAGGATTAGAACATGTTGTCTTATTGGAGGTGTGTCACTAGAGGCTGGCCTAAGGTTTCAAAGACCTCCCTCCATTCCCAGTGTGTGATGATATATTTGTAATCTAAGAAAGAAAGCTTGCCTGAAGATCAGAGGACAGAGCCCACCAAGGTCAGGCAGTGGTGGCACACACCTTTAATCCTAGCACTCAGGAGGCAGAGATCCATCATCTCTATAAATTTAAGGCCACACTGGGATACAGACTAATCTAGTCTAAAAAAAAGAGCTGAGCCAGGTAGTGGTGGCACACACCTTTAATCCCAGCACTGGGAAGGTTGAGACAGGAACTAACTCTTGCTGAGGCCCTTACAGGCTGAGGAGTTGATGAGGCTGTGGCTTGCTCTGCCTGCTTCTCTGATCTTTCAACTTTCACCCTGCTTTCTGGCTCTGGGTTTTTATTATAAGACCATTTAGGATTCGAGCAACACCAGTGCACTTTGCTTCCTGTTTATGGATCAGGATGTGAGTTCTCCATGCCTGCTTGCCACTATGTTCTCCACGATAATGGTGATGGACATCAATGCCTCTACAATTGTAAACTCCACTTAAGCCTCTTTAAGTTGCCTTGGTTATAATATTTTATCATAGCAACAGAAAAGTAACTGATACACATCAGTCCATCACTGAAGAAAACCAAGGGAGCAACTCAAGCAGAACTTGCAAGCAGGAACTGGAGCAGAGACCACCATGAAGAACTCTACTTATTGGCCCGCTCCTCATAGTTTGATCTGCCTGTCTTTCATGTGACTAGGGACCACGTGCCCAAGAGTGGTACCACCCAAAGTAGGCTGGGCCTCCCACCTCAATCATTAACCAAGAAAATGCCCCCCACTGACTTGCCTGCAGGCTAAACTGATATGAGTATTTTACCACTGTCCAAACTGGCACATAAATGAATGCAGTATTACACAACACCTTCTCTCACTATTTAATAACTACAGATTTAGAAGTCCATGGAACCCATAAAACAGAATAAACCAGAAACTTTATAAGGCAATCCTGAGAAATGGGGGAGGGGCAAGAGAGGATCATATTATCCTTACTCAGATCTCAAACCACAGATGTTAAAATCAAGAAACAAAAGTAAACACTAGAAATTAGTTTTTATACTTTTATTTTAAATAAAAGTACATTTTAATAACCAGTCTCAAATGGCAAAATATTACAGCCAACTCTCAATGACTCATGAGAAGTTTTACTATATGAAACAAAGACTCAACAGTAAGCAGGACTGCCTGCTACTTCCAAGACTGTGAATAACACCCCAACCTCACACAATAGTGCCCTTATTTCTCATCTGCTAGTGTAGTTAAAAATGGAATTAACAGGTATTCGTTAAATTTTAATTTAAAATTATAAAAACTCATCAAATATACTTCGAACGTAAAAGTGAACTTTCACCAAGGGCAGCAAAATATCAATGACTGGCTTGAATTCTGTTAGAGCTATCCACAGAAAGAGTGTTTACAATGGACTGAAAGCCACTGCTAACATACCAACACAGGAAGCAAGCTGCCAAATTGCACATTATTTCATAGGTAGAACTTAGTCTCACCTGCTCCTGCCTCGGACCAAAGTTCCCTGATAGCAGGGCAAGCACATGACATGCTTAATGGTTCAAAAACAGTGTACTCAGAACTCGAGAAGAGTATACTGAGGAACTAGCTGTTTCATAGCACATGTGTATACTATGAACAGCAGTAAAGCAATTGCAATCAGACCTTTAGAAATGAAAACTATTGTGGTTCAGAGAAAAGTTGTCCAACTGACCACATACCAAATATGAATAAAACTGTTCTCTGTAACAAGAAATGACAAACTCTTACATGAAGAGGCAAACATTGCCGGGCAGTGGGGGTGCACACCTTTAATCCCAGCACTCCAAGAGGAGGAGAAGGGCAGATCTCTGTGAATTCAAGGCCAGACTGGTCTACAGAATCTACAAAGGTGGGTTCAGAACAGCCAGGGCTGTTAAGAGAAACCATCTCGAAAAGCCAAAAAACCAGAAATAGGCAAATACTTGAGGACTGTATGTAGGCCTGTCTCATAAATTTAACAATTATCAAAATAGGAAAGCAGCCAAACACAGCCTGACTGCCACAACACAACTATTTCTGGATAAGATAGGATGTCCTATTTTTCATCTGCTTCAAAGTATTTTTGAAAAAAAAATTCTTCTCAATGATTTTAAAACAAAGAACAGGAAGTGGGGCTGGGAAGATGGCTCAGTGGCTAAGAGCACTGGCTGCTCTTCTAGAGGATCCAGGTTGGATTTCCAGCACCCACATGGCAGCTCAGAACCATCTAGAAGATCTGATGGCCCCTCTTCTGGCCTCTGTAGATACCACATGCAGATGGTGCACAGACATGAATGCAGGCAAAACACCAACATACAAAAATAGTTCAAAACAAAACAAAAACTGGAGGTAAGACAGTTTGCTCTGTGCTATGACTAGAATACCCTGCTGTACTTTGGTTCCTATCAATTCGTTTCTTAGAAAATCCTTAGTCTATAAAGAAAATGTTTTAGACTTATTCAATTATTCGCAGAGGTAATTTTAACGATCTATTTGTTTCATGACATTATATTGAACATCCTAGGTATGTATCTTTGAAGAACCAAGGCTTCCTTTTAGCCAGACATTTACAGCTGGGAGTGTAGGCAAAGTAGTGAATGAATGTTCTGTTAACATTTGTTGAAAACAGGGTCTTTTGTGTCCTTGAACTCTCGCTCCTCCCATCTCTTCCTTCCAAGGCTAAAATTATAGACACAAGCCACAATACCCTCTTGATTATGTATTTTAAAATAGTCACTCATGTTACTCCTGCAAACCAACTCCAGTACTGTTTTAATGAAAAGCTCTCAGGAACCAATGGCTATTTTCAAAATACAGGAGGACTGTTTGTCCTTACACGAAATGGCTTTAACATCAAACTTTTGGCTGAGTATGATACACAGTTAAAGCCTATACTGAGAAGTCGGAGGCCAGTGTGGTCTACCCAAGGAGCCAAGTGTACAACAAAACACTGTCTCAAATGGTCTTTTGGTTGAGGTTAGAGGATTGCCCTGAGTTTGAGGCCAGCCCTGGCACTTAAGTAAAACTATCTCAAAAACAAATTCACCTGTTTTCCTCTCCTCACTGCATCACTTCCTGTGCATTAATAAGCATATATTTGATGTTTAAAAGTTGGTTTTATACTCAATTGTAAACCAGCAAAGACAACATTTCTTCTGCTACAACCGAAGCATAAAAGTTACACGGGAGAGGTTGTTCTTTTTGACATCAGCAGTTTAAAACGTTGCCTGGATTTTCAAATCACATTAAGGGCTCATATTTTATACCACTGGTACTTTCCAGGAATGTAAACATCTACAACACAGGTTATGTCAGCATTTAATTGAAGGTTTTAGTATATAAAGAAAAAAATGTAACAAAATTGTACCATTTCCCATCTATTCCAAGAACTTAGATTCTGTAGGAGCACTTTAACAAAATAACTACAGATCTGAAATTTGTAAGACATAGACTTTAATGGATGCTTCCAAAGAGCAAATATAAAGCCAGGAACATAACAGAACCATTAACTGAGTGATCAGAAACTGCAAAATGAATTAACATGCCTATAATCAAAACATTTGGGAGGCTGAAGCAAGTGTTGCTATGGGTTTGAGACTAATTGGTCTACACAGTGAGTTCCAGGCCAGCCTAAATTAGTTACGATAATAAATGCAGGCTTCTGCCCCCAACCAAGTGTCACCCCCATAATGCCCACAATTGCAGTTCTATAGCCTGCTGACGTGGCTGACCAACTGGCTGAAGTCAACCTTAATAATGAAATGAACCCCGAGCCTTAGTCAAAGCTGAAAGCAAGGCCAATAAGGGGCAGTGTTATCTAATAACTTCCATTGACTTCAGAACCAGCACTTTATTTTCAAATTTTTACCTTAAACCAAACAAAACCCTCCAATTAATATTTATAAAACATAATCTTGAATTATATATTTTAAGACCCTAAAATATATAAAACAGGTTCTTGTTCTGTACACTAGGTTGGACTTAGCACAAAGCAATTATCTGCCTCAGCCTCCCAAGTATTCCAATTACAGGCACAAGCCACCACGTCCAGTGTCCAACTATTAACATTTTAAATTAGTGACATTCTAATGACCCTTAAATATGTAAGTGGATTCTTAGCTACTTTCAAATTGTACTGAAAAAAACAAGAATCCAAAGGCAATGTCTGTCATTCAACAACTGTGCTTTTAATCTTTAGATTTAAATTCTATTTAAAAACTGTATTAACCTGATTAAGTGAGCTCATTGCTCACTATTTGAAATGCAAAGACCCTGCAGTATTCAGCAGTAGTTTAACTTGCTGAAACAGAGCAACATCTTCAGTAATAAGCTCAGTTTGAACATCAAAATCCACTATGTTCAGACATGAAAAATTAGATGCTTTTCATACCACTAGATTCTTTTAAAAAATTAAGATGGTTCAGCAGTTAACAACAGCATTTGCTGCCCTTTCAGAAGACATGGGTTTGATTCCACAGGCTAGCTCACACCTGTCTATAATTCTGGTTTTCCCAGGGATCAGATGCCTTCTTCTGGCTGTCATGGGCACCAGGTATGTACATAGTACACATATACACATGCAGGCAAAACACTTATGCACAGGAAATAAGAACAAAATTTTTAAATTAATTTTATTTGTGTGTGTGCACTGCACATATAGAGGCCAAAGGACTACTCTCCTACCATGCGGATCTCAGGGACTGAACTCAAGTCATAATCAGATTTCGTGGAAAGCACATTGTATCTTCTGGGCCACCTAGCCAGCTCTTGATTTGTTTCAATACATATAACAATTAGGGCATCACACTGGAATGTCAATATTTGTTTGTTTTTTTAATTAAGCATTAGAAAAAGTCTGAAGAAGGGGTTTCATGTAAAAGTAAAGCAATACATTGGAGTCAACTGAGAAATATTAATGCTTTTTGCTATTTTAGGAATTAATGTGGAAATCTGCTCAAAAAAAGTTAAGCCAAGAATACTGAAAGTAAACTGACCCAACTTTATATTTTCCATAAACTGACCAATGGTACCAACCAATATTTTAAAACACAATTTCCTTGAACTACAACTCAGATCTGCGCTTTTATTAAATTCAGAAATTTAAGCAAATCATTTTGGTCACATTTCCTGCTACACTTTGAGCTCCCTAAGAACTCTGCTGTGCCTACGAGTGAGTAGACAAGGGTTAAGGAATGTAGTTTGTGAAATGAGCACTCCAACCACTCCCCACAAACTCCTGGCTAATCGATACTACTCACTGAATGTTGATGCACACCTCTTAATGCTTAATGTATCGACTGACAATGCAATCCACCATTATCAATGTTTTTAAAAGACAGTCTTTTCCTCATTAGTTATTGACTTCTAAGTCCTTAAAAGTCCAACAGTTCCAGAATTCTTAAGATGATCTTTGTAGGTAAATATACTTAGATCTAAAAATATCTGTAGTTACTTATGAATGAAAAATGATACTAACTTTATTTACCAGGGGCAGCAGGGGAGGGAGGGGTGTCTCTGTTGGAAAAAAAAAAAAAAAAAAAAGGTCCAGACCTTAAACTACAAACAGTTCGAATGTCTAAGCAGAGATTGAACTGAATTTGAACTAAGATCACCCATTGATTTTATTCAAAAAAACAAGCAAGATATATCCTTTGGAAAACATACAACACAGCCAGGCATGGTAACAAACACCTGTAATCCCAGAACTCTGGAAGGCAGAGGCAGGAGGATCATAGAAGTTCAAGGCTAGCCTGGGCTACACAGAGAGACCACATCTCCAAAAAACAAACAAACAAACAAACAAAAACAAAAAACAAAAACCCACAACCCACAGGTGCAACAAATATATGAAGTTAGGCACTAACTATCTGGTAAAATTTACAAACTGTTTAGTTATATATCCTATTTTTTTTTTAACTAGACAAAACATACATATAAAAAGGGCAGTTTCAAATTTCTTCCAAGTTTAGTTTTCAACATATGTGATTAAACCAGGTATCTCTATGTCTTATAGTACAATCTGCAATGAAAATATCCAGGCTAACTCTCCATTAAGAAGAAACATAGGCACGTTTTCTAGTGGCTTGGGATCCTCTTCCAAAACCAAAAGAAAAAGAAAAAAAAAAAAAAAAGTAGTGGCATGTAATATTTTTTGGTTCTAATAATTTTAATTATTCTGGACACTTTAGAAAATAAACTCATGTTTTAACTAAATACAAAACTATCTGTTGCTTTATTTGTAGATACAGACTCCTACAAATATCCACAGTACGTCATGAAGCATTTTTAATATCCATATGGATATTTTGATATTAAATATATACAAAAGTTTCTATTAAACAAAACAATGGTATTCACATGAAGCTGCAGAAACTCGTGCAATTAACGAAGGCTGAACTTTATAAATTAAAAAACACTGTCTTTTATACATAATGTACAAAGTCATGCATGTAAGAGTGAACACTATACCTTATAAGAGCACATTTTCACAGGCAAATGCTGCTGCACAAATATTTGCCAATGCCAAATGAATGGAATGTTAGCAATTAAGCGTTAATTTTAACTCACAACAAATTGAAAATTGGTATTTCTCTCAAAGGTTTTCTACAGGTGTTATATGAAAGAAATGCTCTCATTCTTTTGCATCTCAGTACAGGTGTTTCACCAAGCACAACAAATATAAATATTTTTGAAAAAGTATAAACACCTTTATCAGTTCAAGTGTAAATAAAACTTTTCTATCTTACTTAAAATATTTGTATGAGCTACACCAAAATATGCATGAGCTAATGTATGAAAAAAAAAAGTATGTATATCTTGTTTGCTTTCAAGTTTCAGTAACATTTAAATTTCTTTTAAAAAAAAAACTATGTATACTGGCCAAGAAAATACAGTAGGGAATATCTTTACTAATGAATTTATAAAACTGACCTAATAATTCATTGTCTTTCAGGATTTGATATCTTATCAACTCTGCAAAGTTTCCTCTTTAAATGGTGCAGGTATTTCTAAAAGCCAAAAAATAAAATCTGGTGGTGAAAAAACTTTCCATTTTCTTAAAATACTAAGAATTTTCATGGACTGGTGATCTCCAACGTGACTGTAGATTTCTTATTATAGAGTTTGCCATGGTACCAAGTTTCTCATGCATTTCAAATAGCTGGCTTCCAGAGTAACTGTACAGATCTTCTGAATCCAGTTGAAGAGCAAGAGCACTAATTTGTGCCACAAGATTTTTAGACAATGGGGTATCCACGGTTACAGGATCAATCAAATCTAGGAGAAAAACAAAACGCCACATTAAATCGCCACCAATTTTTAAAAAATAATTTGTATGTATCTCCAATCAAAATGAAAAGGAGAGAAAATAGGCTAAGGTACACTTGCTCAAGAAAATGCCAGAAAAAAAAATCTACCACATCTTATTATTCTGTATATGATATAACTGAACAAAATTTCAACATCCTTATCTACATCTTGATGGACTAGAAAACTGACACAATAATTAGAGAAAACCAACTAGACACACTAAAATTAAATAGGTTTTCCCCCCACGTACTTAGAATGGGGGATAAGGCACAATTTGGTGAATTAACAGTCATAGTCAAAGTAAAACAAAGTATTGGGCTGAAGAGATGTCTCAGAGCTTAAAAACTTGTTCTTCCAGAAGACCAGGATTCTTCCCGCATCCACATGGCAAATTACAATTGTCTCTAATTCTAGTTCCAGGGGATCCAAAGCATATAAATACATGCAAGGCAAAAATGTGTATATTCTAAAAATAAACATTAAAATTTTTCTTAACTGTAAAAGTGTGAAGTAAGTTAAGTTTTTTTCAAGAAAGTTTGTCTTCCAAAAACACCTATCATGCTTGGCTAGCATACCTGAGGCAAGCTTTTCTTCATCAGCTGAGAGGGGCTTGCTTTCTACTCCATTTACTGCCTTCTCAGAAATATCAAAAACTGGAATCTCTTCAAGTCCACGAGATTTCATCTTGATTATAAATTTACAAACAGTAACAAAGAGAAATAACAAAACTTATTTTTAACTGGAATGACACGAAATGCCCACAGTCTATATAATCAACTCAGTTAATACTGTTTAAAAAAAACCACTACTACTAACTACACAAAAATAGTATCACAGTAGGTATGGTGGAGCAATTCTGTCATCCCAGCACTCTGGAAACAAATGCAGGTGGATCGGTAAGTTAAGAGGCTAACCAGGGATATACAGTGAGCCTTGACCCAAAGTGTTTCCTCAAAGAGCATAAAAATTTATAATACATAATTTCTTAGGAAACATAGTAACAGTAGCTGATAAACTTAATTACCCAAGTTCTGAAATGTAGAAAAGGCTACTCTTAGCACAATGGTTATCTTTTATTTTCAAAGCTACAAACAGCTCACTGGCAGAGCACTGTCCAGCATGAATGAGGTCCTGGTCAAGGGCCAAATCCAGAATAAACTCATAAGGTATTCCCAGGTTTCATGGACCACTGCTCACAGAAATTACTGTTTAAAAAGTTGTCATAACAACAATCCCATTCAATGGCACAAACAAAACAAAAACTGTCACATAAAAACTGTAGAAGGGCTGGGCGGCAGTGGCACATGCCTTTAATCCCAGCACTCGGGAGGCAGAGCCAGGCCGATCTCTGTGAGTTCGAGGCCATCCTGGTCTACAAAGCGAGTTCCAGGAAAGGCTAAGAAAACCAAAGGAGAAAAGCAAACCATAAGCTCATCAGTTGAGTAATAGATTTAAAAAAAAATGTGGTATATCCATGGAATACTGTTCAGCCATAGAGTTAGATCCTAACATATTAGTAATAATTATAAAACTAGAAACCTAAGTTTAAACAAAGAAGTTAATTAACAACCATAGCTTGTGGTGTTCCAATATTTAAGTATGTCCAGAGTAGGTAAGCCTATAGAAAAAGCATATGCTGTGGGTGCCTAGGAACAAGGGATGGAAACGAAGCATGACAGATAATACGTTCACTCCCTTCTGACCTCTATAGGGTTCTGCAGGCACGTGGCACATATGGGCACATGCCCACATACACATACACACAAATTAAAAAAAAAAAAAAAAAAACTTTTGGAAAGAGAAAATATTTCAAAAATTCTACCTGTGAGACTGCAAATTAATAGTATAGATTCTGGGTTTTGGTTGCTTTTATACAATTAACATGTCAACAAAATGTTCTCCAGTATCAGAAATTTAAAAAAAATAAAAAATCAAGTAGTTTCAAGAATACAGTACACATAGAACACACCCCAAAGAGGTAGTAAACCACACTTTAAGGAAACCTAATAGACAGTGGTTTTTACCCTTAAATAGTCTAGTTTTAATTTATCCACAATTCTAATACTATCAATGAATAAGTCACGACCCCTCATATTACGTATAAATACTTTCTGCCAAGTAAAATTCTCGTGGGGGGTGGGGGTGGGGGTTAGAATCTAAAATCTGTCCTAAGCTATATATATACATTTAAAAAAAATGTATAAATCTGCAATAGTCTTAGACACGTTTAGATTTGAGAACCTAGGTTTCAGGAATACCTAAATAGCCATGAAACAACCAGCTGGTAGCAATGAAAAAGGAGAAAAGATAACAGATTTCGAAAAATAAAATTTAAAAGTGAATCTAGGGTATAGTACATAAAAACAGAACTAAGTAAAGGAACAAACTTCCCAGTGAGATACAGAAGGGGTTTTAAACAAGTCTAAATGCAAGCTTTTATTACTGTTGGTAGAGCACTTGTTGCTGGTTTTTGCCCCCCTTTCTTTTTTTAAGGCAAGGTCTTGCTTATGAAGTGTCGATCCAAATGTCTCTACTTCCTAAATACTGAGATTAGAGAGGCATGACACCACTCCCAGCTGGATCACTTATTAAAATACGACTCTTGGGCTGGAGAGATAGCTCAGCAGTTAAGAGCACTGGCTGCTTTTCCCGAGAACCTGGGTTTGTTTCTCAGCACCCACAGGGCTGCTCACAAACATCTAAACATCTGTAACTCCAGTTGTTCCAAGGGATCTGATGCCCTCTTCTGGCTTCTATAAGCACTGCACACATATGGTACATAGATAGACACTCAGACAAAACATTCAAATAAAAAGATTTTACCTGTTGCTCATGGTACACTCTGAGAGCCTTTTTTACATTAAACACCTTTGGAGAGCGAATAGGAAGAGTTTTTATTTCTGATGCTGTAAGAGTACTCAAATCACCAATTGTCTTTATGTTCTTGGCTCTGATAAGTTGTCCTAGACCTCTTGCCCTTTTGAAGAGAAGAGAGAAAACATAATTATGCTTTTATTGCTAACTAACCATCCGTGAGCACTTATCCACTTCAACTCAAAAGAGTATTTATATAGTCTACCTAGCCCACACAATGTGATGGGCAACTATCTGGGGAACTTAAAATTTGAATCCTATGTGTCCCTAGCTTAAGAAATCATGGAAATCTAGAATTCTATTTTCTACACTTTAGTAACAGCATAGATGTTGCATTTATACAAAGACAGGCACAACAGGGATGGGAAACTCATTTTCGCATCAAGCTTTCTTTCTGTCTATGGCTCAGGTCCTCCTCTTTTTTTTTTTTTTAAAAAAAAAAAAAACCTATCCTATCCTAGACCCTTTTTAATATGACTTCCTTCTAACTTCTATGTGCATGTCTGACACAATTCTTAAGAGGAATATAGAGAATGTATTACTAGGGAATTATGCCATGGTTCATCAAGCTATTAATTAAAGAAATTATCTCGTTTCACAAGCATGTTATGTGCAACAATTCTCTTAAGATTTGGCAGTCTGAGGATGGAGAGAGCGCTCAGTGGTTAAGAGTACTTGTTGCACTTCCACAGGACCCATATTCAATTTCCATTACCCATGTAGCAGCTTACTGGACTGAATCTAGTTCCAAGGGATGGAATACCCTCTTCAAGCCTCTAGGGGTACCAGGATCACATAGTGTACAGACATACATGCAGGCAAAACACTCATATACATAAATTCAAAAATACATAAATTACATTTCTAAGATTTATAACAAGATTTAATTGAAGCACAAAGAAAAGACCCTCAATGAGGTCTCTCTATGTGAATCTACATGACAATTTATTTAAGCTATGCAATTTCCATGAACTAATAATCTTCCCAGGATTCTACTTTACTTCTATTCCTCAGAGGGTTTGCAATAGGACAAAACAAGATATAAATTTAAAAAGATGCAAACACCTGAAAAGCTTGACCATTACAACATCCTCCTAAGCCAGGCCTGGTAATTCAACCCCGAAATACCAGTTAGTGTGGATAAAGGGGTCAAGAGGATCCAAAATTCAAGGACACTGAGACACAGAACCCATGTGTGAAGCATGGAGTTCCTACAGGTCAAGCTTATTTTTGTGTCCCTCCACATTGTAAGTCTTGGAAATTTAATCCTTCACGTCAACAATCCACAGGGTGACAAACAGCTCTGGCTGACCTCATCTTGCTGTGTAGCAGAAGATGCCCTTGAGCCGGTCCTTAAGGATCACACACACAGCTCAGATCACCTCAAGCTCACTGCGTATGCAAGAATGCGCTTGAACTGGCCCTAAAGTTCCTGCACCAGCACTTCTGGCTTATATAGTACTGAGGACAGACCCTGTATTTTCATTAATGCTAAGCAAGCACTCTACCAATGGACATTCGACCCTAACCCCTATTACTCCCATCATTACTCCAGAAAACTAAAACTTCAACTTAAGCAGGCCATGACTGGTGAGCCCCCAGCCTCAGATTTCTTAGGAGCTGGATACCCTCCTCAAAACTGGGGAATGTTAGCAAAACTATGCCACAAAATAAAGTTGAAATACAAACAAAATCCCCGCACCTCAGAGTATGAATTATGATTATAACTTAACCACTTACCACATGTTTGATGTAATTTGAGGTAAAATGATGTCGACTGATGCTGCACAGTTTACCAAAGCTGGGTAAACACTCTCTGTTGTTGGGGATAGCATGGATTCTTTGGCCATTTCTGCAATCTTAAAATAAATTTCAAAAGCCATTAAGTAGAGGTTGCAGAACTGAACATTAAAGTATAAAGTTACATAAAAACTAAAGCACTTCTTACTAAACACTTCTTTGAGCTCTTAAACTTAGAGCTCTGTGATCCTGGGGACAGAAATCCTTTGGCTGAAGTGGTATTATGCTAGATAGAAGAAAGTGGAGAAAAAAAACAAAACAAAACTCAGAACCCCAGACAACTACAATGTTACAATTTAAATTGTACAACTAAAATTGTGCTCACCTCTGTAAAATTTTAGGAAATGAAAATGGAACAGGATAAATTAATGATTTACCTGTGGGATAGCTGATTGGCCTTAGCCCTCTCTATGAAAAGCAATACATTTGCAAAAGAAGCCTGTTCCTTAATCTTCAAATATTTTAAAGTATATTTTAAAGTCCATAGCTTACCTTAGAGTGTGAAGTAGGTGAAGTTTTAACACTTTTTATTATGGGAGAGCTATTTGAAGAATGTGACCTAACAACTGAGCAGCGCCTATCAATGTCATCTGCCAATCCTGCTTGGTATATTGGGTCTGCAAACGAGACACGTCTAACCTGAAAGTACAGGACAAGTTTTCATTAAGAAGACAATACCCTACCTAATGTGTTGACTTTGTGCAAAAGCAAGACAGTGTTCCCAAACTTATTTCACTAGCAGCCTCCTGCACAGTTGTTCCATCTTTCAGCTACTGCTTAATACTGCAGCTCATTCAAATTATACCCTCCAGTATCTCTGCAGTAATAGAAACTTTAAACAAACTTTTAAGTTAACAATAATCAATATGCAGAGTGTGATGTATAATCCCAGCACGCAGGAGGCAAAGGCAGGTAGATTTCTTGAGTCTGAGGTCAACCTTGTCTACCTGTGAGAGCCTGTCTAAAAAACAAAATATAGGAATAGTGTGGGTACTCATGTAATCCCAGTAATCATGAGACTGAGGCAGGAGATCTCCAAATTGAAGCTTGTCTGGGGCTACATAGTGAGACCTCTGCCTCAAAAACCCAAAATAAGGGCTAAAGAGACAGATTAGTGGTTAAAAGTACTAGCTGCATAATCATGACAACTAGAGTTGAAATCCTAGCACCAACATTAACAAGTCAGTTTTACAAAAGCCTGTAACTCCAGCTTCACCCTCTTCTGGCCTAACCAGGAGCACTGGCTTGTGCATCCACTAACATACACATGTTGTGGAATATTCCTTTACACTGCATGAAGAGGTGCCACTGTGATTGGTTTAATAAAAAGCTAAATGGCCAATAGCTAGCCAGGAGGTATAGGCGGGACTTCTGGACAAGGAGAGCTCTAGGAAGAAGAAAGGAGAGTTACCAGTCAGACGCAGAATAATCAGGATGAGTGTAATGGAGATGAGGTAATGAGCACATGGAAGAACAGATTTAAAAATATGGATTGCCGGGCGGTGGTGGCACACGCCTTTAATCCCAGCACTTGGGAGGCAGAGGCAGGTGGATCTCTGTGAGTTCGAGGCCATCCTGGGCTACCAAGTGAGTTCCAGGAAAAGCGCAAAGCTACACAGAGAAACCCTGTCTTGAAAAACCAAAAAAAAAAAAAAAAGGATTAATCTAAGTTTTGAAACAAGCCTAAGCTAAGGCCAAGCTTTCATTAATAAGCCTCCATGATGTTATCTTTTGTGAGCTGACAGCCCAAAAAGAAGTCAGTCTGAGTGTGTGCACATGTAGCACACACATACACACCAATAAAAATAAAATTAGTAAGAATCTTGTATAATTTGATTTTGGTTAGCCAATGGGTTTATATAGACTATAGACAATAATACTGGTTTCTGGTATATTTTATTAATCATTGTCCTAAATTTGTGAGTGTGTGCGTGCGCACGCGCACGCGCGCGCGCACGTGTACGTGTACAGACATGTGTGCATGTGGAAGTCAAAGGACAACTTTGAAGGGAAGGGGGTTGTTCCTCAGGTGTTGTACAACTTGTTTTTGTGAAATGGCGTGTCTCATTGGCCTGGAAATCCCTGAACAGACTAAGCTTTCTGAGCCCCAGACCCCAGGGATATGCTTGTCTCTATCTCCCCAACACTGGAACTCTTAGCACATGCCACCAAGCCCAGGCCTTTCATCTTAAGTGTGGGCTCTGGGAACTGAACGGAGGTCCTCATGCTTGCTTTGTGAGCACTTTACCAACTATGCTACTTTCCCGGCCCCTGCTCTTAAACTCTTTGAAGGCAACAAAAGTATCAGGGCCATAATGTAGCAATTTTAACTATTTTAACCTCACTGTGGCTAATTTGGCTTCTTCTAAAGGTCTATAATATGTCCACATTGCGTAATTAACTATAAATATATAGCAGAGATATGATTCTATATCACCTAGGATTGATTTTCAAGAATAGGCAACATATAAGTATTTGCCATAAAAATGTTTATCCTGTTTTGTCTTAGACAATACATCTGCCCTGAGTGGTATATAATAAAATTTTAATCCCAGCACTCAGGAGGCAGAGGCAGAAGGATCTCTCAAGTTCCAGGATAGCCAGGACTACATCGAGACCCTGTCTCAAAAAAGCCCAAAACAAGACACATGATCTAACAGTGCCAATAGTAAGTTAAACCATCTGAAGAATTCTGCAGCAAATCATAAATTCCAAGTATGTCTCATCTTGTTACTACCTCACTACTCTTTGTAGTCCATAAAAAACAGAAATAGAAGAAAGGCTACAAAAGATGTGAACTCCAGGCTGGCCAGGGCTGCATAGCCCTTTGTCCAAAAACAAAAAGAAAAAAAAATTAAGAATTCCTATCTTCCTAAATGATTTCATCTCTTAAATTTCAGAAGCAGTTCTTCCCCACCGGAGCTGAGGACCAACCCCTCAGAAGCAGTTTTCAATGCATCTTCCCAGGTGGTCAAACTAGGGCTCGAGGGAGGACTCAAACAGTTAAGAGTTCACCCTGCAGCTAGGCCGTGGCACAAGCCTTTAATCCCAGCACTCAGAAGGCACAGGCAGGTGGATCTGAGTTCAAGGCCAGCCTGGTCTATAAAGTGAGTTCCAGAATAGCCAGGACTACACAAAGTTTTTTGATAAACTTAAAAAAAAAAAAATGATGAAAAGCAATCACTATCCTTCCAAGGTCCCAGCACCCACATCAAGCAGCTTACAACTCCCCATAACTCAATGCCTCTGGTTTTTATAGGCACCTGCATACCTGTGCACACACCCTAATACATATATATAACTACAAGTGTAAAAATAAATCTTAAAAAAAAAATGTACTTGCCAGCCAATCACAAGACTATAATGCTACAAGACTATAACCCTAGCTAGCTGAGGCATGACAGACAGTTCACTGTAGGGTCAGCCTGGGCAACATAGAAAGGTTCTCATACCCAAGAAAAGGTAAAAGTAAATGCATCCTTGCTGAAGGCAAAGATCAAAGCACTGTGTTTATATACATACATATGTATATACATTGTACAATATCAGATCTAATTTCAAAATTAAGTTGTGAAGATCAACATGACATCTTTTTAGAACAGGTTTCACTAAGCTGAGGGCATGTTTTATGTTAAGCAGAGGGTTGTATCTTTCTTAACTATTCATTCAACACACTCTAAGAGAAAGGCCCAAGAAAGAGCTAAAGTAAAAATTACCTTGATAATCCAATTTTTATGAAACTTCATGAAAGCCTGGGAATCTCTCAGTGACAGAGTGTGTGCCATGTGCCAAACATATTCAATGCTGTGCACTGGCTCTCCTCCCAATATCCAAAATGAACAAAATGAAAAGGGACAGGGGAGAAGCCAGTTGGCAGCATGCTCCTCAGTTAACCCTAGCACTCAAAAAACTAAGGACCAGGGGAGGTAGCTCAGTGGTAAAGTATATATATGGGGCCCAGGAGTCAGTGTCTTTAACTGGATGGATTAGAGTGACCTAAGGCATCATGTCCAAGAACTTATAGCCTGAATGGCTAGTGCTGCATGGCTTCTTAAATCTGGTTCCACATATTGTATTACAGAAGAAAGGTCCTAATAGGACCCACCCATTATGCCCACATCAAGTTCTTGAGTGTGAGAGGCAATACTACATGAAAGGCCTCCTGTCCTTCTCAGAGCAACCATGACAAATGACCCTAATTCCCTATCCTTTACTAGGTTTCACCCATATTCCAAGCAAACATTAGATTCATTAGTCATCATCATTCCTACCTTGTTAACTGGTGATGAGATCTCATCTTCGTGGGCTCTTTTAAGTCCTCTCTTTAAAATGCTTGTGGATGGAGAAGCCAAGGGTGACCAGACACAGCGTGCTTGCATACCGCTAGGACTTTCATTTGCTGATCCAAGTGAAGGGTCCAGCTCTCTTAATTTTTCAGGAGAAGCATTACTGCTTTCTGCTACCAGTTCAGAAGTCACTTCAGATGTCAGAGACTGTGGTAATTCCTCCACTTTCTCTGAAGTGAGGCATACTTCCTGCAGAACATTATTATCCACTACATTTTGGTTGTCACTCAATTTTGTCTCATCCAATTTAAGTTCAATGTTTGTTTCAGTTTTGTAACAAACAGTTCCTTCTTCAGAACTCATTTCAAGTGTGTCGCAAACAAAGCTCTCAGTTTTGACTCCTCGTCTTCCACCTGGAGTTTCCTCAGACACAGAGGTGCTAACAATCATGCCCCTATCCTCTTCTCCAGTGTCGCCAACTTCCATTTTCAACTGGGCTACCACTGCTGCTTTGGAACTTTCTGTTTCTGTGTTCATTTCCTCACAGGAGCCGCAATCAGATTGAACACCATGCTCCAGGTCCACTCTTGTGGAATCAGATTGAACACCATGCTCCAGGTCCACTCTTGTGGAATCAGATTGAACACCATCCTCTAGGTCTGCTCTTGTGGAACCAGACTGAACACCATCCTCTAGGTCCGCTCTTGCGCAACCAGATTGAACACCATCCTCTAGGTCCGCTTTTGTGGAATCAGATTGAACACCAATCTCCGGATCCGCTCTTGTGGAATCAGATTGAACACCATCCTCCAGATCCGCTCTTGTGGAATCAGATTGAACACCATCCTCCAGGTCTGCTCTTGTGGAACCAGACTGAACACCATCCTCCAGGTCTGCTCTTGCGGAATCAAACTGAACACCATCCTCCAGGTCCACTCTTGCTGAATGCTCACTCTCGACACTCTTGCTTACAGGTGTGGCATGATCACAGAGACTCAGAGCAGAATTAAAGCCCTCGGTGGCTGCTCCTTCAGCATTCACTTCAGCTGTGACTGCTTCAAATTCATCCTTTTTATTATCTTCCTCTGCTGCCACATCTACAGGAATATCCATGTGGGCACTCTTTTCAGAGAAGGCAGCTCCAAGCGAGTCATTTCCTCCATCTAATTCCATAGCTTCACCGCCCTCTGAGCTGGATCCGGTTATGACTTTGCATGCCTTCCCAACATCGCCAATGTCAGATTCTCTTTTCAGAACAGCGTCTGGACTTTCTACTTTGTTATCTAAAGAAGATATCTGTGAAATGTCCTTGGAATCACATAAGCATGGGTCTTCGGCAGTGAATTTTTCATTGCTTGGTTCTTGGATTTCAGATACTATTTCACTAGAGTCTGTATCATGAGATTTTTCTTTCGTATTTCCTATTTCAGATGGGACTTTTTTTCGATCTTCTGCCAATCCAGTTTCAGACTTAACTAAGTCACCAGCAGCACCATTCTCTTCAAGACCCACATGAAAATTCATACTAGGATGTTCATCTGCCAGCTTTGTTTTGGCGTGTTCATTAGCTTCACAAGTTGCAGGTGTAGCCTCAGGTGCTTGCATCTGGGTTGTCTTTGTCTCCATGCTCTTTATAGCAAAACTCTCTGTGTTCTTTAACCCAGTAAATGACTTTTCCTGGGATTGTGATTTTTCCCCACAGCAGTCACAACTCTTTGATCTCCTGACTCTCCTGCTTCTCTTGTGTTGGCATTCAACTGCTTGGGCCCATTTCTCAGAAGGTACAGAAATGTCTGCTGTCTCCATTTTGGAGCATTCTCCCAAACTACTATCAGTATCTCTTTTATATAACCTCTTAGTGGCATTCCTAGTCCTGAGATTGGATTCAGGCACAGGTGGACTTGCAAATGAGTTATCTACACATTTGCTAGTCTTACTTGTGTCCTCACCTGCAACTGGTGTATCAGTAACTTGCAGTGAATCTGAAGACCCAGCAGACTCCTGAAGGATTACCCTATTGGCACTTTCTTCACAAATCTGAGCCACTGCATCTACATGAGCTTCAGGAACTGCCTGACCATCATGTATCTCATGTGCAGTTTTTATACATTCCTCTTCCACCATTTTGTCTTCTTGTTCTTCAATGTCAACACTATCACTGCTTTTATTTTTCCATTTCCCAGATCGTTTCTTTCTGGAAACTTCTTCCTTTGACTCAGAACTATCAGGTTCTGATAGTTCTGATAGTAATCCCTGAGATGCTCTTCTTGTTTGGTAACGTGTACGTCCTCTCAAAGGTTTCTCAGATGACTTATCTACATTGTCCTGGGTACTACCTCCCTCAGAATTAATGTTCTCATGGTCTGGTTTTCTTTTATTTTGGTCAATTTCAGCATTAGCACTGGATTCCTCTAAAGTTTTCTCATGTAAACTATTTCCTTTTTCGGTTACATTTTCCTGCAGAGATGACTCAGCACTTAGTTTTTGCTTGGGCAACTTGTCATCTTTTATATGCAATGGACTCTTTGCAACTGTTTTTTCTTCTTCCTTCCGTCTTTCCTTTTTTGGTTGACCATTATCCTTATCTTGGCTGTCATTGGAAGACTCCACCATTTCTGGACGTCGCCTTGAAGACCGTCTGAGGATTTTTGGATTTGGAGCTACTACAGATTGACTTTCTTCATTTACTATTTGATCTGCTGGTGCTGTGACCGGAGGTGTATTTTCTTTAGATTCCGTATTAATGCTTACGTTTTTCTCTTCTGTAGCTGAGTCTTCCAATGAAGCATTTTCTACTGTTGGTTTAGGATTTTTATCTTCATGCTCTAGGGTAGCTCCAGAAGGATGATCATGCTTTGACAGACATTCTGTTTGACTGAGCAAATCAGGAGGGTTATTTTCTAATGCATGTTCCTCCTGTTCAGATCTCAGTGAAGGCTTAGACTTTTTATTAGTTGACTGCTCAACTTTACTCCATCTCCGTCCTGACTTTTTACCTCCGTTCACTAGTTTTTCTGAGTCAGATTTTGAGTGAGTCACTTCTCTTTTTCTTGCTTTTGGTAGCATATCAGTTTTAGCTGTGTTTTCCTGGTTATTTCTCACTGTAACAGTGGATGACATGCTATTCAAAGGGGATGGGCTAAAAGGTCTATTTTCTGAACCATCATATTTCTCCAAAGTAATAAAGGTTTGTCTCCGACTTGTAGGCTGTGAAGGAGTTCCAGAAACAGTGGCATTAGAAACCGAACTATTGCTGACCACCAGTGAAGTTTCTGTACCAGATGAATATTCAGCTGACATTATCTTTGATGAAATTAGCATGTTTTTTGTAGCATCAATACCAGCGCTCAGTGTTTCTGAATTGGTTTCAGCAACAGAACCAGAGTCATTTGGTAAAGAAGCCTTTCCAGGATGTTCATCCACACCACAGTTTTCCATGGCATCTTGAGAGATGAAAATGGCACTCTCCATTTGTTCCTCCTACACAAAACATGCAAATTACAGAGTAAAACATTATTTTGCTAGGAAATCTAAAAATAATAATGTGGTAATCAAGATAAACTCTGGTAATTCAAGACACCAACTTTCAAATTATTGCACATATTCCAAAAGGATCAGCAATGAACTGTCAATGTGCTTTAAACTGATGGTGTTCAGTTAAAGCCATACCTGAGGCCAAGACTGGTGGGAGGCAGAAGCAGGAGACTAAGAGGAAGCACAGCTCCTCAGGAGATCGAGGCCATCCTGAACTAAAACACTATCTTAATCCCTTACTTCAGAAGTCATTTACGATGTATTTTAAATACACATTTATGTACAATTCAGTTAGAAGATTGTTATACATCTTAGTAATAAACAAATATAAAACAACCTTACAAATTACATTTACTATAACTTAAAAACACTCAAGTATCAATACTGCTTATACCTTAATTATCTTGGCATCTTCTTTTGGTTTTTCAGTTAAAGTGAGGCTTTCCCTAAGATAAAAAATTGTACAGATTAGATTATTTTTATTTATATAAATAAGAAACTAGTCATAAAAGTATTGTACTTACATAGATTCTTCTTGACTAAACTGAGCAGAAAATAAGGTGTCTTGTGAAACATCCAGATTATTATACAAGGCAGGAATATCACACCTAGAAAAAAAAATCTTATATATAATTCCAAAAACTTAGTGATAGTTCCACCATCAAAAGCTTGCAGGGTGCCTTTAATCCCAGCTCTGGGGAGGCTGAGCCAGGCAGTTCTCTGTGAGTCTATTAAGCGAGTTCCAGGAAAGGCTACAAAGCTACACAGAGAAACCCTGTCTCGAGAAAAAAAAATTAAAGTTAGAATTCTATGAAAGTGTATTTCATGAATCATATAAAAGCTTATAGTGTTTTCTATGAAATTACCTTCTCCTCCAATAAACACAGACCCCAGTAAAAGAAAGCTTAGAAACACTGGGCATATTACTGGGTAGATTAAAATATTATTAAATGCTATCTTGTATAGTCCCATCATCTGTCATTAAAATTTAGGATACCCAGGCCAGCTGTAGCCCAGTGGTAGAGCACTTGCCTCCCATAACCAATGTCCCCAGTAAGATTTTCAAGGCCAGGCATGATGACACATTATCATAGTTCTCACAACAAAGCTACATAGAGCTCAAGATTAAAAGCCCACAAACCGTTTTGTCTTGAGTACTTCTTTCTGGTGCTCAGTCAGAATTCTTGCCTTTCCCTCTTTTCCTTGTGGAGGTATGAACACAAAGTCAGTAGATTTTTCCTCTTCCAAAAGCTTATTACCACTCTTTAATTTTGGAGACGAAGATCCTACTTTCAGCTGTAGGTTTTTAAAAAGTAAATGAGCTTCCAAATTATTTCTAATTCTCCTATGTTTTCTAACATTCTACTATTATTTTTCAATACTGATTAGGAAGTTTGAAACTGATACACACACACCCTTCTCAACTGAAGATAAATAAGGTCTATTTCATGTTGGACTGAACTTATGATTCTACCTCAACCTACTAACTGTTAAGATTACAAGCATATAAATAAAACAATGTAACATTCACAGTCAGAAATTAAATGGCCTTCACTTTCTCCTACCTCTAATATTAAGATAAATAGTAGTAAGCCTTTTAGGGGGTAAGTCTATGGAGTTAAGATACATACATGTTCTACCTAGGCCAACACAAAGTTCTAATCAAAGCATCTAAATTACTGCCATGCAGTAGACTGTGTTGATTGTTCATCCTTTCAGCTCTCAGGAAAGCTGCCCAGAATAACTATATGTAATACTGAGAATCTGCTATTACTAAGAAGAAATCACTCCAGGCTCTACACACTATCATAGCTGTCCTTCTCTTCACTATCATTCCACCACAAACCCCAAATTTGTTTGGACTTCCATAGCTCTTTCCTCCAAATAAGTGTTTTGTGTCCTTAAGCTAGCTAGCTAGCATTATGTAAAATCCCAGTAAATATACTTTTGAAAACATACTTTGGTCGACAGCTTCATATTTTCTTTTTTATCCTTTGTCTGTGTCAAAAATGAATCTCTTTTTCCACTTGATTTCCTTTCCATGCCACTTATCTTGACATTTAATTGTGAATTTTCTGTCTATTAAGATAAAATTGAACACATTAACTATATGTCTACTATTTGCTTCTTTATGATTATTCATTTTAAATGGTATAAAGATTCTGACTATTCAAATCTACTGAAAACAAAGGAAAGTAAAGATACTGTGAAAAGATACTTATCTCCCTCTACAGTCAGGTTTACAGCCTTTACTTGTTAATTCTGAAAACAAAACTTACAAAGTGTATCAAATTACTAGACTCAAATACATATCATTCCAGAATAAAGGTTAATAAATAAACCCCATGTAGAATGGAGAATATAAATGTATCCAACATTTTTCTCTTACGCCAGGATGTACAATTCTGATGTTAAATTAAGCTAAACAAATAGTAATAAGCTGTTTTCTCTGCTGAGAATCTTTTAGACAAAACAAACAAACAACAGTAACAACAAAACCCATAGTAAGCCACTGTATTTTTTCTTCTGACTCTAAACAAAAGTTCACACTTGTTCATGAATGGAAAGCTTCATGTGGGATGAGGAAAAGGTGGTATTATTGCATTCTTTCTTGTTCAAGTTCTGATTATTGCTGCTCACTTATACCAAACTACTCAGATTTAAGTTAAAAAACAACTTACTGCATCAGAATATGGCCCACTGGATTCATCCATCATTTCAACATTTTCCAAACCAGGCAACAGAAGCAAAATTTTTTGTTTGGCTTGTCTTAATATTGGTCTTTAAAAAAAAAAAAAAAAGTACATAGATAATGAGTAAATTATAATAGTAAATGTTAATATTACTGTAATTATGAGACAGGTTCTCATGAATCCTAGCCTGGCCTTGAACTTGTGATTTAGCTCTATGAACTTGAACTTCTGCGGCCATCACAACTAGTTTATGCTGTAATGGCAATAAAGCCCAGGGTTTCAGGTATGCTAAGTTAACATTCTACTAATTATGGCACTAGTCCTATTTATACTTGTTATGTAGCAAGTATACCTGATTTATGTTTCTTACTTACACGAATACAACACTGGGGAAAATAGAAAACATCAGGACTTTTTCTCTATACTTTTCACAGCATCCCCAAACTTCTTAACTTTTAAGCAAGGCATGATAGGCGGTGTGCCTGTAATTCCAGCACAGGGGAAGGTGAGACACATCACCAAGTGTTCAAGGTCAAACTATGCTATAAGTGTGAACTTGTCTCAAAATAAACAAACTCAAAACCTATTTTAAAAAAAAAAAAAAAACACTCATGGGGGTGGGGAGTGGAGTGATGGCTTAATGGCACACCCCTTTAATCCCAGCACTTGGGAGGCAGAGGCAGGTGGATCTCTGTGAGTTCGAGGCCAGCCTGGCCTACTGAATGAGTTCCAGGACACCCAGAGCCACAGAGAAACCCTGTCTCGAAGAAAAAAAAAAAAAAAAAAAAAAAAAAAAAAAAAAAAAAGATCACTGGTACTCTTCCAGAAAACCCAGGTTCAATCCCCAGCACCCACCTGGTGTCTCACAACCAGCCCTAGCTCCAGTTCCAGGGGATCCAGGAACCTCTTCTGGCCTCCAAAACTACCACCAGGTATGCACATGGTATACAGATATACATGTAGGTAAAATACTCATACACATTTTTAAAAACATTGTTATTATTTTTTCAAACATTATTAGGAATTAGTGAGGTGGCTCAGAAGTTAAGATCCCTGATGGCTCTTCCAAAGGACCTGGCAGCTCACAGTCTAATCCAGTTCTTTAAAGACAATGAATGACCTCTGGCCTCCACAAGGACCAGACTTTGA